>NC_042616.1:534374193-534686693 GCF_901001135.1 Rhinatrema bivittatum | reverse complement strand
CCACCCTTATACGTTATAATACAAGTTATACAAAAATAAAACCTGAACAATGTGTGTGATGATTATCTGGTCAGAAAACAATTTGAAGATATTTTTAAATTGTTTGCCAACCTATAAACTCATAATTACATAAAATGAATCATAGATAATAAAGTATCGTGCATATAATAGCAGGAGATACTGAGAGTACATATTTAATTCAAGGGTCTTGAGGCAATCTGGAAAAAATTATCCAGATCTTGTTTCTGCAAAAATTCTGTGATATGCAATATTGAATTTTCCAGAGAAATAGGTGGGCCTGCGCCACTTGGACAGAGCCCACCCTTAACCGAAGCACCGAGACACACGTGGGGGCGGTATCCCGGTGGGAAGGGGAGGCCTGAGGGTGCTGCAACGTGCCATCGGGCCTCCCCACTGCTCTGCATATGGGAGCAGGCTGCGGGCCATGCCAGGGGCCTCCCCTTCTGGCGGCGCATATGGGGAGTACCGGTGGTGCAGGCCTAGGACGTCATCAGCCCTTTAAAGGGCCACAACAGAGGCCAGGAACCCCCTTTTCCCGATATGCACCGGCAAGTAACAACAACGGGTAAGGGGGCGGAGGAGAACGGAGTGCGGGAGGAAGCATTGGCGAGCGATTCCCCGGGGCACAGGGAATACTTATTACAAAAAACAAACAAACTCATAATGGGACCGGCGCGATCGCGCGCCGGCGGAGAAGTTGAAGGCTTTTGAAGGCCTTGTCACGGTGCATGTGTGGCTCCCTCCTTTTTCGGCCTCCCCTTCCCGACGCATTTCCTTGCTTACCTATTTGGTCGTGTTGCGACCTGGTGGAGTGCAGGACCGGGAGCACTTCGTTCAGGGTGGGAGAAGGGTGGCACGGCACCGCTGGTTAGTACTGCTCAGGCAGCTAGAAGGGAGCGACAGAGGAGTTCACTTGATACGGTAGGGGACCAGGGCTAGGGCAGGGAGCAGTCGAGGAAAGCAGGAGAGGGGCCGCAGTGAAGGCAGGAGAGAAGAGGACGCTAGCCAGAAAACGAGGCCTGGATGGGTGGGCCGGCACTGCGGGTTGGCCTAGAGGTTGCTTTCCCAAATACCCACGTCACAGGGAGCGCTGAGGGCCAGAGGGGGACCTACCCAGTGGTGGTGGTGGTGGGCTCCTCCAGCCCCACGGGTTACATCCCAGGTGGGTGAGGTTCAGGCAGGCTTTAAGAAGGGACGATCCCGGTTTTAAGAGCACGTGGAGTACGTTCAGTGAAGGAAGAGAAAGTTAACAGGAAGGGAGTCTGATCCGGGAGAAGTAATTCATACCGGTTTACTCCAAAAAAAAAAAAAAGGGGGGGAAGGTCGGATCATGCAGGAAGTAGTAGCTAGCTGGGGATTTGTAGGAGGGAGTGATGGTTGCAGTGAGAGTGGGCTCGAGCCTGCATGCAAATAGGGGGTCAAGTTGCGAGGGAGGGGGGACAGAGACAGGCTGAGAGTCCCTAAGCCCAGAAGAATATTAAAAAAAAAAAAGGAAAAAGGGATGTATGCTGATTCATTTGGGTCGGCTTTAGCTCAGCGGTTTCATCATTATCAAATGAGATGCACTTTACCTTTCAGGTGGTTCAAGACCCGCGGGCGCTATCTGACCTTGGGGGAGCCTCGGGGGCTTTAACTACAGGATGCGGTGCAGGCTCCACCATTGCGGGTTCAGTCCCCACTGGTGAAAGGGAAGGAAAGAAAGATTTTGTATTGGGTTTGTTATAAAAAAAAAAGAGGTAAAGCTATAGGAGTCAGAACAGATGGGTGGGAGAGAGTCAAACTCCTGGTGAAAGGGGGTAGCATGGCCGAGCATTCTGGGGCGTGGGATCGCGGCTCCGGGCTCGAGGGGACGTGGGTTCATGTCCCATGGCTGCCGTTGTCTCTGCAGCGGCAGCGCGAACAGGAGGTGGACGGAGTTTAGCTCTAACAACTGCTTCCAAGGATGAATTGTGGAGGAAGGCCAAGCCAGAGACCATGCCGCCAGTAGGGTAGGAGACAGTCGATGCAGGAGGTGAGCAGGAGCAGCGAACAGTCCAGGACATGTTTGCAGCTGGCAATGTCCTAGGCCATGTGGGTCGGGGCAGCAGGCAGGAATATCGGGGGAGCCCAGGTCAAGCGGCACCATGGTGGGGGTTGGCCGCACCAAGGAGACAACTGTGGGGAAGGCCACAAAGTCAGGGCTGCAGCGTTCCAGTGTCCATCAAACAGTGAGCTGTCTCTTTCTTCTGCAGGTTGGGCGGCAGGGACAGCCCAGACATGGCAGTATACAATACCTGCCCATCACATGACATGACAGTCTTTCACAGCATTTCCATGCATGAGGAGAGTGGGACATCAATATCCATCCCAATGCGGGCGAGTGCCGAGCTGTGCAGCGAATGTACTAGAGGTACAACAGGAGCATGAAAGCTGGGTAGGGCTTGCATGTAGTGGGAGGTTTATGGACAAGAGAGAAGAGACATGGATCATGACAGGGGAACGCGGGAGTTCAGCCTTCGGTATACAGCCGATGACTCTCAAGACTGTCGCTCCTCATCCACTAATGAGCTGCCTGAAGGGAATGGCAACAGGGAGTAAGACTAAAACAGGAGGGGCTAGAAATCCAACTATCACTCAGAAGGATGGCTGGTCCTTGCACTCGGTTACCGTTCCAAAACATATAGCTTTCACCCAAGAAGTTTCCCCACCCCCACCTACCGACCAAGGACAGGGACGGTCTCCAGTGGCGGGGATGAGAGGACTGTACCTGCACCATCATGCTCAGCTGGCAACCACTGCCTCTCAGCAGCTTCAGCGGCTCAGTCCATGCCGAAGGGCCGGATCCCGGACTGAGGCACACCTCCGAGGGAGAACGGAAATCACCTCAGGAATTCGCAACCGAGAAAGGGACCTGCGGGAGAGTGGGGCTCCATTTTCGTAAATAAAAACTTCCTTTCTTGAATTTTCTTTTCCGAACACTTCCTAGTGTGGGAATATGTGTCCTCATCTCCCACGAGACTGAGGGTCTCCCTCTGGGCAGGAGCGCCTTCCCTGTTCAGAGGCAGGGTCTGCCCTAAAAGAAAACAAGAAATTTAGGTTTTGAGAGAGTGGGGAACGGAGTAATGATCATCTGCTACCCTTCTAGGAGGGCAGGCAACATGGCTCATTGGCAGTGCCATCCACTTACATGGAAAAGGCCTTTAGTGATGCTGGGACAAATAAAAATACCCGCCTTGCATGCATTTCATTCAGATATCGAAATCCATTCAGATATGGAAATATCACCCACGTCACACCTTAAAAAAAAAAAAAGCAGACGCGGGGCCACATGAGGGATTCTTCCGAACACGCAGAGGTACATGGTGGGATTTCAACCAAGATGATCAGCCCGGTCGTTTTGTTGGGAGGTGTGGCATAGACAGCAAATTGAACATTAATCCGGCAGCTTCTTGGTTTCGTTCATATGGGGAGATATCGGGGGTGGGGAGGGTAGGAATTGGGCAGTTCTGGATTATGCTGTTAATTGAGATGGAGGCAGGGCCAGATACAGCGTGGGGATTTCATTGACCAGAGGTGGGGGAATCCGCAAGGGTCATTTAAGACATAGAGGATATCTGACTCGGGGACACAGGCAAACCGGTTAAGGTGCATATTGTTTTGACTGCGCACAGTACCAGGAGGTCAGAGCGGACTGTTGACATGATAAGCCGGATGTGCGGAGTTTGTGCAATTTGAGGAAGGTCAGGGTGGTCTAGAGTGCATCCAGCGATAACTTATTTTGCTGATCCCCTCCACAGTAAGAACGTCGCCTAGCTCATTTGTCATGCTAGCTAGCTCAGCAGCTCATGGCGGCCGATGCCACCAGGGAATGGGGGAGCCTGAGGGATCAAACATAGCCACAGACTACTCCCTGACATTGAGTGCCAGGAAGACAGGATAATAGTCAAACTTTTAAAGATTCTTTTCCATTTTAACGGCAATGCACTCAGGGAGCTTTACCCAGGGAGAAAAGGCTGGAACCAAAAAAGCAGCACAACCTCTGGGTGCACATAATACAAAGAATTGAGCTGGGACAAAACAGTAGCAAGAGCATCGACCTTGGACAAAAAAGTGGTTGGAGCTTTTGCCTGAACAAAGAAAAAGAGGAGATAAGTGGATCGAGAGTAGCATAATCTCTTAGAGGAGACCTGGTGTCTCACACAAGTGGCATGGTTCACCTTTTCTGCGCCAGGCATGGGTCCAACGTTACAGGGCTAGTACCTCCATATGCTAACAGACAACTTTTTAGATGTTGGATAGCGGAACGAGGCAAATGGTTGTTACTATCCCAGAAAAAATCCAGAATATGATAACCATGTCAGAGTCCCGGGGAATAGAACAAGAACGAAGGCCTTGCATTCGTTCCTCAGGCATATGGACAACCAGATGATTGGAATAGAAAGTGGCCAAGGGATGGTACAAACCTATTTAAGCAGCAATTCCAGTATTGGATGGAAACAAGTATAATGGTGTAGTAATGAGTATGGCAGAAGTGGTATTCTGAGTGCAATAAGAATGAGTGGGTAAACAGAAACAAAAATGATAACCAATCATCAGAATGTTGAAGGATGTGATCAAGTGACAGAAGATCAAGTGTGATGTGATCAAGTGACAGAAGATGGAAAGAGATTCAATTCATTCGAAAAAAGCAGTGGGAGATTAGGTCACCATCACGTCCGCCGAGCATAAGAGAAAGGCGCGACCATGCAAAAACAGGTCTCCAGCAGATCCCCATCAGGTCCGACGATAAGAAAACTCTCCCCGATAGGAGCGATCGAGCTACAAATAAATAAATAAATACATTAAACTTATCATTTTTAGTCGGGCAATACTTTACAAGCACATATACGAAATATACACACTTAGAGAGGTCTAAGTGTAGTACACATTAGAAAACCAAAAAGGAAGAAATGAGGGGTGATGTCACAAATCAGCATGACTGCAGGGCACCCTAGGGTGCTAGCACCCAGGACTCAAGGGAAACAGTGTGATTGGTCCAGCAAGTGGCTTAGAAGAGCTATATAAATGGAGGAATAGAGAGAGACGCCAGATTCAAACATGAAGGCGCCACTCACTTTAAGGAGTTGACATACGAAAATAGTAAGTACTTTAAATTTGGGAAGTGGGGTATCGGTCGTTATATATAATGTTATATATAAAGTGGATTAGACTTAATAGCCTTTCTAAATATTCTAGAAAAATTCAAGTGCTTTCTGACGGAGGATCCATTGTACAGAAATAACAGAACTTTTCCCGTGGCCCCTGAAGCAGGCAGATTACTGCCGAAACATGGCCAGTGTCGGGCAAGCGGAGTCGGGCCCATGAATAGTGGTAGCAATTCAGCAATTAAAAGATAAGTTAATCTCTTCACAAAAGATAACGATAAGTGAATGGTGGGGTCGTTCTGCTCCTCTGGAGAACAGAAGCACATAGTTTTAAAGATAAATCGTGAAATTGAAAAATAAAAAAGAAAATTGTTTAGTAATAAAATTAAAGAATAAAACACGGGAGCTATCTCAACAGGCCAGCTAAAATAAGTGGCTGGTCTCCTGATAGCAGCCGCACACAAACCACATATCAAGGGGTTTCCTTGACATTTGGCAGTTGTAGAATTGTAGCATTAAGGAAACGAGGTTGGTTGTTGAATAGTGAATGTTATGGCAGGCAGCAGGAAGTAAAAGCAAGTTTGCTTACCGTAAACGGTGTTTTCCGTAGATAGCAGGGAATTTAGCCATGCATAATGGGTGGCGTCGTCCATGACGTCACGGGGCGGAGCATCTCTCTCAGAGCTCGAAGAGCTTTGAAGTGCGCATGAGCACCACTTCCCGCGCTCCTCGAGCCTGCCTCAGTCTGTTTTCTAAGCTAATGGAGTAGGATGTGTGAAACTGTTGGAGCTGTCCAGGGAGGTGGGAGGGATTGCATGGCTAAATTCCCTGCTATCTACGGAAAACACCGTTTACGGTAAGCAAACTTGCTTTTTTCCGGCGATAAGCAGGGCATTTAGCCATGCATAATGGGAGTCCCAAGCAGAGAGGTTGCAAAACTGAAAAATAATGAAGCAACACCATATTAAAGAAAGTGTGTTTACTATCAACATGAAGCAAATGACAACATTTTTTTTTTTTTTGCAACCAGTAAAGGGTGGACAGCTAATATGAGTCAGAAAACTGTTTTAGAATAGCGGACCCCAATGATGAGTCCGTCGCTGACTGTTGGTCCAGACAGTAGTGGGACACAAAGGTGTGAGGAGAAGACCAGGTAGCAGCCTTACAGATGTCTTCAATTGAAACTCCACAAATGTGGGCAATGGAAGTAGCTGTTGCCCTGATTTGGTGAGCATGTATAGAGCCTTCTAGTGGCAACTTTTTTGATGTATAGCAAAAATGAATACACGCTGTGAGCCAATTGGATAATGTTCGTTTGGATACCGGCTGTCCTGGATTATTCGGATTGAAGGAAACGAATAATTGAGAAGAATGTCTGAGCTGTTCAGTCGCCTCCTTGTAATAGGCTAGAGCTCTCTTACAATCGAGGGTATGAAGGAGTTTTTGTCTAGCATCTGCATGAGGCTCAGGACAGAAAACTGGCAAGGTAATAACTTGATTCAAGTGAAAAGCAGATACCACCTTCGGCAAGAAAGAAGGGTGAGTTCGCAGCATCACTTTATGCTGGTGAAATTGCAGGTAAGGAAAATTGACTACTAGTGCTTGGAGTTCACTGACCCTCCTGGCTGAAGTTATAGAGACCAGGAACAATACTTTCCAGGTCAAAAACTTTAAAGTAGACTCCGCCATAGGTTCAAATGGCGGATTCATCAATGCTTCTAGGACTAAGTTGATATCCCAAGGAATTATAGGTTTCTTGAAAGGAGGGTGCAAACGGAGTAATCCCTTCATAAATTTGGTAATTAAGGGATGAGAAGAGATAGAGACATTTTGGTGTAACTGGTGATAAGCCGCAATGGCACTGAGATGAACCCGAACAGATGTTGTCGCTAAACCAGAGAGCGACAATTGGTGTAAGTAAGATAAAATGGATTCTGGTGAAGCAGAGAAAGGGTTTAAATTATGAAGAGTACACCAGGAAGAATAACGTTTCCACTTGAATGCATAGTTGCGTCTGGTGGAAGGTTTACGGGAAGCCACCAGGACATCTAGAATGTTTGTAGGGAGGTTGAAAGGGGCTAATACCTCCCGTTCAATCTCCAAGCTGTTAAATGCAGGGATGCTTGCATTGGGTGAATTAAGGTTCCCTCGTTCTGGGAGAGGAGGGTTGGAAAGTTTGGTAGAAGAATCGGCGTCTGAATGGAGAGACGTAGCAGGTATGTGTACCATGGTTGTCTGGGCCATGCTGGCGCTATGAGGATTAAATCTGCTGCGTCTGCTATGCACTTGTGGATCGTTCGAGATATCAGTGGAATCGGTGGAAAGGCATAGAGAAGACCGTTGTGCCACGGGATCAAAAATGCGTCTTGTGCCAACCTGTAGTTGCTCGGAAGAAGGGAACAGAATTTGTCCACCTTCCGATTCTCTTCCGTTGCAAAGAGATCTATGTCCGGTTTTCCCCAGCGGCGGAAAGTTTTTTGCGCTTCGGGAAGACTGAGCGACCACTCGTGTGGGTGAAAGACTCTGCTTAATTTGTCCGCTTTATATTTGCGAGTCCTGGGAGATATGAGGCCTGAAGGAAAACTTGGTTGCGTTCCGCCCACTCCCAGATCTGAACTGCTTCCTTGCATAAAATCCGGGATCCTGATCCTCCCTGTTTGTTGATGTAAAACATCGCTACTTGATTGTATGAATCATCAGGGAGCAGTTTTGTATCCATGATTGAAATGCAAGAAGAGAGTTCTTTATTGCCCGGAGTTCGAGCAGGTTGATTTGCAAGAGTTGTTCCATCGAGTTCCAAAGACCTTGAGTCTGCAAGTGGAGGAGATGTGCTCCCCAGCCCTTTGTTGAAGCATCCGTTGTGAGAATCAATTGATGAGGAAGAATCTGGAAGGGGCTTCCTTCTTACAGGAAGTGGTTGAAGCCACCAACGTATATCTGTTTTCATGGAATTCGTGACTTGTACTCTGCGAGACATTGGCTGAGTGAGTTGATTCCATTGGGACTTGAGTCCCCATTGAAGCCGCCTCATGTGGAGACGAGTATTGCGAACGACATGTATCGCTGCCGCCATATGGCCCAGGAGAACCATGACCTGTCGGGCTGGAGCCGTGTTTTGACGAAGTAGAGATAGAGCTAGGGTCTGTAATGTTTGGACCCGTTCTGGAGGCAGGAAGGCTCTGGATAAGGTGGTGTTGAGTATGGCACCTATAAACTGGATGTGTTGCGAAGGATAAAGTTGAGATTTTTCGTAATTTACTATCCATCCTAGGTTGTTGAGACAGCGGAGCGTAGTTTCTATGTGAGATCTCAACAAGTGAGGATTGTGAGATACCATTAACCAATCGTCTAGATATGGAAATATGGTTATGCCCTGTTTGCGTAAGTGAGCCACAACAACAGCCAGACATTTTGTGAAGACTCTGGGGGCCGAGGAAAGGCCAAAGGGAAGAACTTGATATTGGTAATGATGATCTGCTACTTGAAAACAAAGGTATCGCCAGCAACTGTTGTGGATTGGAATATGTGTGTAAGCATCCTTTAGATCGAGCGAACACAACCAGTCGTTTGACTGAAGAAATGGGAGAATCGTCTTGAGAGAAGTCATCTTGAATTTTTCTTGTACCAAGTACTTGGTGAGCTGTCGAAGATCTAAAATAGGGCGAAAACCTCCTGATTTCTTGGGAATGAGGAAGTATTGTGAATAAAAGCCGTGATCCTGAAACTGTGAAGGAATGAGCCGGATAGCTCCTTGTTGAAGAAGCAGGGAAACTTCCTTGAGAAGAGATGGAATCTGAATCATAGGTGTCTTGGAATAAATGGAGTGAGGGAGCATCGGAGTGGATTTGAAGCGAAGACGATATCCCTGTTGTATGATAGTGAGAACCCACTGATCTGTGGTGATGTGAGACCACTGGGTATAGTAGTGAGTTAGCCTTCCTCCTATGGCCACTGCTGTTGTGGCTGGTGTAATTAAAAAGACTGTTTAGACTGTTGTTGCACCGGTTGTTGCTTTTGTGGTCTTTGAGGTCTTTGTCCCTGAGATTGAGGTTGGGATCATTGCTGCTGTTGATAAGGTTGCCTGTAGGGCGTTTGGTAAGGTTGATAGTACCTGTACGGTCTGCGGTAGTAGTAGCCTCTTCTGTTCTGGAAGGGGTAACGCTTAGAAGTTGATGGAGTTTCTGTAGGCATTGCTAAAGATTGGACAGCAATGTTTTGTTCTTTTATCAAAGAAACCGTCTCCTGCAACTTTTCACCAAACAGGTTATCCGGTCTGCAAGGTAAATTAGCCAAGCGCTCATGAACATCATCACGTATGCTACTAGCCCATAGCCATGCCATGCGCCGAGCTGCAACCGATGTAGCCGATGATCTTGCAGAAGTATCAAAGGCTTCGTAGGAGGTTCGTAAAAGATGTCTCAGACCTTCCTGTAAGTCCTTGAAAGGGGAAGGCAAAGAAGAATCACCATGAGCTGCAGAAAGCAATGGTTGTAACTTCTGCGTGCAGTTAAATAAATATTGTATTATGTAAAACTGATGGTGATGTATGCGGGAATTTAACATTGAATTCTGATAAATCTTTTTAGCAAAATCATCCAACGATTTGTTTTCTCGGCCTGGTGGTGTATTTGAGAAGAGTCTATTCTTCTTTGCTCTTTTTAATGCTGACTCCACTACAACTGAATTGTGTGGAAGTTGTACCATGGAATAATATGGCGTCTTTTGCATCCTGTACTTCAAGTCTAGCTTCCTAGAAATTGCAGGTAGAAGCAATGGGGTGTCCCATGCTTTGTCCATGAGACCTTCTAAAATGGGCTGCGGAGGAAGCGCCGTAGTTTCCGCAGGAATGTCAAACATCTGTAGCAGTCCCAAAGTCTGGGATCTGGGATCCGGAATTTTACGACTCTCAATGTCCAATGCTGTAGCTACCTTTTCCAAAAATTTTGCATAAGTGAGATCTTCCGGAGGAGATGTTGGTTGAGGCAGCTCCTGAGGAGGGTCTGACGGAATTCCTGTCGAACTCCCAGGAGATGTGTGAATAGAGTCAGGCAAAGAATGTGAAGACGATGCAGGAGAGCCAACATTCAGTGGAGATGGCTGGAGTGGTGACAGAGAATGCCCTTGAGACTTTGGGCTTTGAAGGTTGTGTGGAAGACTGTTTGGATCTGGAGGCAAACCCTGTAAGAATGAGTGAATCAACGAAGATATATGAGACATTGTCTCCTTGGCTGATGGATGAGGAGGGAGCCCTGGAGGATCCGATGTAGTCTTGAGACGCTTTGGGTGTACCTGTGGTAAAGGAGTTAAAGATCTTTTTCTAGCAGGAGAGCGAGGTAGCTCTGGAGACGAAGTCCAGGCTCCTAGCGGCGAATCCACCATCACATCTGAATCAGCTGAGCCCAGGGAGCGAACAGATATAGGCAGTTCAGTGGGCTCCGGCAAATCTTCTGAGGAAGTGATATGTTTAGTCTTGGAAGTTGACTTCCTTGGCTTGGATGGAAGAGCAGGAGTGTTGTTCCTACTTTCTGATGAAGTCTTGTTATGAGTCGTAGAAATTTGAGTCGTGGATTGCTTCGTGGCGTCGGTACGAGTCGTGCGTGCGTCGCTGTGCTTCGTATGCTTCGAATGTGACGCAGGTTTTGAAGCATGCGTCGTGTGCTTCGACCCCGACGCAGTCTTGGAGGAATGAGTCGAATGCGTCATTTTCTTAGAAGTATGCAGCGTATGCGACGCGACGCTGGCTGATAACTGCGTGGGTAATGACGCAGTAACCGGAGTACGGCTTACTGAGGCCGAGTGGGACTCCGGTCGATGTTTCCCCGTACCTTGAGAGGATTTTACTGATCCTGAAGTCTTTGTGGAGGGGTCAGGAGTGGTTCTGAGCCTCTCCATTTTCTCGACACGCTGTCTCCTAGCGCGAGGGGACATCCGTCCACAATCCGCACAGGCCGACTGGTTATGATCTGGACCGAGGCATAAATAGCAATAGTTATGCCCATCGGTCACAGACATAATTTTCCCGCAGGAGCAGTACTTGAATCCGGGGGTTTTTGGCATTTTTTTTTTTTTGATTGAAGAAAAGTCTTCGTTGTGAGGCGAGAGGGAGAGAGTGCACCACACAGCCGTGTAGTGCCACGGAAAACGAAGACTGAGGCAGGCTCGAGGAGCGCGGGAAGTGGTACTCATGTGCACTTCAAAGCTCTTCGAGCTCTGAGAGAGATGCTCCGCCCCGTGACGTCATGGACGACGCCACCCATTATGCATGGCTAAATGCCCTGCTTATCGCCGGAAAAAAGGCCTAACCCGGTCTGCGGCAATCGACACAACAGCTCAGATAGTAACACCAGTACCGAATGGCGAATGGTAATTAAGGGTGAACGGTAATTACATCTACGTAGCCAATAAGGTTGTGTATATAGAGAACCAGAGGTTGGAAACAAACAGGACAGCAAGCTGCCAGGATAAGGGAATGGGTCGATGGTGGTCCAATGCGGATAATAAATGGGACAGCAAGCTGCCATGACAAAGGAATGGGATGATGGCAGTCTGATGCGGTTAATAGATTCGTCTGGTTGGATAAGGTGAGCACATAAATCCACAACTACTAATATTTTATTTTGCAGATCTGTCTCAGGCACCCTGTTTAATTTGGACTACAGGTTACTCCTATATACGTTGGGAGGCCATATGTAGGCGGCCAGGAGAGCGCGGAGAAAACCCTCTGCAACACATTTAGGAGGGGCACCCACAAGGATGGGAAAGAGCAGCAGGCAATGGAAGCCGTCATCACCTGTCCATGGCATCCAAAAGACTTAAGGGTTGCTCTGGATGCAAGAATAATGCTTTGGGGGACAATGACATATGCTCATTGAATGGCAAATGGCAAATAAGATGGTGAAAAGATTGTTCAGACAGGGGAGGGTACACCTGCCTGATATGGGTCACAATAATGCTATTGAGGAGGCCATGGAGGTCAGGAGTTACAAAAGAAAGAGTCACAGCCCGCAGCTTAGCTGTGTGGACCCGAGGCAAGGGTCAACCCTACCTCGTGTTTTGGTGATTACCCGGGCCGGTTGGACATGTTGCAAGTGGTGCCTGTGACATCACAGAATGGCGTGGTAGCCGATCAGCACCTTGGATGGCGCCAAAGGTGTGGCGCAGAATGCACCAATGGGCAGAGCTCCCTTGCTGGAGGACAAGGCGGGTGGCCCATGGAGTAAGACTGCCCTGCTTGGTCCCTGCGGTAGTGACATCATACCGGCCTGGGTATCAAATGGTTAGGATTTAATAACCTGTTAAATAAAGCTACGGCCTTATTATACCAATTGACAGTTTGGTGTTGTCTTTTATTGGATGAGGGATGCATAATTGTATGACATGTGCCATAATGAGTAAGAAGGGAGGGACGGCCACGCGGGTTAAGGTGGTGGCTGCTAGCATTATGTATCTTACCCTGTTGTAACTATTTCAAAGGTGAGCGGAAGAATACTTGTATTGTGGGAAGCATGTGGGGAGACTGGGGTTTCAGAATACCTTTTGGTTTTGCCCCCAGATTCATGTTTTTTGGACTATGACAACATCTCAAGCATGCTAAATCCCCTGGGAGACAATTTGGAGAAGGACATTCAACAACTGAAGCTGACTAAATGTAATAATGCTTTACTTACATTACTTCACTGTTTTCTTTTTTGAAGCCCAAAAGCTCACGTTGATCTCATGGAAGGATCTAAAGTAGGTTTCTTTACCCTCCTCCCCACCACTACACACAGTATGTCTGACTGATTTTAGGGTGATTTTCTCTTTAACAAAGCAGAGCAATCTGCTTTTTGCTTTCTTATGCTCTCTAGGAATTACAATAAAATATGGATCATATTAGATTTTTAGAAATGATATTTAATATTATTTAGTAACATAGTATTGTTGACAGAAAAAGACCAAATGGTCTATCCAGTCCACCCAGCAAATTTCTTATAGTAGTAATTAGTGCTCCATGCAGGTTACCCCCATGTGTCTGTTAAGGGTAGTAACTTCCTCTCTGTGCAGTTTATCCCCATGTGTCTGTTAAGGATATTACCTGCTGCTCTGTGCAAGTTACCACTTGCCTTATGTTAAGGATGTAATATTTACAATCATAACCAAGAAACTGTCTAACCCAAAGCAAATTACTGTTAGCAATATGTTTACATGGTGAGGCCCTTTCCTGATAATTCAGACAATGCTGCTTGAATGTGCTTTGCTTTTGGACTTGGCCATAGAAGCAGTCCTGTTCTTTATCCCTAATGTCAGTGTATCAGTGCCCCAGACTGTAAAAGTCAGGACCCAGCATTGGCTGTTGTCAGAATCCAATATACCTCTATCCTCCATCGTCAAAGCGGAGAGCAATGTTGCAGTTGTGTCAAAAGCAACAAGACTAATTGGTTAAGGGTAATAATCCCCCATGCTTTCTGTTAGGGGTACTAACTACTGCCACTCCATGCAGGTTATCCTGATGTACCCTTTTCTTCATTACTATTCACAAGCCTTTAGGGATCCACAGTGGTAATCTCTAGGGATGTGAATCGTGTGCCCGATCATCTTAACGATCGAAATCGTCTGGCAGGAGAAGAAAATCGTGTTTGGCACGATTTTTTAGCTAAAAAATCGGTTTTCCGATTAGTGCGCACTAACCGGGAGTTAGTGCGCACTAACCATTGTTAGTGTGCACTAACAGAAAATGATACAATTTGACACTTTTCAGGTCAGTTAAGGTCAGTTTAGCAATGAATATGTATTCCTATTGGCTGCCCTCTTATTTATTCATGTTACCAAGGTTTCCACTGACAATATATGGGGGATGGGAAATGGAAACAGTTGGTAGCTTTGCAAAAAAAGTAATGTGATCAGTCAATGTGACTAGAACTTGTGCCCTGCCCTATCCCGGATACTGGGAGTGTTGTGATCTTCCTGTACGCAGTGCCCTTTCCCTGATACCAGGAGTGTTGTGATCTTCCTGCACTCAGTGCCATATCCCTAATACTGGGAGTGTTGTGATCTTCCTGCACACAGTGCCCTAACCCTGATACCAGGAGTGTTGTGATCTTCCTGCATGCAGTGCCCTATCCCTAAAACCAGGAGTGTTGTGATCTTCCTGCACACAGTGCCCTATCCCTGATACCGGGAGTGTTGTGATCTTCCTGCATGCAGTGCCGTATCCCTGATACTGGGAGTGTTGTGATCTTCCTGCACGCAGTGCCCTATCCCTGATACCAGGTGTATTGTGATCTTCCTGCATGCAGTGCCCTATCCCTAATACCAGGAGTGTTGTGATCTTCCTGCACACAGTGCCCTATCCCTGATACCGGGAGTGTTGTGATCTTCCTGCACTCAGTGCCATATCCCTGATACAGGGAGTGTTGTGATATTCCTGCACTCAGTGCCATATCCCTGATACTGGGAGTGTTGTGATCTTCCTGCACACAGTGCCCTATCCCTGATACCAAGGGTTTTGTGATCTTCCTGCATGCAGTGCCCTATCCCTAATACCAGGAGTGTTGTGATCTTCCTGCATGCAGTGCCGTATCCCTGCTCAGAGCAGGAAGATCACAACACCCCCGGTATCAGGGTTAGGGCACTGCATGCAGGAAGATCACAACACTCCCGGTATCAGGGTTAGGGCACTGTGTGCAGGAAGATCACAACACCCCCGGTATCAGGGTTAGGGCACTGCGTGCAGGAAGATCACAGCACTCCCGGTATTAGGGTTAGGGCACTGTGTGCAGGAAGATCACAACACTCCTGGTATCAGGGATAGGGCACTGTGTGCAGGAAGATCACAACACTCTGGGTATTTGGGATAGGGCACTGTGTGCAGGATGATCACAACACTCCTGGTATTAGGGATAGGGCACTGCATGCAGGAAGATCACAACACTCCCAGTATCAGGGATAGGGCACTGTGTGCAGGAAGATCACAACACTCCTGGTATTAGGGATAGGGCACTGCATGCAGGAAGATCACAACACTCCCAGTATCAGGGATAGGGCAGTGTGTGAAGGAAGATCACAACACTCCCAGTATCAAGGATAGGGCACTGTGTGCAGGAAGATCACAACACTCCCAGTATCAGGGATAGGGCACTGTGTGCAGGAAGATCACAACACTCCTGGTATTAGGGATAGGGCACTGTGTGCAGGACGATCACAACACTCCTGGTATTAGGGATAGGGCACTGCATGCAGAAATATCACAACACTCCCAGTATCAGGGATAGGGCACTGTGTGCAGGAAGATCACAACACTCCTGGTACTAGGGATAGGGCACTGCATGCAGGAAGATCACAACACTCCCAGTATCAGGGATAGGGCACTGTGTGCAGGAAGATCACAACACTCCTGGTATTAGGGATAGGGCACTGCATGCAGGAAGATCACAACTCTCCCAGTATCAAGTATAGGGCACTGTGTGCAGGAAGATCACAACACTCCTGGTATTAGGGATAGGGCACTGTGTGCAGGACAATCATAACACAACTGGTATTAGGGATAGTGCACTGCATGCAGAAATATCACAACACTCCCAGTATCAGGGATAGGGCACTGTGTGCAGGAAGATCACAACACTCCCAGTATCAGGGATATGGCACTGTGTGCAGGACGATCACAACACTCCTGGTATTAGGGATAGGGCACTGCATGCAGGAAGATCACAACACTCCCAGTATCAAGTATAGGGTACTGTGTGCAGGAAGATCACAACACTCCCAGTATCAGGGATAGGGCACTGTGTGCAGGAAGATCACAACACTCCTGGTATTAGGGATAGGGCACTGTGTGCAGGACGATCACAACACTCCTGGTATTAGGGATAGGCCACTGCATGCAGGAAGATCACAACACTCCCAGTATCAGGGATAGGGCACTGTGTGCAGGAAGATCACAACACTCCTGGTACTAGGGATAGGGCACTGCATGCAGGAAGATCACAACACTCCCAGTATCAGGGATAGGGCACTGTGTGCAGGAAGATCACAACACTCCCAGTATCAAGGATAGGGCACAAGTTCTAGTCACATTGACTGATCACATTACCTTTTTTGCCAAGCTACCAACCGTTTCCATTTCCCATCCCCCCAACCATCACCTCAGTGGGAACCTTGGTAACATCTATAAATAAGAGGGCAGCCAGCCAATAGGAGTACATATTCATTTCTAAACTGACCTTAACTGACCTGAAAAGTGTCAATTTGTATTATTTTCCTTTAGTGCGCACTAACCATTGTTAGTGCGCACTAACCCGTTTTAATGATTTTTAATGATAAATCGTTAGAATTCCTATTGTATCGTGTTCTTTAATGATTTAAGACGATATTAAAATTATCGGACGATAATTCTAATCTTTGAAAAACGATTCACATCCCTAGTAATCTCATACCCTTTTGAATTCTTTTACTGTTTTCATTCTCACTACTTCTTCCAGAAGGACATTCCAGGCATCCACCACTGTCTCCATGAAGAAATAATTCCTTATGTTGGTTCTGAGGCTTCCTCTCTGGAGTTCCATTTCATGACCCCTAGTTCTACTGTTTCCTTTCCAACAGAAAAAGTTTGAAGTTGATGCATCATAAAAACATTTCAGGTATCCAAAAGTCTGTATCATATCTCCCCTGCATCTACTCTCTTCCAGAGTATATATTCAGATCTCTCAGCCTCTCATAATTCTTCTGATACAGACCCCACACCATTTAGATGGCCTCCATCCTATCTCTATCCTTTTCCAGATACAAGCTCCAGTACTGAACACAGTCGCCAAATGAGGCCTAACCAAGAACCTGTTCAAGGGCATCACCACCTCTTTTTTTTTTACTGGTTATTCCTCTCTCAATGCAGCCTAGCATTCTCCTGACTTTAATTAATACTTCTCCTTCAGTTTGCTAGGTCCCTCTCCCAGTCTGTGCACATTAGTCTTTCATCCCCTTAACACATCCCCTAACACATATGGATTATCGCACCCCAGATGCATGACTCTGCACTTCTTGGCATTGAATCTCAATTACTTAATCCTCAACCATTCTTCAAGCTTTCTTAAATCACTTTTCATTCTTTCTGCTCCTTCTGACTTGCCCACTCTGTTGCAGATCTTAGTATCATACGCAAATAGACAAACTTTGCCTTCTATTCATTCTGCAATGTTGCCCACAAAAATATTGAGCAGAACTGGTACCAAAACTGATCCCCGTGGCACTCCACTTAACACAATTTTTTCTTCAGAGTAGGTTCAATTTATCTTTATACACTGTCTACTGTCAGTCAACCAGTTTGCAATCCATGCCACTTTATTGGCACTCACTCCCAAGCTTCTCATTTTGTTCACTATTCTCCTATGTGGGACCATATCAAAAGCTTTGCTGAAATCCAAGTAAATCACATCAAGCATGCTTCCTTGATCCAATTGTTTAGTCACCCAATCAAAAAAATGTGATTTGTCTGACAGACCCTTCCACTGGTTAATTCGTGCTGCCTTGGATCAAGCAACCCAATGGATTGTAGATAGTTCACTATCCATTCCTTCACCAGAGTCTCCATTAATTTTCCTACCACGGAGGTGAGGCTAACCAGCCTGTAGTTTCCAGCCTCCTCTCTGCTCCCACTCTTGTGACATGGGATCACCACCACTCTTCTATAATCTCACGGCACCACTTCTGTTTCCAGGGATCTATTGACCAGGTCTATCAGCAGACCTGTCAGAACATCTCTGAACTCCCTCAGCATCTTGGGATGTACCTCATCTGGCCCCATGGCCTTGTCCATTTTTAGTTTTCCTAGCTCTTCCCATACATTTTATTCTGTAAATGGACTTTTCTCTAGTTCACCCCCATCTACAGTCTTGTCATCCAGCAACAATCCTTCCCTGGGGTCTTCTTTATTGAACACCAAACAGAAGTATTTATTTAATATTTCTCCCATTTCATTGTCTCTCTCAACACATTGCTATTGTCACCTTTCAATTTCACTATATCCCTTTGGGCTTTCTTCCTTTTGCTGATATATCTGAAAAATGTTTTATCACATCATTTATTTATTTATTTGTTTGTTTGTTTGTTTTGTATACCATCAATCTGGAACAATCTCGACGGTTTATACTCAATTATATAGAGGACACTATATAATTATACAATCAAAATTACATAATAAAACAGTAGAAAAACTTATTGTAAAATAATGAAATTTATAAGATGATAATTATATGCAATATCATAAAATGAATCAATAAAATACAACAAGCTAAAATAATTGGTAAAATAAAAGCAAAATAACATGAGATCTAAAATAAAATAAAAGAAATAAGATAAGCCAGATGACATAGTTTAAGCACAGGAAACAGCCCTTAAGGATCACACAGACATGTTGATTTTTTTTTTTTTTTACTCTCCAGCCAGATCATAAGCATTTTTAAATAATAAAGTTTTCAGTTGTTTCGTAAAAGTCTTTAAGTCCTTTTGTAGTCTGAATTCTTCGGGTAATGAGTTCCACAATTTGGGGCCTGCAACTGAGATAGCCCATTCTCTGACCTCTGATAACTGTGCAGTTTTAATTGATGGCACTATTAACAAACATTTATTTGCAGAACAAAGGTTTCTTTGTAGGATGTGGAGGCGTAATAGAGCATTAAGCCATTCAGTTTGTTTATTATTTATGGATTTAAATAGGATGCATAGCGACTTATATTCAATTATTTGCTTAATCGGTAACCAATGTAATTCAATAAGAGTTGGGGGTGATATGATCAAATTTCTTACCCCCACATAATATTCTAGCAGCTGCATTTTGAAGCAATTGCAAGGGTCTTAAATGAGACCCCGGAATTCCAAGAAATAATGTGTTACAATAACGAGTGTTGAAAAAAGCAAAGATTGTAAAACCATTCTAAAATCATTAAAATTTAACAAAGGTTTCAGCCGCTTTAAAATTTGTAACTTAAAATAACCATCTCTTGTTTTTCTTTTTATGTCAACATTCAATCTAAAATCAGGGTCAATTAAAATACCAAGGTCCCGTACATGACAAGAGGATTCAATCTGCATAAAATTGGTATTAAAATGGAAGGATCTGTTAAAAATGGATTTTCTACTTAGCAGAATTAATTCACTTTACCTCTTTGGCAATCCTTTATCCATTTGATTGTCTGCTTTCCTGATTTCTTTCTTTGTCTCCCTCAGTTTCACTGGGTATTCTTTCCTGTGTTCCTCTTTTTTGGATCCGTTATACTTCTTGAATGCTCTTTATTTTACCTTTACTTTTTCAGCCACCTCCTTTGAGAACCAGATTGGTTTTTCATTCCTCTTACTTTTGTTTATTTTTCTAACATATAGATTTGTTGCCGTTGTAATAACGCCTTTTAATTTTGCCCACTTTTGAACTACCTCCCCCATTTTCTCCTAGTCTTCTAGTTCATCTTCCAGGTATGTCACCATTTTGACAAAGTCTGTATTTTTGAAATTCAAAACTAGGATCTTTGTGTAATTTTTGTATCCTTTTTGCAATATTAAACCATACTGTTTGATCTCTGGTGCTAGGTGGATACCCACCTAGACATTAGAGACATTATCTTGTATGTATGCACTGACTTACTGAGACACATCTTTCTGCTGTATTCCTGTATAATAGTTTTAGACAAAGAAAGCAGAGGACCCTGGCTACGTGCTGGAATGCAGCAAGCCAACACCCCAGACCCATTAGCTGATTGGTCTAATTCATTCTTAAATCAGATGTACTGCACTTATCTAAAAACAACACTTTGAATATGCTCTGATTGGTCAGTATGAAGAATATATAAAGTTATGAACATTGCTGGACGAGTGAGTAGCGAGGTGTCCATACTTGATGTAAATTTGTGCTATTCTGGGGAACAAAATAGTTTGTTCCTCCCCCTCCCTTTCTGTCTTTGTTTCTGTCTTTCTCTAATTAAAGTTTCAGATTACATACTGCCACAGTACCTTCTTTAGAATAAACAATTCCCATAAGTGAGCACTAGGTTGAGTATCAGACCCTCCCTTGTGGGTTCCATTACTATTTGTTTGAGCAGAGCCTCTTGAAGGTTATCCACTATCTCTTTATTTCTTGTAGATTCCACAGAAGGGATTCTCCAGTCTACATCCAGCAGATTAAAATATCCAACAAGCAACACTTTTCTTTATTTCCCATCTTTTGAAGGTCTTCAACCAGATATCTGTCCAGTTCTCCTAACTGAGTCGGAGGCCTGTAGACCACACTTAAAAATGGATGCACAATCTTATTTTGCCCTTGCAGTTCAGCTGCTTGGATATTGTTTTTGACATAAAGAGCTACTTGTCCCCCTTTTCTATTCTCTCTGTCCTTCCTTAACAAAGTATAGCCTGGGATGGCAGTATCCCAATCATGAGAATCTGTGAACTATGTCTCTGTAACAGCAAAAATGTCCAAGCCCGCCTCAACCATTAGGACCTGCAGGTCTGGGATTTTATTGCCCAAATATGAGCATTTGAGTTCATAACTTTCTAAGGCATTGACAAAGGTCAATCCTACATCCTAGCCTTCTTAGACATTTCATCAGCATTTGACACCATCAGCCACAGTATCCTTCTACAACGACTAAAGGAAATTGGAATAACAGGTGTTGCTCACAACTGGTTTAACTCTTACCTCAGTAACCGAAACTTCAAAGTTAAAATTTGAAATCACGAGTCCAAAGCCATTCCCCTCAACCAAGGAGTCCCACAGGGCTTCTCCCTGTCTTCCACCCTTTTCAACATTTACATACTACCCCTCTGTCATCTTCTATCCAACCTCAAGCTTCCCCACTATATCTACGCTGACGATGTGCAGATACTTATTCCAGTATCTGACACACTCCCTAATGCCATGAACATCTGGAAATCCACTCTACTTTCAATTAACACTCTTCTAACCAGCCCTGAACAGTACAAAAACCGAAATCATGCTTATTTCAGCCCAAAGTCACCCCAAAACGCTCCCTCCTCTTCTTCCTCAATCCCCACCCATCCCATTCTCCCAACAGGTATGGGATTTAGGGGTTATCCTTGATAAGCACATCAACCTCAAGAAATACATCAACACCACTTTAATAGAGTGTTTCTTTAAACTGCACACTCTTAAAAAATTAAAACCCTTATTCCACCCTCCGGATTATCGCACAGTACTTCAAACCACAATATTTTCTGAAATCGATTATTATAATTCACTTCTCCTAGATTTACCAAAAAACTCCATCCACCCTCTCCAAATACTACAAAACACTGCTGCCCGGATCCTCACTAACACATGTAGAAATGAGCACATAACACCAGTACTAAAGGATTTACATTGGCTCCCAATTGCATCCCGAATCCAATATAAGACCCTCTCTCTCATTCATAAAGCACTACACAATCCGGAGATGAATTGGTTTAAGGTCTCATTGATTCTCCACAAACCTACTAAACCCACAGACTCCAATTCCTTGCTACCATTCATACTCCCTCCCCCAGAAATACCACTCTGGCTTCCACAAGAGCACGCGCGCTCTCTGTAGCCGGCCCTACCCTCTGGAATACAATGCCAGTGAAGCTACGCCTAGAGGTCTGCCATAAAATGTTCAAGCAGAAACTTAATACATGGCTGTTCACAAAAGCATACACCTATCTCTACCCAGCTTACTCCCAGCGACCACTTTATACCCACTACCTACAACAAATGCATACATCTAAACTCACCCAGTCATCTCCCAGTCTCGATGTTGAAGCAGTCATATCAGTTCCAGAAGTGCAATTCATTTAGTAACCACAACGCATACAATGTACATATTTGAAACATTTTTTTTTGTCCTTGTAATGCTTTCTATATACTACCTACAATGCATATAATCTCATAGTACAATGTATATAGTTCTCAACACAACTTAAATGTAGTTTTATTGTTTGTTTTTGCTCCTCGCCTGTTTTATGTCAAACGCATCCTCTGCATAGTTTAATGTTTTACTATTAACCAATGTGATATCACTGATGAATGTCGGTATATAAAAACCAATAAATAAATAAATAAAATACTTTTTCTCCCTTGATTTGCTGCTCTTCCTAGTCAACTTTTCTGCATTTTTCATCTGATTGATTTTATTTTCTCTTCCCTCTTCCTGTATTGCTTGAGGGTGATGTGCCTATTTCATTGGTCATCTCCTGCCACCCTTGTTCTCAATTTTAAATGCCTGGTAATATATTATGTGAATTTTTCACTTTGCATTCTCTTTCCTGCTACAAACAAATGTAGGCCATCCTTACCATATATTATAACCTTTTATTGCTCCATAAACAACCCCAGCCTCCAATGTATCCAAAACTACTTTCTGTGCACCATTTTTTGAGCCAGGAATTGAAATTATCTATTTGGCATAGCCTTTCCTTTCCATTTCCATGAACAGGTAATTCTTCTGAAAATGCAATTGTCTTTGCCATGTGTCGTATCTTCTTCTCTAGATTTTGGAAATCTTTCTGTACTTGATGGACACCATTTCCATTGAGGATGTTGGCCCCATATGGATGATAGCATTGATATCAGTGTTCCTAATTTCTTCTATAATGGCTTTCACTACCTGGTTTAAATTTCTACAGGCTGGAAAGCATGTAACTGTTGTGTCACCATCAAAATGAGCTCCCAAATTGGTTTCTCTGATGATCGAGACTCCCGGCAAAGAAACTTTCTTTACTGACATTTGATAATGTTGAAGGGCTTTCTGGGTGTATTAGCTATCTTCTTCTCTTTCAGAAATCATTTCATATTCTATTGCTGGGGCTTCCTCATTTTCCAATGCAGAAAAGGCATTATGTAAGGGTAAAAGTGAAGAGAGCAGGTGTCTCTTCGTCACAGGCCTTAATCTGCTAGAGCCCACTGTTATCCAGTTATTCCTGGGTTTCTGTATCCTGGATGTCTGACTTCTCTGTGGGAGTGGGAGCGATACACAGGATGCTGCAAAGTTAGGGAACTGGGTGTTTCCTCATCACAGGTCTTGTCCTACTAAATCTTTTTTTCCTGGGTTTTTGAATCCTCTGAAGGAGTTGGGCGAGAGATATGGAATGATGCAAGGAAAGGGGGGGGGGTAAATGAAATGCGGCAATTCCTCTTTCAGATGAGTCAGCTCCTTTATCATTACAGACAGCTGAAGGTGAAATGAACAATCCTTGATTCTTCAAATGCATCATAACTTGTCTACTCTGCATATGATAATGGTTTATACTGACTCTCCATGGGTAAACGTCTTGTGTTCATGTACTTATAGTATCTCCTGGATGCCCTTGGATTCTGCTAAGGCTCTTGGTATGATTTCAGCTTTCTACCTAAAATCCTAAATTTGGCTACAGGAACGGCAGCCAATGAATGGAGTCCTTTTGACTCACGTGGTTGTCTCTCCCGTAGTTTTGGCGCCAGCTGTCATCTTTAAATACCTGTCATTTTAGAAGGGCATTGCGCTCCCGTTACTTTCTGAATGCTTTGATCAGGTATGTGTAAATTATTGTATCATGGTCGGTTGTCAGTCCCCTCACAATCCTGACACTTATTTTATTTTCCATGTTACAGCTTTTGTGTGAATTCCTGAGTTGGCGATCCCCCCCGATGCAGCCCGCGGCGAAACACGGGACCGTGTCGGGGGACGCCATTAAGCTGATGCCTGCATAAATTTGTGGAGTTGCCATATTGAAAGAATAAAACACTTTTTGCTTTATATGACTTTTGGAATATTTTGTCAGGATTGAACATTCACCTGCACTATCTGTACTCTGTGATATCGCTTAAGGTGCAGTACTTGCTCATTGTGGTTTCTTGGTCTTAGATTTCAATTACCCCAATACTGACTGGGTAAATTTAACATCAGGACTTGCTAGAGACATAAAGTTCCTGGATGTAATAAATGACTGCTTCATGGAGCAATTGGTTCAGGAACCAACAAGAGAGGGAGCTATTTTAGATTTAATTCTTAGTGGAACACAAGATTTGGTGAGAGAGGTAATGGTGGTGGGGCCAGTTGGCAATAGTGATCATAACATGATCAAATTTAAACTAATAACTGGAAGGGGGACAATAAGTAAATCTACAGCTCTAACACTAAACTTTCAAAAGGGGAACTTTGATAAAATGAGGAAAATAGTTAGAAAAAAACTGAAAGGTGCAGCTGCAAAGGTTAAAAGTGTTCAAAAGGCATGGACATTGTTTAAAAATACAATCCTAGAGGCGCAGTCCAGATGTATTCCACACATTAAGAAAGGTGGAAAGAAGGCAAAACGATTACCATCATGGTTAAAAGGTGAGGTGAAAGAGGCTATTTTAGCCAAAAAAAATCCTTCAAAAATTGGAAGAAGGATCCATCTGAAGAAAATAGGATAAAACATAAGCATTGTCAAGTTAAGTGTAAAACATTGATAAGACAGGCGAAGAGAGAATTTGAAATGAAGTTGGCCTTAGAGGCAAAAACTCATAATACAAACCTTTTTAAATATATCCAAAGCAAGAAACCTGTGAGTGAGTCAGTTGAATCATTAGATAACCGATGGGTTAAAGGGGCTCTTAGGGAAGTTAAGGCCATTTCAGAAAGACTAAATGAATTCCTTGTTTCCATGTTTACAAATGAGGATGTTGGGGAGATACCAGTTCCAGAGATGGTTTTCAAGGGCGATAAGTCAGATGAACTGAACCAAAACATTGTGAACTGGGAAGATGTAGTAGGCCAGATTGACAAATTAAAGAGTAGCAAATCACCTGGACCAGATGGTATGCATCCTAGGGTACTGAAGGAACTAAAAAATGAAATCTCTGATCTATTACTTAAAATTTGTAACCTATCATTAAAATCATCCATTGTACCTGAAGATTGGAGGGTGGTCAATGTAACCCCAATATTTAAAAAGGGCTCCAGAGGCGATCCAGGTAACTATAGACCAGTGAGCCTGATTTCAGTGCTGGGAAAAATAGTAGAAACTATTCTAAAGAACAAATTGTAGAGCATATAGAAAGACATGGTTTAATGGAACACAGTTAACATTGATTTACCCAAATAAAGTCTTGCCTAACAAATCTGCTTCATTTTTTTGAAGGGGTTAATAAACATATGGATAAAGGGGAACCAGTATAAATACTGTATTTGGATTTTTAGAACGCATTTGACAAAGTCCCTCATGAGAGACTTCTAAGAAAACTAAAAAGTCATGGGATAGGAGGCGATGTACTTTCATGAATTACAAACTGATTAAAAGACAGGAAAGAGAGTAGGATAAAATGGTCAATATTCTCAGTGGAAAAGGGTAAATAGTGGAGTGCCTCAGGGATCTGTACTTGGACCAGTGCTTTTCAATATATATATATAAATGATCTGGAAGGGAATACAATGAGTGAGGTTATCAAATTTGCGGACGATACAAAATTATTCAGAGTAGTTAAATCACAAGTGGATTGTGATACATTACAGGAGGACCTTGCAAGACTGGAAGATTGGGCATCCAAATGGCAGATGAAATTTAATGTGGGCAAGTGCAAGGTATTGCATATAGGGGAAAATAACCTTTGTTGTAATTACACAATGTTAGGTTCCATGTTAAGAACTACCACCCAGGAAAACGATCTAGGCATCATAGTGGATAATGCTTTAAAATCGTCAGCTCAGTGTGCTGCAGTAGTCAAAAAAGCAAACAGAACATTAGGAATTATTGGGAAGGGAATGGTTAATAAAATGGAAAATGTCATAATGCCTCTGATTCGCTCCATGGTGAGACCACACTTTGAATACTGTGTACAATTCTAGTTGCTGCATCTCAAAAAAGATATAGTTGCGATGGAGAAGGTACAGAGAAGGGCAAACAAAGTGATAAAGGGGATGGAACAGCTCCCCTATGAAGAAAGGCTGAAGAGGTTAGACCTGTTCAGCTTGGAGAAGAGATGGCTGAGGAGGGATATGAAAGAGGTATTTAAGATCATGAGAGATCTTGAACGAGAAGATGTGAATCAGTTATTTACACTTTCGGATAATAGAAGGACTAGGGGGCATTCCATGAAGTTAGCAAGTAGCACATTTAAGACTAATCGGAGAAAATTATTTTTCACTCAATGCACAATAAAGCTCTGGAATTTGTTGCCAGAGGATGTGGAAGAAGTCCATTAACTGCTATTAATCAAGTTTTCTTGGAGAATAGCAACTGCTATTAATTGTATCAGTAGCATGTGATCTTCTTGATATTTGGGTAATTGCCAGGTTCTTGTGGCCTGGTTTAGCCTCTGTTGGAAACAGGATGCTGGGCTTGATGGACCCTTGGTCTGACCCAGCATGGCAATTTCTTATGTTCTTATGTTAATTGCAGAGCAATGAAAGTATATTTTAATGAATGATTCACTGATTAAGTAAAAACCAAAGCCTGAGCATCTGTTCTCTATAAAAGCTGTAGACTTGCCTTAGTTTGATAATAAACTTTTTGAAATACATTTTCTGTGAATTGACCCTTAAAATTTCTGTTTGTATATGTCTTATCTGATGTTGCTGTTATTTCTGTAGAGAAACAGGGTCTTGGTGCATAGCTGGTGCCATGATTACAACTCAGCTATGGAATATGGTACTCCACCCAAGGCATGACCTGGAAGATGGCCGTTGTGTGGCTTACCCAGCTTTCCCCAACACAGTGCAGTCTATTGTTGTGGGGTGGATGGGGAAGAAGGCAAGGTCAGCAACAGAATCATTCATTGAGCTCTGGCCACTTAGCAACAAAAAAGGAAGGAGGCATGGTAGGTGCAAATCTGGTGACCTACAACCCTACTTGGGCTGGTTGTGGGCCACTGCTATTACTTTTTATTTCTGTAGTGCTATTAGGCATACATAATGATATACAAATATACATGAGACAGTCCCTTCTCTATAGAGTTTAAATGTATTCAAATCGAACAAGCAGGACAAGTAAGAGAATTAAGAACAAGGGCATGATCAGGAGAATCAGGGGGATTTAAAAACATTATCACAAAGATGGGTTTTTAGGTTGAATTTGAATACAAGCAGAGAGAGCACAACACATGTCTCAGGAAGTCTATTCCAGGTATATGGCACAGCAAGGTGAAAGCACAGTGTCTGGAATTGGCAATGGAGGAAGAGAGCATAGATAATAATGACTTGCCTGATGAGCAGAGTTCACAAGGAGAGGTGTAGAGAGAGATAAGAGAGGAGAGATAATGAAGACCTGCATGAATGCATTTGAAGTTAAGAGAATCTTGAATCGTGTGCAGGAATCGATAGGGAACCAACAAAGTGACTTGAAAGAGTTTTACGGATATAGCGACATTGGCAGAAGATAAATTGTGCAGCTAAATTTTGAATAGATGGTAATGGAGAGAGTTGATTCAGTAGGAGACTTGTGAGAAGCGAGTTGTAGTATTCTACATAAGAGGTGATAAGAGTGTGGATAAGGGTTTTGGTAATGTGTCCAGAAAGAATATTTTAGACAGTGAAACAAAACATTTTAGCAGTGCTTTGGATGTTTGTAGTGAAAATGAGAGAGGAGTTGAAGATGGCCCAAGCTGGGCTGAGGAGACCAGCTGGATAACAGTTTTATTCATAGAAATGGAGAAAGCAGGAAAGGGGAAGAGGGTTTGAGGAAAAAAGTTCTGTCTCAGCCAGATGGTCACAGGTGTTCTTGGATATATTTTTCCTAATCATGTATTGCTCATCTGATCTCTGTGAGCAACTAAAATCACTTCTAGAAACATCCACCACCCCTTCAACTTAAATGCTCAATGCTGCAGTTATTGACTAGATATATTGGTGTAGCTTCAACTTTTGTGAGAGAACCTAAATTAGCAGTTTGGGTAATAATGTTTTGAATTTTTTTTTGTTAGCATACATTAATTCCATTATTTGTACAGTACAGCATGATAAACTGAGGTGCCTGGAACTTAATATTTTTACTCTTATTTATGTTTGTATGTGTGTGGTTCTGGCAGAAAATAAGAAAATATATATTTTTCCCCTTGAAGTGTGGGCAAATATCCCTGGCATTGTGTCAGTCTTCTGTAATGAAACCAGAATTTAGTGTCAGTTCAATAGTGTTCCTGTCCCCTTTTTCTAGATGTGAATGATATCATTGAGGCCAGCATACTCTTAAAGAGATCATGAGTGGAAGAGAAAGTGAAATGAAACAGATTAATTATTTAATTATTTATTTATTTCTTCTGGCTTTTCTCAAAAAATGGTCACAAGGCAGATTACATTGAAACGTTAGTTACAGTTGCAGGTTTAACATAGTTTATAATCATCAACGTGTTAATGACCACAAGGGCATAACAAAATAGGAGAAGAGGTATGAGATAGGTTGCAGGCAATATTAGAAAGTAGCAGAGGATATCATAAGAAGGTTCTTCACAATCGATATCAGGGGCAGGATTTGCAAAACTGTACAAACCCTTGTAATAAAGGCACTGAGGTCTGAGGAAAACCTGTAATCTTTGTGTTAATTCCTGAATAGAAATATATTCTTTAGTTAAAACCAGAATTCAAGTTTTATAACAAGTAAAGGAGGCGGTGAGGGAATGGAAGCTGTACATGGGCATGTGTGCAATCATGGGTCCCGTGGCAGTGCAAAGTAAAGTGCTGGCAGGGTTCCTACTCCCCACCAGCAAAAGTGATATTCTGCAGTGCCGCCAGCATTTCATCCAAACCGACAACAGATGAAGAGGCCCTGCTGTGCCGCTGGCCTTTTCCCGGAGCCAGCGGCAAATGAAGAGGCCATGCTCTGCAGCCAGTGTGTGAGAGAGAGCGAGAGATTGGCTCTGTGTGAGTGAGTGCCTGTGTATGAGAGAGTGTGTGTGTGTGTCTGTATGTGTGGGTGTGTGTGGGTGTGGGGGGTGCCTCTGTGTGTGTGTGGTGGGTGTGTGTATATAAGAAGGTGCCTATGTGGGTGTGTGGGTGTGGGTGTATGTGTGGGGGGGTTGCCTGTGTGTGTGAGTGGGTGGGTGTGTGTATATAAGAAGGTGCCTGTGTGTGTGTATATGTGTGTGTGTGTGGGTGTGTGTGTGTATATAAGAAGGTGCCTGTATGTGTGTGTGTGTGTGTGTGCATGTTTGAGAGCTTCTGTATGTGTCTATGTGAGAGTTTGTGTGTTTGTGTATGCTTTGTGCCTGTGAGAGCCTGTGCGTCACATTTAGGCTCTCACAGGCACACACACACACACACATACACACACAGAAAAAAACAAACATAATGTATCTATGAAGTTGAGGGAGAGGCAGACTGTGTATGTTAGAGAGGGAGTGTGTGAGAGAATGAATGTGTTATTATTCATGTCTGTGAGAGAGAAGATACATTTGTGTGGCCTTACCTCCCCCAATCTATGGCAATCTCAGGGTGACTGAAAATCAGATCCCAGATATGGAAAGCAGATTTTTAAATCCTTATTAGTTTTAATTATTGGATATAATTTGATGATTCTGTTCTTTTGAATGTTTTTTTTTTTAGCGAGGGGGATAGAACATTTTTAATTGGATTTTTTATTCATCAGATTTTTGAACATTTTTTGGTGTTTGGGAAATTTTTTAGATTCTATTCATTAACTGGTTTGAAATATTTGTTTTATGAATAAGACTTTACTATTATGATTAATGTTTTATATTTCTTGATTTTATTATTTAGGTTTTATGAACAATGGTAATGTTTCTATTTTTTCCATTGCTGCTCTGCATAAAGAGGCCCACTTGTTGTGGCTTGCAGTTCAGTTCTATTCAGCATGTTTCTGTTTATACTTCTGATCTCTTTATTCTGTATTTGGTCAGGGTATCTCTGTGTTTTGCATATGTGACCCAGGTGAGGTGTTTTTCTAGCATGAAATTTCTGTGTAGGTATCTATAGCAACCTGGGTTTCCTAATAAGAGATTTTATTGGTGTTCTAGGGCCTGGTGTAATATGTGCAGTGTTGCCCTTTCATAGATAAAGTTGTTAGGATTGTTTTGGTATGGGAGGTTTACTATATTATAATGGTAATTCTGATTATTCATGGCTTTCTGAGGGTCAAGCTCACTCAACATACACTACAAAAAGTCTAATTCTATAGAATCTCCAAGTGTCTTTTTTGCAGAGTTTTCTGGTTGACACCACAGGAGTGCATGTAAATATAATATGCATGTTGTGTTATTTTTGCCTCAGAAGACTACTTTTGAATGTTATTTTTCATGTACAATTTGTTATAAATGCATAATTTAATTGCGTGTGTGTGTGGGGAGGAGGGGCATGTGTGCAAGGCTGTAAGGTTTGTCTAGGGTACCTGATGTCCTTCCTTATCCATGGGTTTAGGGTCGGGAGGAGCTTGTCAGTTTTTAAAAATATATAGGGCCATTTACCAAAATGTGATATCGCAACATGAATGCAAATTTTGGGAATTTATTCAAAGGGAAGGGATTAGGGAGGGGTTGGGTGGGATGTATGAAAATGAGGGGCATTATTGCAGTGAGTGATAACATAGTGCATGCTATTGAATGTATTTAACTACTCCTTTTTTCCTGGCATTAAGCTGTGCGATATGCCCGGAATATTACAAATTCTGTTTTGTTTTGTTTTTTTTGGGGGGGATGTCTTTTCCAGATGTTCCTACTATCTTCTTGGCTCTGAATCTATTGGATTTCTGTGCTGTTTTATAGTGGCCATGTGTCATTCATTTCTAAACACTGAACCCCATAAGGTTTTGAAGTCTTGCACATTTCATCTTTTGACCATTCCTTGTATTTCTTGGATTATTGCTGATAATTTGGTCCACCACCTTCAATATAAGCTTATTTTATAGTGGCTACCATGTTTAAAAAAGCATATGTGTAATAAATATGTGCAGAGGCAAACTTTTTGTTTCAGTTCTTTCATTCATTTAGTAAGTCACTTCTTCTTGTTTCATTAGTTTCACATGAAAAACAAAGTTTATTTGTTTCATTCATTTCATTCTTTTCTTATTAAACTCAATGGGGGATGCAGTACAGCCCATTTTGAGCTTCAAAATTGGGATTTACTAATCAATTTTAATGAAACTTGTGGGTAGACATCTTCAGAAGGGAAAAAGAACTCCAAGGCACCAAAACTGTGGCAAATTGTTACAAAAATGGCACAAATAGCTTAAGGCACTATGAACAGGCAAAAGAGTACTGTAAAGGAGTGACCCTAAAATCCCTCTTTAAACAGTACTGGATCAGGCACCTGGTATTGTCCACCTTAAAAGTTAGGCAAGCAGGTACCTGTATGGGCATGAATAAGGGCAGATAGCTTTGAGAGCAGGGATAAAGGCGTATGTCCAGAGGTGAACAGATGGGCACCATTCTCCAGGAGAAGGCAGTTCCTGAAATATTGCTGTCCTGAATGGAAATGTTGTATTGCTGAGCTGCTGAAGGAAAGAAGACCAAACACGGTTTTATTTTAGAAATAAACCACTGCTTAAGGAGAAAGCTGTATGTATGTGATATCTCCAGCCTAAGACCACTAAGCTATGTCACAGGTACTAGGGATGTGCAGAGGGCCCGCATACATTGCATTCGGTATTCGTATTCATCGGGGGGCAGATACGTTGCATTCGGCAAGGGGGGCCCCCGATACATTCATGTGTTCATTCTTATTCGTTTCCTGGCTAAAATTTAATTAACTATAACCCCCCACCCTCCTGACCCCCTCAAGACTAACCAAAACTCCCTGGTGGTCCAGTGGGGGGGGGGGGGGTCCAGGAGCTGACCCGGTTGGCCCCTGTGACATAGTGAGGGCAAAGGCTATCGGCGCCATTTTGAATACTGGCAGCTGACGGCCTGAGTGCAGGAGGTCGCTCCTGGACCCCTGCTGAACCACCAGGGACTTTTGGCAAGTCTTGTGGGGGTCAGGAGCATCCCCCAAGACTTGCTAAAAGTCCCTGGTGGTCCAGCAGGGGTCCAGGAGCGATCTCCAGCACTCGGGCCGTCGGCTGCCAGTAAACAAAATGGCGCCAATAGCCTTTGCCCTTACTATGTCACAGGGGCTACCAGTGCCATTGGTCGGCCCCTGTCACATGGTAGGAGCACAAGATGGCACCGGCCGTCCATTGCTTCTACCATGTGACAGGGGCCGACCAATGGCACCGGTAGCCCCTGTGACATAGTAAGGGCAAAGGCTATTGGCGCCATTTTGAATCCCGGAGCCAACGTCCCGAGTGCAGGAGATGGCTCCCGGACCCACTGCTGGACCACCAGAGAGTTTTGGTAAGTCTTGGGGGGGTCAGGATGGTGGGGGGTTTGTTTAAATTCACTCCTTTAGACGGCCAGATAATTCGGTGAAGATTCATTGTATTCGTGGAGAATCGTGATACATTTCACTTCCCCACGAACACAACGAATATGGCCCTATACGTTGCTGATTACCAATACGTTGCAAACGAATGCACACCCATAACAGGTACCATCAATGGCAAGAATTCTCCAAGGTACCATCAAAGTGTTAAGAATACCCCATGGATTCAAAACAGGGAACCAATAAAATTGGCATAAACCCCCAAAGGCAGAATGGAAGAGGCAAAGGGGCACCAAGAGGGACATGAACATCCTAAGGCAACATAAAGGGGGAAAAATAAACAAAGATGCAAAGAAAATAAAACAGAGGGACAAAGCAGAACAAAGAGTTGCATGAAGACCCCAAAGAACAATGAGAGATACAAAGCAGCCACCCACAGTGGCCGAACACCACAAAGTGTAGTCTGGAGTATAGCAGCAAGGCAGACTGATAAGAAGACCTCCAAAGTATAGCCTAAGAAGGTACATCACCAAGGAAGAGTGGCAGCAAGATTCTCAAGGAGTAGCAGAAGTGGTATAGCAGCAAAGTAGTGTGTCAGTAAAACACCCAAGTATAGCATCAGGGGCATGGCAACTAGGCAAATAACTGTAAGACCCCAAGTGCAACTGAAGGGATATAGCAACAACTTAAGGCACAGTGCCATCAAGACCCCAAAGTGTTTCAGCAGAAACAGGGTAGCTTCACGCACATTGGACCTTCTTACTGTCTACTTGACCTCTTTTACCACCTCAGCTCTGTCCTGGTTACTACCTCACTCAAGAATTTCTTGGTTGCTATACTTACTAATCTCACTGCAGCACTTTTCAGTGGGTCATAGACTTGAATAGGAAACATAAACTAATGAAACTGTGGGGCAGATTTTAAAATGTACACGCGCGGCGTACATTTGTGCATGCAGCCTGGCGCGCACAAATATACCCCCGATTTTATAACATGCGCGTGCACCTTGCGTGCGTCGAGCCCTCCTGGAGACCAGCTGGCTTTCCTTGTTCCCTCCCCCCCACCTTCCCCTCCCTTCTCCTACCTGTCCCGCCCCCGAGCCCAAACCTCCCCCCCCCCGTACCTTTATCTTACAAGTTACACCTGCCATCCCCCAGCCCAGCAGCCTTGCAGAGGCCTCTGGTCATGCCCCGCTCCTGGACCACCCATTTTTTCAAGCCCTGGGACTTACACATGTTCCGCGGATTTATGTGCGCCGCCAGGCCTTTTGAAAGTAGACCCGGCGTCCGTAATCCCCCTACGCGTGTAAATCCTCCTGGATTTACGTGCGTAGGGCTTTTAAAATCTGCCCCTAAATTTGTGTTTAATTTGTGGTCACCCTCCATTCACTTGAGTAGGAAGGACAAGTGCACTGTTCATTTTTCTTTTTTTTTTTTTTGTACTGCATTTTGTTCATCTCAAGTGTAAAATGAACACTTGTTGATGAACTAGGAAGAGAGCTGGGAACCTGATATGTGCCATGGTTCATCCCTTCTCCACTCTTGTGCCCAACACTCCTACACCAGCTCATCCAGAGACCAGGTCCTGCAATTCCCAGACACAAGAGACATCAGAGCTCCAGAAACTGAATGTAATGCTAGCAAGAAGTGGGAGGGTTAGAATAAATCAATTGTGCCTGGCTGCCTGTGCCTTCCATCTCACTTTGACAAGGGGACAATGGCTCATGTTAGGCCAATATGTAGAGAATTCCAGAACCAGACTGTTCCCTCACATCTTGGAGTTTATTGATGGTTGAGTGAAAGCCACGTGAATCGGTCCTTCCAGACCAAACATCTCCTGCCCTAAATTCCTGTATTATACATAGAAATCAGTAAGCCTCCCTCCAGCACTTTGACACAAGTAACCCTCTACCCCCACCCCATCACAGCCCAATACAGAAAGCATGTAAAATCCTAGGCAGCCCAGTTAATCAAACAAAATCTATACAAAATACAACTGGCTCCAAATTCTGAGTAATACTATCTGAAATTAAATTGGTGTGGAGCAACTGCAAGGATGCACTTTAAACGTTTGCTGAAATGCATATAACTTACTCAAGTCTTGCTTCCAATTTCTGGGCTTAGTTTACTGATTGCTTGATAGAGTTGCAAACTCCCATCCTTGCCTGTATGCTTATCCAATTACTCATCTCTTGCAATAGGCAGGGAAGCTGTCTAGTTGGGTGGCGAAGTAAGTTGCTGCATGATCCAGGATACATCTTAAGGTCACCAGGCTGTATCAAATAAAACATTGGATATATATTGGATCACAGCTGACCCACTGATCCCTAGTCTCTATACATGCTAAAAAATGATTACAATATTTAAATGTAAGCAAAATATCCAATGTAAATAGCATTTGTACATTATTTTTGCATTGCTTTTCAACTTCATTGTAGTATCTGTTTTTGTTGTTTCTGCACTGTACTGAATAACTGCAGTGTGAGTAAATTGCAATGGTCTATGTTCCTTCCCCACCGTTATATTATTTATAATGTCAGCCCATAATCCAAACGGCTTCTCAATATACTTTGCGCCATTCAAACAGGAAAACAAGGTCCTGCAGTGAATTATTGTGTAATTAATCATTTGACCATGAGGGACTCATTCACTAATTAAAAATGTAAAAAGAGTAAATTGAAATAAGCAGTAACTCCTAAATCACATCTTTTGACATGTCGGCACTATTGTAATATATTATACAGTACCCATCAGAAGCAGTATATCCTACGTACCAGATTAACTTTATCCCAGGACTACCAAGAGTGGTCATTAATTTGTAGTTATTGATTTAGCACTAACTTTATGTAAGTGCTCATCTATGTTCTTATATTCTGTGTTGGTGCGCTTGATACCATGCATATATAGACACACATCTTCTATAGTCACAGTTTTATGCTGACCTGAAGTCTGTCATCTAAAACAAGCAAAAGGAGGCATAGTTTGCCTGCATCTGGTTATTCTAAATGTCCCTACTATTGGATAAGTTACAATTAATTTAATTTAATTTTAAAATCAAAGAACTTAAATGGCTGATGGGTGATGCAGCTGTTTATAAAATGGCTGTGGGAGGCAATGAATAGGAAAGAAAGGAGCATGAAGCAAAGAAAGAGGAAAAGACATAAAACAGATTCTCCCATGCTGGTTATTTAGTGTTACCTTTTCAAAGTAAAATTGGAGATATTTTTTATTAAGGAAAAATCACATTATTATTCAAATGAAAACAAGTACTATCTGGGAACTGTGTGGTATTCGAAAAGCACTGTATGAACCTTCTGTTTATGTTTAAGTTGCTGCCACATAATACCCTAAAACTTCAGAAGCTGCCCAGGAACTGGTAATAAGAACTTGACTGATTTTCACTCATTTAACTTGATTGGTTCAGAATCTTATTGGCACTGATGTCACATATGGCGTCACAAACTGCAGTGTTTCCCAGCCCACTCCTGAAGGCATACCTAACCAGTCAGGTTTTCAGGATATCCATAATGAATATGCATGAGATAGATTTGAATACATTGGAGACCCAGGTTATACAAATCCATATCATACAAATTCATTGTGGCAATCCTGAAAACCTGACTAGATAGACGTGCCAGCAGGAGAGGGTTGGGAAATACAGATACACTGCATACACTAATTTAATCCTATTCTGTATGACACAATTTTGAACACAGACATGATCATTACCTAGAAATCTCTCAGATTGCACAGATTTCACTTAAGACTTGATACACCCAAATTTGGGACTGGAGAATAAAAATAATCACATAATGAGGGTACTTTTCAAAGTCATTTCCATAGGCCATGCCACCCTGAATGTGCTGATCTTCTCTCATAGGTTAAAAAGTGGTGAATGATAGCCCTTATAAATGATCAGAGGGAATTGGATAAAGGTGGCATGCCATCTAACAGCAAATGTGAAAGAATGTTGAAATCTGCCAAAAGAAAACGAAGAGGACAATATTCAAAGAAGTTTGACTGGGTAACATTTGAGTTATCTGGAAAAATCCCTGAGGTTTATATATTCCACCCAACTGGTTAATAAGACATTATCCATGTAAAAGTGAGCTGGAAAAATAGAAGAGGCATTCTAGGGCAGTTTAATGTAATCCAGATAATTTAGCCAGATAAGTTATTGGGGTAAATTATGCACATAAGTGCCTGAGAGCTGTCCGAACGTTATACAGAAACATGTACTAGATGACTTTTATACTTAATGAGCTACTGACTATATTTGGAGGCATGATCAAATGTAAATTTCAGTTAATTAATTAATTGATGATTGACTACAGTTCCTGCAAGTTTGGACTAATTCACTCTCAGTATGGCCTATTTGTTACCACTCATGCCGTTTCATTTTGGACCAGCTGTAAAACCCTGATTAACAGCTCTGGCATACCCAAATACAAAGAATTGCAATAATCTAACCTACATAATCCCAATGCTTGGGCCACAATCCTGAAATCAGCAATTGATATATAGTTTTTTAGCAGTTTTCAATTTGAAGAATACTGCTTTCACTACTGCTATTACTTGAGCTTTCATTCTCGGTTCTGAGTCCAGAAGTACACCAAGGTCCATCCCTTCAATTAACAAAGGCCTAGATTCATCATTTTGCTATAATTGTAGCAAGCAAAGTGTTTGCAATAAAGAAAGGGGCGTGGCTAGGCAAATGTTCTTGTTCCTGCATAGCATAGGTATTTACCGCAAATCGTGATTGCAATTTGCAGTATTATTGCTAAATGCAATACTGTTACATGCAAAGAATACTTCAGTGAACATGTTGTGTCATTTGGGGTGCTGAAAGAGAAAAGAGAAGTAGATTTGTTCAATGAACTCTCAACCTAACTTGATTGAAGCTATGTAGAGATTGTATCAAGCTAGTCCGAGAGTACATTGTACAAATCTACTTCTCTTTTCCCTTTCAGCACTCCAAATGACACAAAATGTTCACTGATGTATTCTTTGCAGGTTAAACCTCTGACTGTATATGTAAAAGTTCCCCCCTAAACCTACCTTTCTCTCTCTCTCTCTCTTTTTTTCTCTCTTTTGCAACTAGTGGTACTTGCTGCTGTGTTCACTGAGGGAGCCTAGAAGAAGGGTAGTAAATAGTGTGGAGAGTTGGCAGCAGAGTTGGAAATATATTTGTCTTGGTAATGGGCGCTGGGTAGGTCACCAGAGAATGCACAGTGCACAGAGATTGAAACAAAGAGTTTTACCAGGCTTTCAGTACTCTAAATTGGTATTTATTTTTTGTTTGAGGAGTCTGTCAGCACTGCACACAGCGCAGTACGCAATACATACACTGTACTGTGTGTGTGTGTGTGTGTATGTAGGTGTTGATGTGACAGTTCTGAGTTCTCCACCCACACAGTAGAGTAGAACTGTGAGTGAGGGTATATAGTTCCAGTAGCAATACATACAACATATCTGTAGTATCCAAGCACACAGTAGTCAGTGCACTGACTTATTAAATACCATCATCCTAGGAAAAACAAGAGGAGGCAGTTATAGCAGGGATGGTGAAGACAACTGTAAAAACAGGAGTTCCACACCTAAATTGAAGAGGGACAATTTAAAAAAGATAATGGAAGCAGAGGAAACAGCTCCATGCAGAAGAAACTGAAACTTGCAAAGGATGTGTACAACCATCTGTTCCTTTCCCTGTTGCTTTGCAGCAGAGGAACAAAGGGGTGTGCATTCGTTTCCAACGTATTGGTAATCCGCAATGTATAGGGACATATTTGTTGCATTTGTGGGGAAGCGAAACGTATCGCGATTCCCCACGAATACTACGAATCTTCACCAAATTATTCGGTCGTCTAAAGGAGCGAATTTAAACAACCCCCCCACCCTCCTGACTCCCCCCCCCCAAGACTTACCAAAACTCCCTGGTGGTCCAGGGGCCAACCAATGGCACCGGTAGCCCCTGTGACATAGTAAGGTCAAAGGCTATTGGCACAATTTTGAATACCGGCAGTCGACAGCATGAGTACAGGAGATGGCTCCCGGACCTCCCGCTGGACCACCAGGGAGTTTTGGTAAGTCTTAGGGGGGTCAGGAGGGTGGGGGGTTGTAGTTAATTCAATTTTAGCTGGGAAACGAATAAGAATGAACGTATGAATGTATCGGGGGCTCCCCCTTGCCAAATGTAACGTATCTGGCCCCCGACAAATACGAATTACGAATGCAACGTATGCCGTCCCTCTGCACATCCCTAGAGGAACAGGCAGGATGGCCATCTTATACTAGCTTTAGCAAGGTGGCAGGAGCAATAGAAGCACATCACATAAAACCACCAGTGCACTCTTCCTCAGTTACAGCTGCTGCGGCAATGAAGGCAGTAATTTCATCAACTGCTTCAGATGAAGAATCTAGTCTAGGATTTACTGAATCAGAAGATATTGAGCTGTAGAAATTTTGGGAGAATTAGTTAGTAGCATTTTAGACTCCACTTCAGCGATAGAGGACACAGAGGAAAGTGAGAATGTGAGGAAGACCAGGCAGCTCAGGTAGAAATCATTTGGCTGAGTAGAAATGTATTGATAGTTAAAGCACCTGCCCTAGACCTGGGTAATTTTCAAATTAATCCCTCAAATGAAATATGGGATTTAGAAGTACAGCAAGATGAGAGCCTTACAATGAAAATGCACATCAGTAAATTAATTAAGACAGGTTACGCCAAGTTGCATATACTACATTGGTTGAAAGCATTATTAACTTTTGCAGATTTTCTTACTGTATTGCAAACTCTAATCTTCTCAAATCTTGACTACTGTAATTCCTTACTACAAGGTTTTCCAGCAAATTATTTAAAACCACAACTAATACCAAATGCTGCAGCAAGAATATTATTAGGATCCAGGAAATATGATCACATTACACCCTTGCCTATTTCTCTGAATTGGTTACCAGTACAATCTAGAATCTACTATAAAGTATTAATATTCAACATCAGAGAATACCAAAAGTGTCCAAATAGTTATTTCCTTCACCAAGAACCTTAAAAGTGAGTATGTCTATTAGGCTTCATTGACCTTCATAATAGGTTTCATCGTATAGCATGGTTTCACTTTCATACTCCTCCTTATATTTAATCATTGGTGAATATTGGTGTATAAATTTTTTATAATTTTTTAACTTGCAACAACTTCTCTTGTGTATGCCACCAGTAATATGTGCTGTTTACATCATAATACCAAATCTTATTAATGCTATTACTTAGCTTTGTATATAGCGGCCACTTTGTTCACATAGCCCAGTAAAGCTGACCGACATGGAGCCATGTTTCGAAACAATCATTTTTCAAGGGCTCAATCATTGCAACATAAACAGGTTCAGATTTATATGTATAAAAGTCACATTTCGTTTAAAAACATTCAAGATGTTCAGAAAAACGTCAACTATTTGAACAAGTCCAAAAACCAAACTTACTTAGCGGCGTGCATTTCCTAGGGATGTGCAGAGCAAAATTTTATGTTCATATTTTTTATGTCCGAAAGGGGGTCCCACTTGCGGCCAATATGGACATAAAAAAAATCCAATGAGTTGGGTATATGTACATATGTGCAAAAAAAAAATTTAAACCCCCTCACCCTCCTTAATCCCCCCCCCAGACTTACCACAACTCCCTGGTGATCGAGCGAGGAGTGAGGACGTCATTTCTGCAATCCTTGGCGAGAAGCATGTGACGTCGGTGGCACGTCGAGTGACGCCGGCGTCACGTGATTCCCGGCTCGTTCGCGCCGGACGGCTCGTTCGCGCCGGACGGCTCGTTCGCGCCGGACGGCCGGACGGCTCGTTCGGCCCAAAAAGAACTTTTGGCCCCCCAAGCTGGCCAAAAGTTCTTTTTGGGCCGAACGAGCCGTCCGGCGCGAACGAGCCGGGAATCACGTGACGCCGCGTCACTCGACGTGCCACCGACGTCACATGCTTCTCGCCAAGGATTGCAGAAATGACGTCCTCACTCCTCGCTCCATCACCAGGGAGTTGTGGTAAGTCGGGGGGGGGGGGGGATTAAGGAGGGTGAGGGGGTTTATATTTTTATTTTGGCTCAACAATCGCGATTTCCCACATATCGAACATATCTATGTTCGATATGTGGGAAATCCGATCGTTTATGTCGAATCAATTTTTTAAGTAAAAAAAAAATATGAGTTGCGTTTTACTAATGCGGTCAATCCGAATGCACACCCCTAGCATTTCCAGTATCAGCAGAAAGACTGCCGTTTAGGTGCCATTTTTAAAGGACTCTCTTGTCAATCAAAAGGGTCGACGTGATGGAAAACTATATTAGCGATTTTCAAGTTCAATTGACTTATGCAAAAGGAAACCATGGCAGCAATTTTGAATATATTAACAGATTTAAAAAAAATTTAATGTGTGATTTTGCACAGGTTTTTAGAAGGTATTGGAGACATGTCTTTAATATAAGTCAAATAATATTTCCACTAGAGTTCATGCAAACACTGAAATTCTTCCATAAGATAGAAAAAATGAAATTCTTCAATATAATAAAACTGCCTCCCACCGCTCATGACTCAGATGTTTTGATGTTAGATACAGGAATACCACTCCACAGCGGCATTTAAACCTTTTGGATGTGTAGTATTTAAAGAATAAATCCAAAGTTGTTCTGTCAAATTCAGTGTTATACTCGAATTTCCTCCTCTAGGATTCTTGTAAACTACTTCGATGATTTGCCACTTTAGATCCTAAAAGGTAAGGTTATATTGCATACAGTGTGCCACTATTGGTACTTGTATTTTGGCTGTTCTAATGCAGCTATGATGCTCAATTAAACGAGTTTTAATAGAACATTTTGTGCGGCCCACATAATGTAAATTACAGGGGCATGTTATTAAATACACCATATTACTCGTTGAACAATCTGAAAATTGAGAAGCTGAGTGGAGTTTGCCTGTATTGTCTGTCCAGCTAGATCCAACAAAAGCCTGTTTGCATAATTCACACTTCTGGCAGGACCAGTGACCTGGATGCACTTCTACATCATCAGCCAGAATTGGTGATAAGTATGAATGTGTCACAAGATCTCTGATATTCTTGCCACAGCTGTAAGCAATGATATGTCTGTGATTAAACACTTGGTGTAACTGTAAAATATGCCATTGGCATAAAATAATTGAAGCTTTCATTGGTGCTTTTGCTGAATATGTTTTATTATATTGAAGAATTTCAATTTTTCTATCCATTGCTCCTACCATATGACAGGGGCCGGCCAATGGCACTGATAGCCCCTGTCACATGGTAAGGGCAAAGGGCCACCGGCGCCATTTTGTTTTCTGGCAGCAGATGGCCCGAGAGCAGAAGATCGCTCCTGGGACCCCCGCTGGACCACCAGGGACTTTAGGCAAGTTTTTGGGGGGTCGGGAGGGTGGGGGATTGTAAATAATTACATTTGAAGGATCAGTGTGTGTGTTTTTTTTCAGTTCGGGAGAGCCAAAAAAAAAAGCGGTCAGAACCATGGGAAATGAAGATTTCCCACGGTTTTACGAACATGATACTGGAACTGATTCCGGAACTAATTCACATCTCTAGTTAGTAGAGCAACAGAAACCCCTTCATGATCTGTCTTAGTAAATAGAGATTGGTGTGCAATGCCTACTGGGGGCATTATGATTGAGTTGTCATGAAGTAGCTGGTATAAATCCTGAAGTCCTTCAAGGATGCCACAGAGGACATGCTTTCTAGTATCAGCAGGCAATTCATCCTCTCACCTCAGTACACCAAAGCCATATTGCCTGTAAAGAATTATCTCTCCTGGTTCCAGCCAATTGTAAAGAAGCTGGCATGAAAGAACCTCGGCCCACTCTAGCAAAGGAGACCCCAGCACAAATGTCTATGATATACTATTTTGTAGAGCCCATTGAGGACATGGACACAGATTCACTGTCATATTGGGTACACAAGTCTACCATCTGGCCAGACCTAGCCAATGTGACTCAGCACAATCTTTCCTCACCACAAAGCAGCACACCCAGTGAAGTGTTTTCTCAATGACAGGAGACATTATGAGATCTCATCACTCAAGGCTGGTGCCACAGTTGATAGAAAAGCTGTTGTTTTTTTTAAATTAATCTGCCTTTGCATGGTTTTCAGATTTTCCATAAGAGAGTGACAAGATGAATGAAAGCTTCTTGAAGGCTTTGCTGTCACTCTGCCTATCTACCATGTCCAAGATATACCACCTTAGGAGTCTTACTGCTACTGCATTGCCTACCTGCCAATCCCTTTACCCCACAACAGGGGTATTACTGCTACTGCTTTCCATGACTGCCATACCACTTACACTACCATAGGAATCTTGCTGCTGCTAGTCTGCCTACAGTCCCTTATACCATTTCAAAGGTCCTAATACTATTACACTGCCTTCCTGTCAATCTCTTTACATCAGCATAGGGGTATTGTTGCTAATGATCTTCCTACTTACCATGCCCCTTACACCTCCTTAGGGGTTTAGCTGATACATGCCTACCTGCTATGCCCCTTACACTAATATAGGGATCTTGCTATACATGCCTACCTACCATGTACCTTATACCACAATAAGGATCTTGCTGATAAATGCTTACTTGACATGCCCCTTATACCACCATAGAAACCTTCTTGATACATGTCTACTGGATACATGTCTACTTGCCACACCCCTTATGCCACCATAGGGGTCTTGCTGATACATACATACCTGCCATGACTTTAGGGGTTTTACTGCTATTGCTCTGCCTACCTGCCATGCCTATTATGTACTAACATGGGAGATTAGGTTTCTCCATGTTTTTAGTTTGTTGGTTACACTGGGGTGGGTTTTTTCCCCCAGAAAAAGATGCAATTCTTTTTTCAAGTTTTTGCTCCCTACCTCAAGCATTTTATGATTCTTCATTTTATTCTACCCCTCTAGAATTGTAATGTGGTTCTCTTACCCTGTTTCTTTATTGGTTATATTTGAATGTTTTATCGCCCACAAACAAATGTGAATAAAGACAAAAAATACAGGTTTTTCCTCCTCCACCACCTGTTTTATGGTTCTTCATTTTTTCTATTCTTCTACTGTTGCGACCGTCGCTGCCCGATGTCTCCACTCCGTCCACCTTACCTCTTTTGCGACTTCCTCTTTGGTTGATGGAAGTTTGGCTGCTGTGGTGTCATCTTGCCGACCTCCTCTGGCATCCCTGGACTGGCTAGACACTGCCTTCCACCATGTTCTCCTGAAGCCTAAGGGCGCACATGCGGCGTGGCCTCGACTCAAGTACCAGCTGTGGCGCGAACCTCAGGGGCATCCCCCTGAGATGACGTCATCCTCACCGGCTACTTAAGGTCTTCATTTTTGCTAGCTATTTGAGTTAGCAAGGGATTCCTCCAGGTATCACTGCGGATGGGATTCGCTCTCTGCATACCTTGCTATTCTGCCTCCTCAGACTTTACCAGGGGTATCTGCTCCTCGGGGGCCTTGCTCTCTCTCTTGCTTTTCAGGTCGCAGTCTGGAATCGGTACTCGCTCCTCGAGGGCCTACGTTCCAGGATCTGTTACCGAATACTACTTCTGCAGGAAGTCACTGCTGCCTCCAACACCAGTGAGTTACCATCTCTCTCTCAGAGCTTTCCCTGGAGCCAGGTACTCACTCCTCGAGGGCCTACTTCATTCCAGCCTCTGGGCTGCTTCAAGAGACTATTGTGTGAGTGTTAGCATCAAGGTTCTGTTCCTGAACTCTGCATACTCTACCTACTCACTATATTCAGTTTCTCTACAGCTCAGCCATCCTGGGATCACTGTTCCAGTGCCTGAGGGACTACAGCCCAGCCGGGCTCTTCCAGCTCACTACTTCCACCTCTGGTGGTTCACTATATAGTTTAATAAAAGATCTAGTGTGTGTCTGTCTCCCAACTCTGAGCATGACCGGTGGTCCCTCTCGGGATCTTCCCGCGGGGGCGTGGTCATCTGCCACCGGCCCAAGGATCCACCCACAATTATCACAAATAATAACATCTACAATCCAAGCCTGGTTTTTAACACCCTGTTTGGTTTTATATTTGGGTGTTTTGTTCACAGAAATCATCAGTCAAAAAGAAAAAATAGAAACAGAAGAGAAAACATACAAAGAGACCATTTCTATGTTCTAAATGTGGTAAAAGTTTCAGAAGGAAGAGAGAATTCATGCAACACCAGAAAATCAGTAAACGAAAGAGACTATTTCAGCTACATAATATGGGAAAAGCTTTCTTAATAAAGAAAACATAATGAATTACTAGGAAAGCCACACTGTGAAGAAACAATTGTCATGATTTGATTGTAACTAAAGTTTTAATCTGAAAGCAAATTTCACAAGAAACCCAAAATTCCACCCAGCAGCAAGATCAGTTTCAACTAGGGACTATAGTAAAAGCTTATGAAATGAAAATCATACTTATGACAGATCATTCTCTTGTAGTAAATGTGACAAGTGGCAAGTGCATAAACAGGAAGATAGACATCTTCCATGTCATTCTGCCTTGCTGCTATACCCTCATACCATAGCTAGGGACATTTTCTGCCATTCTTCCTTGCTGCCATAACTCAGTCTCTACACCATGGGGTATTCTTGCTCTATTTGTGCTGCTTTGTCCCGTTATCAATGTCTTGGGGTTTTTCCTGCCACATTTTTGCTTTGTTCCCCTTTCATTGTGCCTTAGAATGTAATGTCACTTTTGATGCCACTTTGCCTCATGTGTTGTCTTTGAAGTTTCATATTATTGAAGCCTTGAGATGTTCTTCCCTTCCTTAGTGATGATGATGCCTTGGAGAATTCCCACCACTGTTGGTACCCCATTTGCTCCTTTATGGTGCTTTAGGCTATTCATGTCACTTTTGGTGCCACTTTGCCACCAACTATTTACCTTGAAATTCTTTGCCCTTTCTGATGATGCCTTCTCATAAATCTCATTAGAATTGATGAGAAAATTGCAATTCCTTAGCCCAAAATAGGCTGCAGTGCTACCCTCTGACTTCAATGGCAAACAAATGAAGAAATAAAACAAATGAACAAAAAATTAAAATTAAAAAAAAATATATAAAAAAAAAAAAAAATATATATATATATATAAAGAAATAAGTTGAGGTTCCCACAAAATTAATGAATGAACGGAATCATTTCTTTCTCTGCACATCCCTATAGGTTAGTATGCAGTGTGATTTATTTCTTGTAGATATAGTTGTATGTGAGCATATTCATGGTTATAAATGAAAGAGTATGTAGGAATGAGTACAATGTATTAGAGAAAGCATGTGAACATTAGATAAATTAGTTTTAGAAGGAAGTAGAATACATGGTAAATGACAGTGTTAGGCTGGTTGTAAAGGATGTAGGGTTTAGCAAAGTACTTTTTAAAAGATTAGTAGAGAAATATGCTATAGAGAAAATGGTACTGTCTCTAAATTCAGCATCTGCAATAAGAAAGCAGTGAATAAAAAACTGAAAATAAAAAAATAAAAGAAAGCAGCTATTTCAGAGAACTTTTTTTTCTTCTTTGCCTTGTACTATTATAATCACAGTAAAATGGCATGCGTCACATCAGCTATATTTATTTACTTTGCCACAAGAGGAAAATAATATAAAAATGACAAAATCAAGACTGCAGAAAGAGCATTCCAGAAATATTCTAGTCCTAGGCAGGTATAATTATATTCTATATTTTTCTTCGGGGGGAGGGGAGAGTTTGAAGGGGTGATTAAAAACAGCATAAGTGTTTAGGTGAATGACCCTTTGCAGTCAATTTATAGTCACAGCTGAGGCATTAATGGATCATCTATAGTGGATCCATTTCATGCACATCCCACACATTTTTCTAAAGAACTCATATAGCTGCTGAATATTTCCTTTTGAAACGGTTATTCAGTAAAATGTGAATATTTCCATATATTTAACATCCAAAGACCAAAACTCAGGTATCTATGGTATTGAGCCAGGGTGGAATTAGCAGACTAGATGGGCTATTTTGTCTTTATCTACTGTCATTCTCTATTGTATTGTTAGGAAATGGGTTCAGAGGTAAGTTATTGCAAACAAACCACTTTTCAATCCCCCAAGTGAGTAAGCAAGGGAAGAGTTCATAGGGAGAAGAATGGAAGCAGAATCTAGTGCTACTGCTGACCATAGGTATCCAGGTTGGTACCTGAAGGCTTTAACTGTTCAGAAACCAACCTGACTAGGATCAACAAATTGGTGGTGAATGGGAGGAATCTGTGAGGCTGGTATTCTGGATCACAGACTCACTGGTTTTGGCATCTGCTTAGATTATTGCAAAGCTAAGTGTAAGACATGGGAAGTGGAGGATGAATGTTAGTTTAAGCATGGGATCTTGTAAACTCATGTACTCAGGATGGAAAAGAAAAATTTGAATAACTTGCATGAAGCAATGGTTAGAACCTAAACACAGCAGTTGTATGACTGTTTTGGGTTTCTAAGAAGGTACTGGGGTAACATGCATGAAGCAGCAGTTACAACCCTAAATAAAAATGTTATAATCTGCATAGAGTGGTGTTTACAACCCAAAACAGCTGAATTATGTTAGAAACAGATTTCCAAATAGGTATTTGGGTAGCCTGCATAGAGCAGTGGTTGCAACCCTAACACTGTTGTATGTCAGCATTGGGCTGCCAGAGAGGTTGGAGTGAATTGAATGGAGAGAGGTTAAAATCCGAACTTTAGTGAGCATGGGGAGACCATGGAGGTACTTTTCAAAGGATATGTGGGTGTAAATGTAAAATACTAGCATAGTAATTTTCAAAGGCCCATTTATGTGCATAAAATTCTTTGACAATTTAATGACATATATTGTAGTAATTTTCAAAAGCCCGCTTACACATGCAAAATGCATTTTTAAGCATGTAAATCATGTTGAAAATTACCCCCTCTCCACACACACACACTATGTTTTTAGACAATAGCCTTATTAATTTTAGTGGCTATGTCACCCATTACAAAAGATGGCAATAAGAAATGGGGAGGGGGGACTGGGTATGAGATTATATAGCTGTCTTGTAAAAATCAAAGTTAAAGAGCACAAGGCATGAAATAGAGGTGTTAAAGGTGAGCACATTTAACACATTCTGGGCATGTGTGAGATGGATGTGCAGAGTGGTGGTAGAAGACTGAGGTTTGGGATGTTACGTGGAAGACATAGGGTGGAAGGAAGTTAGTGTGTTGCATATGGAATCAATTTGCTCATCTGCCTAAAGTAGGAAGGATCTCAACTGGGATAATTGGATGGGACAATTTTGTCTTCATCTGTTGGCATTTACTATGTTACTGTGTTAAACCCAATGGTGCCTACGTTGTAAAGGTTTTCTCCCATTTTGTGTCTATAGGAAAAATGCTAAGTATATATGGCCCAATATCTAATAATACAAGAACCAGAAGGCACCTAGTGAAATTATCAGGTGGCAAATTTAAAACAAACTGTGAGAGTGCCCCTAGTGTTCCCCTATTTACCTGTGGAGGACCAGGCTAGATGCCTGGTCCAACTTAAATGCCTTAAGTAGAGTATGGTCTATGGGCGGGATCCTGCAGGGTAGGTGGGGGCTCTGAGTGCATAACCAGAGACTATGGAATAAGAACTGAGATCCAGGTGGGGATAACCAGACCAGGCCCAGGTCTCCAGGAGGAAGGAGCTCCTGTAATTTAACACTGCCCAAACACTGAGCTGAGATGAAGCAGTAAATTGTGAGTAAAGAGAGTACACTGTCTGAAGGTAAAGGCAGTCTATGTTGTGTATATTATTGAAGCTGTGAATAAAAATGTATGTTTCAAGAAAGGCTGTTCCCACACATTCCAAAGTAAGATCTTTTTCACCCAGCCCATAATTAATTGGTTAAACTCATTTCTCCAGAACATGGTAGAGGCAAATAGTATAACTGGGATAAAAAAAAGTATTCCTTAAATTTGTGGAAGATGATTCAATCAATTTAGCATAACATTCAGCAATGTTACCAAGGATTCAGTTCAATGTATTCCTAAGTCATGATTGCTACTGTCTGGAAGGGTATTACAGTAAATGGACACAATGCACATGTTCTGTTGCTTATAGAGTACCTGTAAGTATCACTGCTTTCCACTGACAAGAGAGAGGATATTGGGTTAGGAAAAACTTTGGTCTAACCGATATGATGTTCATTCGAATATCGGTCTAGAAAAACTAATAAATAACCTAATTTAGTTATTCCTGAATTTTTATGTAGTATAACTGGGATAGTATTTTTTGTCACATATGCAGAAGGTAAAACCAGTTTTTGTTCATTAAATCAGAGTAAATCAGATCAAATACACACTTTTCATTTTTACTTTATACACTTGAATTAAATGTCAAACAAATTATTTAATGTGGCCATTTTGCATGAGCAACTCCTTTAAAATTGACCCATAAGTTACTGGAGTTCTGGAGGCATAAGTAGGAGGAGTTGAGTTAACTGGCTAATGCCAATATTCAAAATTAGCCAGCTAACTTATCCAGCTGAATCTGGTTTGGCCAAAGAGTTGTCCTAAATAATGTTAGCCAGCTAACTGTAGGATAGCCGGCTATATTCAATAGTGTGGCTGCACTATTGAATATACCTCCAAAGTTATTGGGTTAAGTTTATTCAGCTAAATTTACTATCCAGACAGTGACTGACTATGGACCTCATAGTGGATGCTTGTCAACTTTGGGATTGAACCAGTTAAACTGAACCAGTTAATCATTTCCAGTTTTTGACTTGCTAAACGTGCAAGGCACTCAAATTTAGTTAAAATAGGGATGAAGCCAGGGATGTGGCTAAGTCACAGACAGAATTTATCTATTAAATGGTTCTTGATGTGCATGCAATTTCTTTTTTACAAGTATGTGTTAAAAGATTATTTGCTTGAGTTTTAGTGCATAGGGCCCTATCTGCCAAAATCAGGCTTCCTTTGTAGCTGTAACTCCAATCACAGATATCAGGAACTTTAAAATTTTGCTAAAGTCACTCAAATTCATCCTCTGGATATTAGTATAATTCACACTGAGAAGACTCTCCCTTAAGGCAGCCATCTTGTTTCAAGTCATAAGGAAAACAATAAAATACAATAGGGAATCAAAGCCACCAAAAACACAAAGAAAAAAAGAGAAAGAGTGACTATACCATTGTTAATCTATGAATGGACTCTGCAGAGCACAAGTTAGACATCAAATTCTCTCTAAATCTCCCATCCAAAAACTGTACAAAATGGATTATCAGAAACATTACTGCTCAACTTGACAATGGCATATAGATCCTTACACAATCAATCATTTAGACCAAAATAGCTGAATGATGATCAATAGGAAGTTTGAGAACTCAAAATATATTTCATATCAATGTCTATGGGCCTCATTTTCTAAAGTATTGCAGGCCTGCGATACTTTAGGGAATGAGGGGTGGGAGGCCGAAACTGGGGGTGGGCTCGCGCTAGCTGGCAGCGATCGCACCGTCACGGTGCGATCACTGCCGGTTTCGCACCCAATAGCACCACCATAGAAGGTGTAGCTATTGGGCGCGAACTCGGATGCAAAAAGGGCCTTAACTTTTCGTTGTCCGTGGTGTCTTCGCGGAGTCGGCCCCAGTGACGCCCCGACTCCTCCTCTTCCGGGGCTGACTCCGCCCCATTTTGGTATCACGTGCGATCCGGGTGGAAAATGAGGCCCTATGTGTCAAAATCATTCCATGCCCATGCAACAAAGAAAATAAAATCCTACTTATTAAAGTCCTGAAATATCAATCCACTCCTCAAATATTTATACTGTAAACCCAGCTTCTCCAATGGTCATGCTAAAATCCTGATAGTGACCCATGTTTTGGCAAGCACCTGCCTCTGAGAAATTTAGACAGAGAAACAGAGTACTTAACTGGTGTTGATATTTAATGTCAATATGTATTATTTATTTATTTAAAGCTTTTTTATACCGGCATTCATGATAGAATCACATCATGCCGGTTTACAAATAACAAGGGGGGTGATAACCTAGAACATTTAACAGGTGAAGAGATGCAAGAAAGTTACAATAAAACAGGGGAAGCAGAAACTGGGAGAAGACAAGAAGCCTGAATAGTTTTAGGAGTAAGAACAAAAAAAAAAAAAAAGGAACAACTATTTACATAGTGCTGGAATGTAACTTGGTGGTTGTTGCAGTCAGTCCATTAGGTCCATTGGAGGAGTCAGTGAGATTCAGGAAAGACTTGTCTAAATAGCCAAGTCTTAAGTCTTTTTCTAAATGTTAATAAGCATGGTTCCTGTCTGAGGTCCGGGGGAATTGCGTTCCAGATAGAAGGTCCCGCCGTGGAGAAGGCTCGTTCCCTGAAGGCGAGGTGGTGTGTCACTTTGGATTGGGGGACATGTAACGATCCTCTGTAGGCTTCTCTGATGGGTCTGAATGAGGAGTGTAGTTTGAGTGGGATTTGAAGACTAAGAGGGGCTTGGGAATGGATGGTTTTATGGATGATGGTAATGGACTTATGGAGGATTCTGAAATGTATTGGTAACCAGTGCAGATTTTTGAGAATGGGAGAAATGTGATCTCTTCTTCTGGTGTTTGTCAGAATTCTAGCTACCGCGTTTTGGAGCATCTGAAGAGGTTTAATGGAGGAGGAAGGGAGACCTACCAAGATGGAGTTGCAGTAATCTATCTTGGAGAAGATCACGGCTTGGAGAACTGTTCTGAAGTCCTGGAAGTGGAGGAGTGGTTTGACTCTTTTTAGTACTTGCAATTTGTAGAAGCTGTCCTTGGTGGTGCGGTTGTTGAATGATTTTAAATTCAGCCTGTTGTCAATTAAAAATCCTAGGTCTCTTGCTTGGGTGACAAAGATGTTAGATGGTGCGCTTTGTGTGATATTGCTGTTTTCCGGGGAGATGAGGAGGAGTTCTGTCTTAGCCGCATTTAGTATTAGGTTTAGACTAGAGAGAAGAAGGTTAATCTCTCGTCGACAAGTTTCCCAGTGCTCGAGTGTTTTAGTAATACATTCTTTGATGGGGATCAGTATTTGCATATCGTCTGCGTAAAGGTAGTGTTTTAGTTTGAGGTTAGTTAGCAGCTGGCAAAGTGGAAGAAGGTATATGTTGAAAAGGGTGGGGGAGAGGGAGGAGCCTTGCGGAACTCCCAGTGATGAGTCATAGCGGAGGGATTCTTTGCTATTAATTTTGACCTTGTAACCTCTGTTACTAAGGATTTGATTTGAACCATGAAAAAGCCATTCCTGATATTCCAATGTCCGCCAGTTGGTTCAGGAGGATGGAATGGTTGACGGTGTCAAAGGCTACAGACAGGTTGAGGAGAATTAGTATAAAGGATTGGCCTTTGTCCAGGCCCATGATGAGGTGATCAGTCAGAGAAATGAGAAGGGTTTCGGTATTTAATGCCTTGCGGAACCTGTATTGGGTGGGATGCAGTATTTTATGATCTTCTTAGTAATCGGAAAGTTGAGAGTTGACTAATTTTTTCATTATCTTGGCCACAAAAGGAAGATTGGAAATGGGGCGGAAATTGTTGGGATCTTTTGGATCAAGATTCGATTTCTTTAGGAGAGGTTTCAGAGATGCCAGTTTTAGAGCAACTGGGAAGATTCCCTGAGATAAGGAACAGTTTATGATATCAGCCAAGGTTTTGGAGATGGTGTCGGGTATTAGCAGTAGCAGTTTTGTAGGGATATGGTCGAGTGGATGGGATGAGGGTTTCATTTTCTTTACTAGAGATTGGATCTCTGAAGCTGTGGTGGGTTCAAACGATTCAAGGGAGATGTTCTTGTTAGGGAGATGGTAGGAGCTGATAGTAGAGGACGGGTTGGGGGGGTAACAGAGTTAAGAGATTGGAGATTTTGTTATGGAAGTACAGTGCTAGTTTGTCAGCTTTGGATTGTGCTAGGTCGTTAAGGATCATAGGGGCGTTAGCTTGAGTTAACTCAGCTACGTAGGAAAATAATGCTTTAGTGTCAAAAATAAGGTCGTGAATCTTGTGAGTGTAGAAATCCCTTTTAGCCCTTAAGGTGGAGTTCTTGTAATGGTGGAGAGTGAGTTTGTATGCAGATAGTGTGCTGGAGCATGGGGTTTTGGGCCAATTGCTTTCTTTCCATCTGAGGTTTTGTTTGAGTTGACGGAGTTTGTTTGTGAACCACGGTTGTTTTTTCTGGGTCTGCCAGGTCACTGTATACTGTCTCTAACATCCACATCATTGAAATTGGTGTCCCAATAATAGGAAGCGATGAATATATAAAAATCATTGGATGACAGCTTCATCCTCCTAGGATAAGTATTTATTCAGCCATTCAGGAGAGGTGCAGAAACATTTCAAAACTCTGAAAAATAAAAAAGAGAGCCGAAAGGAATAGGAAGGATTTCACCGGTTTTTCATTTTTTCTTGCAAAGCATTCTAGGAGTCTCTCAATTTTATAATTTATGAATAATTGACTCATCTGTATGCTATGACCTAGAACCATGTGATCCTCAAAATCTCTCTACAGATTCTTTAAAATCTCTATGCAGTACTCACGCTTTTTCATGAAAAAATGTTCAAAAACTTAATTTAAGAAAAAGGTTGTTTTTGCATTATGTTTCTTTGGAAAAAGCTTTTGTAATGAATGGGACACAGCAATGGTATCTTTCAAACGGGCGTGCGAGCACACATACACAGACATATGTTGGCACACGCCCAGGGATGTGGCTATTTTATAAGATGCGCACACATACATATGCATGTTATAAAATAGCCTGAGCATGCGCATATGTGCTCTTACTTTTAAACTTGAGAGTGCCAAGCTGCATAAGTTGGATTTTAGCCATAGAAGTGAAGGAATTTTATGACTGGCACACATCCAGTCATAAATGCAATGACCAGTTTCACCAGTTCATCCACCAGTTCACCAAGTCTAGATATAGGTCTGGTTTATTACCTTCCCCCAGTTAACCCAGATCCTTCAAACCCTTCAGTGATACCTGGAAATACTTTTATTAACACTTACACCTCCTGGAAGATTGGGCATCCAAATGGCAGATGAAATTTAATGTGGACAAGTGCAAGGTGCTGCATATAGGGAAAAATAACCCTTGCTGTAGTTACACGATGTTAAGTTCCATATTTGGAGCTAGCACCCAGGAAAAGGATCTAGGCATCATAGTGGATAATACTTTAAAATTGTCGGCTCAGTGTGCTGCAGCAGTCAAAAAAGCAAACAGAATGTTAGGAATTATTAGGAAAGGAATGGTTAATAAAAAGGAAAATGTCATAATGCCTCTGTATCGCTCCATGGTGAGACCGCACCTTGAATACTGTGTACAATTCTGGTCGCCGCATCTCAAAAAAGATATAGTTGCGATGGAGAAGGTACAGAGAAGGGCAATGAAAATGATAAAGGGGATGGAACAGCTCCCCTATGAGGAAAGGCTGAAGAGATTAGGGCTGTTCAGCTTGGAGAAGAGACGGCTGAGGGGGGATATGATAGAGGTCTTTAAGATCATGAGAGGTCTTGAACGAGTAGATGTGACTCGGTTATTTTCACTTTCGAATAATAGAAGGACTAGGGGGCATTCCATGAAGTTAGCAAGTAGCACATTTAAGACTAATCGGAGAAACTTCTTTTTCACTCAATGCACAATAAAGCTCTGGAATTTGTTGCCAGAGGATGTGGTTAGTGCAGTTAGTGTAGCTGGGTTCAAAAAAGGTTTGGATAAGTTCTTGGAGGAGAAGTCCATTAACGGCTATTAATCAAGTTTACTTAGGGAATAGCCACTGCTATTAATTGCATCAGTAACATGGGATCTTCTTAGTGTTTGGATAATTGCCAGGTTCTTATGGTCTGGATTGGCCACTGTTGGAAACAGGAGGCTGGGCTTGATGGACCCTTGGTCTGACCCAGCAGGGCAATTTCTTATGTTCTTATGTTCTTAATAGGAGAAGGAAAGTTACATGCACTTCACCTGGGTACATGCCGAGGCGTGTGTTTGCATGCATATCTCCTGGCTCTGCCCTGAAACGCTCATGCCACACCCACTTTATGCACCTTTTTTTCCTCATTGCTAGATTATTCGTGCATTGGGATTTTCATGCACATAAGGGCGGCTTTTAAAATACGATGGGAGCATTAGCATCCCCCCCAAGCTTTTAAAATTCACCTCTAATTGTTTTGTTTATCTAAGTAAATCAGGCTGCTACTGCATTATTAATTGTCAAATTCTACTCATGTAACCAAGGCATAGTTTTGATGAACAATGCATAAATTCATGAACATTTTCTGAAACCTTCAGGGAATAGATGCCTAAGAGTATGATTAAAAGCAAAAAGGCAGGTGTAAATTACCTGATATCAGGGCAACTTTTGCAAAACCCATGATAATTAGACCAATGTTTTCAAATGTATGCAATATTAACATTGATTTGGAATTTGCATGATTGTGCATTCCTCAGTAGCAAATTCTTCCTCTGAAATGTTTAATTTCTTTGCCAGCTACCTTAAAGAAAACATGTTCAGTGCAAATTGTTAATTGAAACTTTCACACCAAATTACTTAAAGGGGGGGGGGATACCTTTCTAGCTTGGATATCTCTGAACTCAGGCAAAATTATTTTTAATGCAAAGTAGCTATTGTGCCAAGGGTTCCTGCTCTGATATCAGTGCCAAAAGACTGTGTTGTAATGCTATGATCTAAAAGACTCAACAGCTACTAGAGATATTATACCACTTACATGTTTATTATCAGAATTTTTATTCCCCTAATCTGGGAAATCTCTCCCACATTAGCAAACATGATGTTTTATATACACAAAGTTATTTGCTCGCTTGTTCTCGCTCTCCCTCTTACTTTTTCTGCTTGTCTTCAAATATTGTGATGTAGATAAAACTCTAATGCACAAGAACAACCAGTCCCCAGAGCATTATTCTGAATATAAATTAAGTGATATTATAACAGAGCCTCTCTTAGCTCAGCATAATGAATATGAAACATCGTGTACTAGTGACCAAGGTCATGGTATGAGAATGAATTACTCTATTAACTTCTGTTTTAAGTAGCATTAGTAATAATAAGTGAAGAGGTTTATTGTAATTCTATTAATATCATTCATGCAAGAGTAGCACACTTTATCTTATTAAAACAATTAAGATGCGCTTTGAGGATGTTATACATTACAGAAATATGATGCTCGGAAGTGTTTATTGCATGTAGCAGTGCACATAAGCATCCAGTAAGGTAGATAATCTGATAAAAATTGAAAAGCTGATTTGTATGTTATGCTAATTCAAGATCCTCTCTTGGTCTGCACATTGCACAAATGCTGCATGAGATTACAGAAAGCTTTTGTACAGATATTAGATTAAATGCAATCCTTTTTTTTTCAAGAGAAATCACATTCATCATTTGCTATAAACCCTCTTTAACTGTTAAGCAGCATGTAATATCATATGGTAACTCTGCCACATTATTTTGTATTTTATCCAGATATACTCTATCTAAGCTTGCAGCTCAGTCAGTATATTATCTAAAGGACATAACCTTTTTCCTTAGCATAATACTTTTCTATCCAAGGGACAACAGGTGGCTTGTTAGAGATCTACGCCATAAAGGACAATTTCTTGTTGCCAGTAGTGGTGTCTTGCTGCAAATATTTTAGAAAGGGATATGAAGAGAATATATGGGGCAGCTGTCAGATGTATCAAGGTTTTATTCATTTTGAACCAGTGAATATTGTTCTAGGTTTCCTTCAGTGGTTTTTCAAAACTTTAATACATCTGCCCTTAAATGTGCTTTTTTTTAAATTCAGTGTGTAATTAATAAGGTACTTTCTTGATCTTTCTTAGATGTCAGTTGGTTTTAAAGACAAGTGTGTGTGTGGTGATAGCTGGTGGGGACGTAATGAACAAGCCATAGTAAGAGAATATGTAGACCTGCACATTGTTTTCAGAATGAAACACAATGAATGCTAAAATGATTGACCATGATAATGCATAAACGTTGGCAAGTTAAATGTAAGACATTGATAAGTCAGGCTCAGAGAGAATTTGAAAAGAAGTTGGCCATAGAGGCAAAAACTCACAGTAAAACCTTATTTAAATATATCCAATGCAGAAAGCCTGTGAGGGAGTCAGTTGGACCATTAGATGATCGAGGGGTTAAAGGGGCACTTAGAGAAGATAAGGCCATCGTGAAAAGATTAAATAATTTCTTTACTTCGGTTTTTACTGAAGAGGATGTTGTGGAGGTACCCGTACTGGAGAAGGTTTTCATGGGTAATGATTCAGATGGACTAAGTCAAATCACGGTGAACCTAGAAGATGTGGTAGACCTGATTGACAAACTGAACAGTAGTAAATCACCTGGACCAGATGGTATACACCCCAGAGTTCTGAAGGAACTAAAAAATGAAATTTCAGAAATAATAGTAAAAATCTGTAACCCATCATTAAAATCATCCATTGTACCTGAAGACTGGAGGATAGCTAATGTAACCCCAATATTTAAAAAGGGCTCCAGGGGCAATCCGGGAAACTACAGACCAGTTAGCCTGACTTCAGTGCCAGGAAAAATAGTAGAAAGTGTTCTAAACATCAAAATCACAGAACATATAGAAAGACATGGTTTAATGGAACAAAGTCAGCATGGCTTTACCCAAGGCAAGTCTTGCCTCACAAATCTGCTTCACTTTTTTGAAGGAGTTAATAAACATGTGGAGAAAGGTGAACCAGTAGATGTTGTATACTTGGATTTTTAGAAGGCGTTTGACAAAGTTCCTCATTAGAGGCTTCTAGGAAAAGTAAAAAGTCATGGGATAGGTGGCGATGTCCTTTGGTGGATTGCAAACTGGCTAAAAGACAAGAAACAGAGAGTAGGATTAAATGGACAATTTTCTCAGTGGAAGGGAGTTGGCAGTGGAGTGCCTCAGGGATCTGTATTGGGACCCTTACTTTTCAATCTATACTAATAAACGAAGCTTGACCGACGTGCCGCAAATGCGCAGTAGAGACCAGCTCTACCGCGCATGTGCGGGCGAGCACGTCGGTCTGAGCCAGCGTCAGAAAAAAAGAAAAAACAATGGCGGCGTCCAGTGGCAGCGGCAGCGGCGTTGGGTGGCGGCGTCCGGTGGTAGCGGCGGCGGGTGGCAGCGGCATGGCGGCATCCAGCGGCGGCGGCGTTGGGTGGTGGCGGCGTCCGATGGTAGCGGCGGCGGCGGGAGGCAGCAGCGGCGGCGGCGGCATTGGGTGGCGGCGTCCGGTGGTAGCGGCGGCGGCGTCCAGCGGCGGCGGCGTTGGGTGGTGGCGGCGTCCGGTGGTAGCGGCGGCGGGTGGCAGCGGCATGGCGGCATCCAGCGGCGGCGGCGTTGGGTGGTGGCGGCGTCCGGTGGTAGCGGCGGCGGCGGCATTGGGTGGCGGCGTCCGGTGGTAGCGGCGGCGGCGTCCAGCGGCGGCGGCGTTGGGTGGTGGCGGCGTCCGGTGGTAGCGGCGGCGGCAGGTGGCAGCGGCATGGCGGCGTCCAGCGGCGGCGGCGTTGGGTGGCGGTGGCGTCCGGTGGCGGCGGGTGGCAGCGGCGGCGGCGGCAGCGAGGGGAGGAGAGAGAGAAGGAGGGACTGACAGAGAGGGAGGGACTGAGTGAGAGGGGAGGAGAGAGAGGGAGTGGGACTGAGTGAGAGGGAGAGAGGGAGTGGGACTGAGTGAGTGGGAGGGAGTGAGTGGGACGGAAGGGAGAGGGGGGGACTGAGTGAGGGGGGAGGGAGATAGAGAGGGAGTGGGACTGAGGGAGGGAGTGGGACATAGGGAGGGAGTGGGACATAGAGGGAGGGGGGGGAGGGAGTGGGACAGAGGGAAGGAGTGGGACTGAGGGAGAGTGGGACTGAGGGAGAGAGAGGGAGGGAGTGGGACAGAGGGAAGGAGTGGGACAGAGTGAGTGGGACAGAGTGAGAGGGGGAGGGAGTGGGACTGAGGGAGAGGGGGAGGGAGTGGGACTGAGGGAGAGTGAGAGGGAGGGAGAGAGGGGGAGGGAGTGAGACTGAGTGGGAGGGAGGGACTGAGTGAGAGGAGAGGGAGGAGTGGGTGGGAGGTAGGGGGTGGAGGGGGAGAGAGAATGAGGGGGAGGTGAGAGACAGAGGGATGTAGCCCTTTTTAACGGCTTAACGGCGGTGGCAGCGAGGGAGGGAGAGAGAGAGGGAGGGACTGACAGAGAGAGTGAGGGACTGAGTGAGAGGGGAGGAGAGAGAGGGAGTGGGACTGAGTGAGAGGGAGAGAGGGAGTGGGAGTGAGTGGGAGGGAGGGAGTGGGACGGAAGGAGAGGGGGGGACTGAGTGAGGGGGAGGGAGATAGAGGGAGAGGGGGGAGGGAGTGGGACTGAGGGAGAGGGGGGGAGGGAGAGAGAGGGGGGGAGTGGGACAGAGGGAAGGAGTGGGACTGAGGGAGAGGGGGGAGGGAGTGGGACTGAGGGAGAGTGAGTGGGACTGAGAGAAGCAGGGAGGGAGGGAGTGGGACTGAGGGAGGGAGGGAGGGAGTGGGACTGAGGGAGAGTGAGAGGGAGGGAGAGAGGGGGGAGGGAGTGAGACTGAGTGGGAGGGAGGGACTGAGTGGGAGGAGTGGGAGGAGTGGGTCGAGGGAGGGAGGTAGGGGTGAGGGAGAGAATGAGGGGAGGGAGGGGGAGGGAGTGGGACTGAGAGAGAGGGGGGAGGGAGGGAGTGAGACTGAGTGGGAGGGAGGGTCTGAGTGGGAGGAGAGGGAGGAGTGGGGAGAGGGGAGGAGTGGGAGGAGTGGGTGAGAGGGAGGGAGGTAGGGGGGTGGAGGGGAGAGAGAATGAGGGGGAGGTGAGAGACAGAGGGATGTAGCCCGTTTTACCGGGCTTAACGGCTTGTATATTTATAAATGATCTGGAAAGAAATATGACGAGTGAGATAATCAAATTTGCAGATGATACAAAATTGTTCAGAGTAGTTAAATCACAAGTAGATTGTGATAAATTGAAGGAAGACCATGTGAGACTGGAAAATTGGGCATCAAAGTAGCAGATGAAATTTAATGTGGATAAGTGCAAGGTGATGCATATAGGGAAAAATAACCCATGCTATAGTTACACAATGTTAGGTTCCATATTAGGTGCTACAACCCAAGAAAGAGATCTAGGTGTCATAGTGGATAACACATTGAAATCGTCGGTTCACTGTGCTGCGGCAGTCAAAAAAGCAAACAGAATGTTGGGAATTATTAGAAAAGGAATGGTGAATAAAACAGAAAATGTCAAAAATCCTCTGAATTGCTCTATGGTGAGACCGCACTTTGAATACTGTGTACAATTCTGGTCACCGCATCTCAAAAAAGATATAATTGCGATGGAGAAGGTACAGAGAAGGGCTACCAAAATGATAAGGGGAATGGAACAGCTCCCCTATGAGGAAAGACTAAAGAGGTTAGGACTTTTCAGCTTGGAGAAGAGACGGCTGAGGGGGGATATGATAGAGGTGTTTAAAATCATGAGAGATCTAGAATGGGTAGATATGAATCAGTTATTTACTCTTTCAGATAATAGAAAGACTATGGGGCACTCCATGAAGTTAGCATGTTGCACATTTAAAACTAATTGGAGAAAGTTCTTTTTTACTCAACGCACAATTAAACTCTGGAATTTGTTGCCAGAGGATGTGGTTAGTGCAGTTAGTATAGCTGTGTTTAAAAAAGGATTGGATAAGTTCTTGGAGGAGAAGTTCATTACCTGCTATTAATTAAGTTGACTTAGAAAATAGCCACTGCTATTACTAGCAACGGTAACATGGAATAGACTTAGTTTTTGGGTACTTGCCAGGTTTTTATGGCCTGGATTGGCCACTGTTGGAAACAGGATGTTGGGCTTGATGGACCCTTGGTCTGACCCAGTATGGCATGTTCTTATGTTCTTATGAGTACTAATTCAGTAATTTCCACAATAATATTATGCAAAGAGCACCAATAAATGGCTATCATTTGTGTCCAAATTTGGCCTTTCCAATCTTTTAACAGGTTGGTTTTAGAGGATATTCATAATTAATATTCATAAGATACATTTGCATACTCTTGGCATGGTAAAATGCAAATGGCTAAATTTGTACAAATTCAAACTTTGTAAACTTTTTTGTAACTAACTATTAGAACTTTAAAGATACTGTCTTTATATTTCAATGGAAATGTATCTCTATTTGGTAAAGACCATAATTTTACTGTATGATTTTCTAAAAATGCCTTTTAACAAAAATCGAGCAATCAAAAATCCTAAACAAAACAATCAAGTTTTAGAAATGTATTTAGGGAAATACAGTGACTGTGGCACTCCTGCCACACAGTTTATACAACACTAGGGTAAATCTCTGGGCTTCTTTTTATGCGCATAAATGCTCTCCTGTGAATAGTTTTGACAAATATGCTCATAGCAGTTTGCAATGAATGCTAATGTGCAAGCTAATGAGAAAAATAATAGCCAAGAAATAAAATTATGAGGTCTGTATTCAAAAGCACCTAGTCGGATAACTCAGAATGTATCCAGCTAAATAAAGCTTTGAGCACATCCAGCTCAATTGAAATAAGCTAATAAGTTAGGCGGCTAAGTACTTGATTCACTAAGAGGAAGATTTTAAAAACAGCCACATATGCAGACTGTGCAAAATTTAAGAAAGCCAGGAAGAGCACCTATATATGCACCCAGATTAAGAAGGTCCAACACTGCCACATACTTTACACAGCAATGTGCTTGCATACTTTGCTACTGCTCTGCATGAGGAGGGAGGGGGAGAGGGAGGGAGGGAGGGAGAGAGAGGGAGAGAGAGAGAGAGAGCAAGCTCTGTATAGAGAGAGTCTGACACTGTCTATATGTACCACTCTAGAGGGGCACTTTGAATCAGGGTGGGTTTTCAGGTGATGGGTTGGGGTTGGGAGGGGTGTTGTTACAACATTCAGAGGTATTCATAGTAAAATTGACATGTGTAAAGAATTATAGCCCTTAAAATGATGAAAAGGAGTAGATTTGTATACTGCAGCTAGCACTGTAGTGTACAAATAAATTCCTCTTGTTAGATTATTCATCACTTATAAGGGCTATAAATCTATACTGATGTCAATTTTACTATGAATACTTCTGAATGTGTCTGTAACAACACCCCAATAACCCCAACCCATCTCCTGAAAAACCTCTTCAATTCAAAGTGACCCTCCAGAGTGGCACATGGAGAGTGTCAGACTGCCTCTATAGGGATTCTCTCTCTCTCTCTCTCTTTCCTTTCTCTGTAGAAGTATGCACAGCAGCAGTATTTTAAATGTTACATGTGTATTTTATAAAATGAGACATATTTATAGGTGCATGTGTATTCCTTTTAAAATTTACCTGTAAGGGTTTTTCCCATAGACACAAAATTGGAGAAATGTCAATGAATCAGGCTCTAAATTAGGGAGCATTCCAAGGAAGTAACTTGGAGGAGTTGAATTAACTGATTAAGTTTTCAGGCTAAGTTTGATATTCAAAGAAAGCTAGTTAACAGAGGGGGTTATTTTCTAAACCTTTAAGGGCCATTTCGCATGCGATAGGATGCAAATAAGCTGGAGGGGAGGAGCCAGGGTGGGAAGGGGAGGAGTCGGGGAGAGGAGCAGTCAGGGCAGGGAGGGGGAGGAGTTGGCCATGGCACCGCTGCCGGTGATAATGTGAGGAACATTATCGTCGGCAGTAGTGCGGTGAATAGCACCACCTTTTACAGTGGTGCTATTTGTGTGAAAGGCTGCGGCCTTTCGCAGGCCCGCCCCCCTCCTTTGCCCCCTATCCCCCTTTTTCGCAGGATTCATCATTCTGCGAAGAATGATGAATCCAGCCCTTAACTGACTAAGTTTCTTCAGGCCAAAGAGCTATCCTAAAGTTAGCCAAATAAAGTTAGCCAGCTATATTCATTAGTGTGGATGTACTATTGAATAAAACTCCAAAGTTAGCTGGATATGTTAACCCCTAGATTCATCAAAATGCTATAATTATAGTAGAAATAGTGTCCACAATAAAAACATGGATGTGGTTAGGCAAATTATATATTTACTGCATCAACAAATATCACAACACATGGTACATTATTTGTTTTTATTGCACAACCATGGCTGTTATCGAATCGCTCTGAGAGAGAGAGAGAGAGAGAGAGAGATGCAAGAATAAGGAAAGACATATTAAACATCTCACAGATCTTATACCAAGCCATGGATTCTGATTGCTGATGCAAAACAAAGGGTACAAAACCTCCTCTGAGACACCCAGCTGGTCCTATCTGTCTCTTTCAAATATTCATAGTCCTTTATGGTCTTCTCACCTAAAGCCCAATACACAGCATGGGTCTCTGCTATCAAAGTTGTGCCAACGTCATTGTTCACTGCCTTGGTCACACATTCAAAAGTTACCAGGGAAGCTTTAGTATTGCCCCTAGGATCTAGAATGGTAAGTAATTCTTTTGTGGAGCTTCCTCTCTAAACTCACCAGTTAGGGCTGTAGACCAACAGTGTTGTTCCTGCAGGAGCTGTTAAATTACTTGCTGTTGGGTTTTTAGCTCTTGTTGGACTTGCTGCTGCTGCTGCTGCTGCTGCTGCTGTGCCAACTGGTGAAAGGATTGCTATTGTGTCTGTTTGGCCACCCACTTTTAACAATTGGCCCAACTCTACTGTATATCCTGTGCCAGTTCACCTCCAGTCTCCTTGGGGCTTTGAAAATTCCACAGCTGCTACTACATTTAATGGGACTGGTCATAGATGCCTTTTTCTGGACCTCTCAATTCCGTTTGCCAGGGTGTCTTGCCTTTGATTTCCTTTTCTGGTTTCAAGGAAGCACTGACCAATAATATTTCTCTGATTGTGACTATTAACATTCCCAGAACTGTTCCAGTCCTTCCAGGTCTATGACCTGGGGGTCCAGCCCTGGACTCTTTTTCTACCCCTCATTATCCTACCATCTCGGAAGTTCCACTGCTACTTTAGTCTTCCTTGAATTCTTGAGTCCATCGCCTCCTAGATTAAGTTGCTCCTGGACCTTTGAAACTCATCCGGTTCCTTACTGGGACTCCACCCAAGTCCTTCCTCTTACTGCTTCTCAGTCTTTCTCTTTATAGACCCATCCAGTTATGGTTAGCCCAGCCATTCTGATTAGCTATTTACCTAGCCTCCTTCCCAGCCTGAAAGTGGTTGAATTAACCCCTTTATCATCTAATATTAAGCAAGCAAAGGTTAAGTTAGGCATAGTTTCCACTCATGCATTTTAAAACAGGTCAAGCAATTTCTCTAAGAACATTATTTATTATGAACATATTTTATATTGTGAAGCTGTTATCCACGGCGCTGTTTACTGTGCTTTTTCTCCCTTGTTACTTTGGCAGATTATTTTACCTGCTTATCAGCCAACTGTGTATATAAACACAGCAAACTGTTCACTCAGCAGTTTGCAGCACTTTTATATTGGTGATTGCCTCTCATGAGTTGATGAACCTTTCAGGTGAAATGGTTATTTCGATACATACCTATATTGTGGGTTCACATTATTTGAAAGATGTTGCTCTGGATAGAATTCATGAAGTTGTCCCAGAATTGTGCAGTTGTAATTAAGACTTTAACATACCTTTTCATTAAAAAAATAAGACATAGAGTCAAGCAAATGAACTGAGCAGGCATATGCTATTTATACCAGCTGTTTAATTATGCTAAGCATGAGCAGTTCAACTTGCTCCCACATAAATTTTGCACGTGTAAATGAAGCTTATGTTTCTAGTGCAGGATCAGGTTTTTCATTACTTGGCAAAATATATATTTACATGAATGAAACCTATTTAAGTTGGCCTAATGAGCTGGAGACATTGCCCAATAGGATTGGGGTGAAAAAGAATTAAAGTATTAGACTCTTAAATTGCATGATTAATGTAGTCTTCCTTCTAAAAGACTGATAACCTAGATAAGATAATTAAACACCTGCTTGGTAAAATCTTTCTTTGTTATGATGTGTTTTCATTATATCTTAGTTACCTCCAAAGAAATTTTTTAATTTTCACGCATACTTAGCAAAAAGATGAGCTCTTATGCTGTTGTATTATATATTTCTTGTTATTATTTAAACTATAGGTGATTACTTCAGCATTTAAAAGCTTGTGAGATTTAGATTTTTTTTTCTTATCCAGAAGTAAACTGTCCTGCAGATGGGCTTGTGATTAGAAGGGCTTCCTTGGCATTTTCTTATACTAATCTTTGGGTCTGGATTCAAAGAATATCCTATGGCAATTTCATTTTCTAAGACCACACATTCCAGTTTTTCACATGCAATATTATGAGCAAAAATAAAGATTTATAATGTGAATATCTGAGAATATATATATACAGTCAGAGAGAAAGATATCCCACTTCTACCTTAAACTTTGCATGACCAAGGTGGAACTTCTTGTCTTTTCTCCCAAACTTACTTCCCCTCTTCTAACTTTTTCTGTCTGTGGTATAGACAACACTTTCATCACCTTGGTTTTCTCTGCACATAACAATGGTGTCATCTTTTATGCCTCTCTTTCCTTTTCTTTACAAATTAGGAATGTGCATTCATTTGAAAAAAATGTATAACATGTATGACATGTGAAGAATTAGGTATTTTTTGTTTCATTTGTGGTCCCCCCAAGACAAATGGAGTGTACTCATGAAAATAAATGAAAATTGTAGTCTCCATTCAATTATGTTTCCCATTCAAGTCTATGGCCCAAGTAAAACAGTAGCAGCCAGATTACTTTCTTTTCTCTTCAAGGTATCATAGCAACAAAATAATGCCAGTGAGGTCATAGTCTGACCAGATGAAGCAAGGAAAACTCAGGAAGAAGGACCTATCAAGATCAAGAATATTTTAAAATCAGCCCATAGCTGGCATCTATATTAAATCATGCTGACTTCTTCCCAACTGAAAAGTTTGAGCATGTGCAAACTCAATTTAAGATTCATTTCTCAGGTGAACTTCACAGGGGAAGGTTATATTTTCTAGAGCTCTGAGTGAAAGGAAAAGTTTAAAAAAGAGTAAAGAGAGATGAAAATTTGAGCAAAGAAAGGACTTTGCTTTTCACTGAAATTCTATCTTTTTACTGGGCTGCCGAGAAACAATGAACAGGGGTGATTTTCAGTTTCCCTGTCTCACTGCAATGCACTGCAGTCTAGTCTTGTGAGCAGCCAGAGTCCTGAGCCTTATCTATATCTTCTCTGTGAATTTCTGTGTGTGTAAAATTAGTCAGCAGCACACATACACTGTGGACAGGGCTGGAGGAACCACTAGGCGAGCTAGGCCTGTGCCTAGGGTGCCGAGACTTAGGGGGCGCCGTGGCAGGCAGCAGAATTTTGAAAGGGCAAAAAGTGCCCTTTCAAACTTTTGCCAGCCTCCGACTCACCTAGGTGGAGACCAAGCGCCGAGACTTAGGGGACGCTGCGGCAGGCAGCCAGCTCCCGACTCGCCCTGCCTCCCCTCCAGTACCACCCTCCCGACGCCCCCCTAGTGGTCCAGCGGAGGTCCTGGGAGCGATCTGCCAGTCCCGGGGCCTCGGCAGCCACTAAGCAAAATGGCACCGGTGGCCTTCAGCCCCTACCACATATCCAAACTTTTTTAAAACACATGTATGCTGTTATGAATCCGGTATGGATTGTGGACCCTTGGCCTGAAACGGAGTTGGTGCTACCTGAAGGGGTAAACCCCTCCAGGTCCCCACCATTGGGAGGCAAGGCTGAAGAGATGCAGGGGCCAACACGAGTTTTGCCACTACCAGCCATTGTTCATCGCGGGTTGAGCCTTTGGGTACCAGGGCCAGCTGGTTTTAGGTGGGCCCCTGTGAAGACAGGTCGAGGCAATGTGGATGACTGAAGATGTGGCAGCGTCCAATCCACGGCCAGAGGAAGAAGGCTAGTGAATATCCCAGTCTGGTCCAGAGGTCGAGGCAGGCGAGAAGCAGCAAGGTGGAATACAGTCCAACAGGTCAGGGGCTGGCGGCAGGAAGAGGTCCGGTCTGATTGTCAAGAAGCTGGGAGATCTGTCCGAGAGGGAAAAGGAGAGAGGCCGGAGAATGAGGGCTGGAAGGAAGGACTGGAGACTGGAACAGGCAGGCTAGGACATGCAAGCTGGATAAGGAACAGGCTAGCTGGAACAGACAGGCAGGATCAGGAATGCAGTAACTGGAATACAGTAACAGGAATGCAGTAACAGGAACCCAGAGCAAGGAGACCTGTTGCCAAGTCATCGGGTGGAAGTTTGCTGCGGGTTTAAATAGGGCAAAAGCCCTGACGTCATCAATGGAGGCCGGCGGTGTCTTCCCGCCTCAGGCCCTTTAAATTCCCCAAGGTGGCACGTTCACCTTGATGGCGTTTAGGAGAAGGACCAGAAGAGGAAGGAGTCGGTGGCGGCCCACGTGCTGGCCAGGCCAGGTCGGTCCTGCCGGAATGGGAGAAATACCGGTTGCGTCGGGAGGAGCCAGGCGCCACAACCCAAGAGCCAAGGGCTGAAATGGAGCATCGGAGAGCCGGGGAGGCCAAGCGGAATGGCCCGCCACCAGTGAGTGTAACAGAACCTCCCCTTCTAGGTTCTCCTCAGGGAAGTTTAGACTTGTTGGGATGGGAGGCATGAAACGGTTGTAAGAGGTTCTTGTCCACGATGTTGGCAGCGGGTTCCCAAGAATTTTCTTCCAGGTCAAAGCCTTCCTAGGCAAGTAGATATTCCCATCTCCTCCTCCTCTTTCTTATGCCAACACGTCACGCACATGATAGGTGGTGTCATCCTCCGACGCTACTGGCTGTGGCTCTGGTGCCTTCTTAGTGGGCCAGGAGAGTACTAATTGCTTCAGGACTGAAATATGGAAAGAGTTGTGGACTTTCAAAGATGGTGGCAACCGTAGTTGGTAGGTCAATGGACCTAGACAGCAGAGTACTGGGAAGGGCCCGATGTAATGTGGAGCCAAGCGCATGGATGGAAGCTTTAAGCAGATGAAGCGCATGCTGAGCCAGACCTTGTCGCTGGGCCAGAGTTGTGGAGTGGGTCTCCAGTGAGCATCTGTATTTTGCTTAGCTTGGCGGGCCACTTCCTGTAGTAACTGCTGTTTACTTTCCCAGAGTCGATGTAACTTTTGTGCTGTTAACTGTGCCACCAGTGAGGGATCCATTAGTGGCAACGGTAGAGGAGGGAGCGGTTGCCTCCCATAGACCACCTGGAAAGGCAATGGCTTTGTGCTGGAAGAGACGTGAAAACTGAGTGCAAACTCAGCCCATGGCAACAATGTGACCCAATCATTTTGCTGGATGTTGACATAAGTGCAAAGGAATTGTTTCAAAGTATGATTGGTTCTTTCCGCTTGGCCATTCGCCTATGGGTGGTAAGTGGTTGTGAAAACCAGGGTAATATCGAACTTCTTACAGAGCGCCCTCCAAACCTTGGCCGTGAACTGGGTGCCGAGGTCAGATACTAGATATTTAGGAAGGCCATGGAGATGGAAATAGTTCTGAATAAAGAGTGGTGCTAACTGTGGAGCAGAAGGGAGTCCTGGGAGTGGAATGAAGTGTGCCATCTTGGAGAACTGATCTACCACTATCCAGATGGTAATTTTGCCTTCGGAGGGTGGTAAGTCCACAATAAATTCGGTGGAGATATGCGACCAAGGTTCCTTGGGTGTTGGAAGTGGCTGAAGAAGGCCCAATGGTTGACGGGTGATGGCTTCTGTTGGGCACACACGTGACAGGCATCCACGTAGGCTTGGACATCCCTCCTCATGGTGGGCCACCAGTAGAAGCACTAGATGGAGGCCAGGGTGCGGAACCGCCCTGATTGTCCCACGGTATGGGAGTCATGGGCCTTTCGGAGAACTTTCTCGCGAAATCTGCGAGGAACAACGGTCTTCCCAGGCGGTACCATGGTGGAGGCTGCAAGTAGGATGCAAGCAGTGTCGATGATATGTCGCAGTGGTTCCGGGGTGTTGTCAAGGATGAAAGAGTGGGAGAGGGCATCCACCTTGATTTTCTTGACCATGGTTTGATACTGGAGAATGAAATTGAAGCGCGTGAAGAAGAGGGCCTATCGGGCTTGCCGCGGGTTCAGGTGTTGTGCTTGGTGCAAGTATTCCAGATTTTTATGATCTGTGTATACTGTGATACAATGTTGTGCCCCCTCCAGCCAGGGGCGCCACTCTTCAAAGGTGAGTTTTATTGCTAGTAACTCCTTGTCCTCAATTCCATAATTTCTCTTGGCAGACAAGAATTGTTTTGAGAAGAAGGAGCAAGGATGCAGAGTACCGGTGGAGGAATGTTGACTCAGGATACCCCCCACCCCTTCGGAGGAGGCATCCACCTCTATGATGAAGGGTGTTTGGGGGTCTGGATGCCAGAGACAGGGCTCATGGAGGTACGCAGCCTTTAAATGTTGTAAGGCTATCTGTGCTACAGGTGACCGTTGCTTAGGGTTAGCCCCCTTTCGGGTCAAGGCCATAAGAGGTGCAGTCAAGCTTGCGTAGTTGTGGATAAAACTATGATAGTAATTGGCGAAGCCAAGAAATCTTTGTAGGGCATTAAGGCCAACTGGCTGAGGCCAATTCTGGATGCTTGTGAGTTTCTCTGGGTCCATTTGAAACCCCTGTTTAGAGACAATGTAGCCCAGGAAGGGAAGGTTTTCCCTTTCAAATGAGCACTTTTCTAACTTGGCAAATAACTGATGTTCTCGGAGGTGTTGTAGCACATGAGCAACATCCTGGTGATGGGTTTTGAGATCTTGGGAGAAGATAAAAATATCATCAAGGTAAACGACGATGCAGTCGTAGAGCATGTCCCGAAATACCTCGTTCATAAGACATAAGAACATAAGAAATTGCTATGCTAGGTCAGACCAAGGGTCCATCAAGCCCAGCATCCTGTTTCCAACAGAGGCCAAACCAGGCCACAAGAACCTGGCAATTACCCAAACACCAAGAAGATCCCATGCTACTGATACAATCAATAGCAGTGGCTATTCCCTAACTAAACTTGATTAATAGCATTTAATGGACTTAAGAACATGCCATACTGGGTCAGGCGAAGGGTCCATCAAGCCCAGTATCTTGTTTCCAACAGTGGCCAATCCAGGCCAAAAGAATCTGGCAAGTACCCAAAAACTAAGTCTATTTCATGCTACTGTTGCTAGTAATAGCAGTGGCTATTTTCTAAGTCAACTTAATTAATAGCAGGTAATGGACTTCTCCAAGAACTTATCCAATCCTTTTTTAAACACAGCTACACTAACTGCACTAACCACATACTCTGGCAACAAATTCCAGAGTTTAATTGTACGTTGAGTGAAAAAGAACTTTCTCTGATTAGTTTTAAATGTGCCACATGCTAACTTCATGGATTGCCCCCCTAGTCTTTCTATTATCCGAAAGATTAAATAACTGTTTCATATTAACCCATTCTAGACCTCTCATGATTTTAAACATCTCTATCATATCCCCCGTCAGCCATCTCTTCTCCAAGCTAAAAAGTCCTAACCTCTTTAGTCTTTCCTCATAGGGGAACTTTTCCATTCCCTTTATCATTTTGGTCACCCTCCTCTGTACCATCTCCATCACAACTATATCTTTTTTGAGATGTGGTGACCAGAATTGTACACAGTATTCAAGATGTGGTCTCACCATGGAGTGAAACAGGGGCATTATGACATTTTCCATTTTATTCACCATTCCCTTTCTAATAATTCCCAACATTCTGTTTGATTTTTTGACTGCCACAGTACACTGAGATGATGATTTTAAAGGATTATCCACTATGACGCCTAGATCTCTTTCTTGGGTGGTAGCTCCTAATATGAAACCTAACATTGTGTAACTATAGCATGGGTTATTTTTCCCTATATGCATCACCTTGCACTTATCCACATTAAATTTCATCTGCCATTTGGATGCCCAATGCTCCAGCCTTCCAAGGTCTTCCTGTAGTGTAACACAATCCACTTTTGATTTAACTACTCTGAATACTTTTGTATCGTCTGAAAATTTGATAACCTCACTTGTCGTATTCCTTTCCAGATCATTTATAAATATATTGAAAAGCACCACTCCAAGTACAGATCCCTGAGGCACTCCATTGTTTATGCTTTTCCACTGAGAAAATTGACCATTTAATCCTATTCTCTGTTTCCTGTCTTTTAATCAGTTTGTAATCCACGAAAGGACATCGCCTCCTATCTCATGACTTTTTAGTTTTCTTAGAAGCCTCTCATGAGGGACTTGTCAAATGCCTTCTGAAAATCCAAATACACTACATCTATCGGTTCACTTTATCCACATATTTATTAACCCCTTCAATAAAATGAAGCAGATTTGTTAGGCAATCATATTTTGAAAAATGGCTGGCGCATTACAGAGTCCAAAGGGCATGCATAGGTACTCGTAATGGCTGTCTCGGGTGTGTAATGCCGTCTTCCATTCATCGCCCTTCCGGATGCGGATCAGATTATACGCACCCTCCCCCCCCCCCCCCACCGGAGATCCAACTTGGGGAAGATACGGGCTCCTTGTAGGTGGTCAAAGAGTTCTGTGATGAGTGGCAAAGTGTAGCAATTCTTTTGGATGATAGCGTTTAGCCCCCATTAATCGATACATGGGCAGAGAACCCCATCTTTCTTCACCACAAAAAAGAATCCTGCCCCAGCAGGGAATGTGGAGAGCAGGATGAACACCTTGGCTAGGTTTTCTCACACGTATTCAGACATGGCTTTAGTTTCAGTCATGAATAAGGGGTAGCCCTGAGCCTGGTGCAGTTCAGTACCAGGCAAGAAATTTATGGTGCAGACGTACTGGCGAAGGGTTGGCAAAGTATCTGTGCCTTCTTTAGAAAAGACGTCTGTGTAAGATGCATATTGAGGTGGAAGCCCCAGGGGAATGAGTGTGGCAGCAAGACGGTTGCTGGAGTACAGGCTTCAAGCAGGAATTATGGCAGGAAGCTCCCCATTGGGAGAGTTGTAGAGACGTCCATTCTGTTGATTCTGAGGAAGAAGATATCTCTATCTATCAATCCTACGTTTTGTCCATTCGGAAGTCGTGCCCAACTATCTATGGCACTGAGAGGAGAAGATCACCTTGCTGGTGGCTGAAAGGAATCAGTAAGTTTTTGCTTGGGACATTGTCTTTTTTAAAAGTATTGGGGCAAAGTTAACTATTTGGGAATATTATTAAGTGTGTTTGTGTGTTTGTGCTTTTAATAGTCAGTAAGGCAGTGAATAAACAAGTTAGACTGTTTGTATTTTTAAATAGTCAGTCAATAAGGCAGCTAGTAAGCAGTAGATAGTGTGTTTATTTTTAAAAGTCTGTAAGGCAGCTAGTAAGCTAGTAATAATAAACCACAAAAAGTAGCCAGAATCTAGAAATAAGCTAGGAGCAGTGTATATCTAAGTAAAAAGGTTGAAAAGTTCAGTTCAGTTACTCACCTTGGAAAGGTGTTGAGGGAGTATGATTTGGTTTGAATAGGTACCAACATTTGTTAATCAAGAGAGCAGTGAGTCACTCTGGCTGACTAACTGAAGTTAGACTGTTAGAGGCTGTCATTGATGAAGCTCATTTAGATATAGTGGCTGTCACAGAGATGAGGTGCATGGAAAGCCATGACTGGGATATAGTTATACTGGGCTACAATCCATTCAGTTAGGACTGGGTAGAAAGGAAGGGAGGAGGTATGGCACTAACTATCTATCTATCTATCTATCTATCTATCTATCTATCTATCTATATAGCAATTGCAACAGAGGAAGATAAATAAATAAAGATGTTCTAACCAATACATATATGTGTAAATAGAAAAAAATGAAGGAATACTATTACCTTAAATGTAAACAATTTGATAGAAAAAACATCTTTATTTATTATATAATTTATATTTTAAATACAAAAAGACAAATAAACACAGTGATCATTAAGGTCATGGAATTTATCAATAATATTAAGGTCTTTTTATTAATTGTTATTTCACAGATATTCTTCATATTTAAGCTAGGTTAATATGTGTTCATCTTATGTCAAATCAGAATGCTGTGACAGAAAGACCAAATACTAAATTATAGATACTTGATTAAATAGTGAGAATCCAATTTTAATTGAAGCATTTTAAATGTGGCTATTTTGCATGGAGAATTGTATGAACATTTTTTGTTTTTATTTAATTGTTTAATAGTAACAATGGACTGTGGTGCTTGTTGATTCCTTCCTCCTGATGAAACCATTAATGGTGAAACATCAAGGCTTTTGTTGGGGTTTGAAGTGAATTTCTAAGTTGATTATGTTCAAGAAGGCCCCAGCATAGATAATTATAGACTGTTTTGATGCAAAAGCACTTTATCATGACATGTTCAACCTTTTATAACACTGTCATTATCAGCTACTCCCATCAAGGACAGGTTCTGGTGTTTTTTATCAATGGCAATGTCTAGTGTCCATTTAATGATCACTGAGTGTATTTATTTGGCTTTTGGTATTATATATATAGAAAGCAGTCTCTACAGCATTGTACAAATCAACTCCTCTAGTTGGTACCTTTCATTGATTCAAATGATATAAATTCATCAGTCATATCTAATTTGCAGTTAATTCCTCTGACTGTATGTAAAAGCACCCCCCAACCCTGCCCCACGATTCTATATAGAGGTTCTTTCACTCTCTCTCTCTCCCCCCATGTGCCTCTATACAGAGGTTCTCTCTCTCTTCCCCCATGTGATAAAAACATTTTCTACAGAAATTAGTGTGTTACTCTATTGCATTCCATGCTAGCAGACCCTCACTTGAAAAATGACATTGTTAAAATGGGGAATGCCTCAAGGAGTCTTTAGCTGGATGGGAAAATAGAGAGGAAAGAGCAGTGGGCAAAACTAAAAGGGGATATCAGAAGGGCATCTAACCTTTTTGTTAGGAAAGAAGAAAAAGAGGCCATTATGCTTTTTTAAAGAAGTAGCTGAAAAGGTAAGGGAGAAAAGATAGTTCATAAACTACAAGAGATCACAGAAAGTGGAAGGCAGGCAAAAATACCTGGAAAAGCTTGGTGAAGCTGGGAAATGTTGTATATTCCAAATATTGTCAGAAATGCAAAAATTCAAAATGAAGAAAAAAGAATATCTATGGCAAAAGGGAGAAACAAAACCTTTTTTTGGAAATGTTAGTGATAGAATGATATATAAAAGTGGCATTGTAAGACTTAGTTGTGAATGACTGTGGAAAGGTCAGGAGCAGAACCACATAAAACCAACACAAATAAGATTGCAAGTGAGGTAAAACTCAATCAGTGTTAAGAAATAGTGTGTTCATAAGGAGCTAACTAAACTTAAAATTAGATAAGGCAATGGGCCCAGATGGCAGCCATCCAAGGCTACTAAGGGAACTTAGAGAGGTTCTGGCAGCTCTGCTGGCTAACCTTTTCAATGTATCTTTAGAGTCAGGAATAGTTCTGGAGGACTGGAGATGAGGGGGTGTAGTTCCTATTCATACAATTGGAAGGAGGCAGTGAAGTACAGGCTGGTTAGTCTGACCTCTGTGGTAAGCAAGTAAATGGAATTGCTGCTAAAAAAATACAGGATAGTGCAGTTTCAGGAGTCCAATGGATTGCAAGATCTGAGGCATCATGGTTTTACTAGAGGTAGATAGGCCATTCAGTTTTTTTTCTGCCATATGTTCATATGTTTCTAATAAATATCAAGCTCTCTTCCCTGGTCTTATTATGTATTGAGACTCTGGAACTCAGCCTGCCTCTGGGATCCTGCACGTCAAACACAAAGCATTTCTGAGAATGTAATCCTGGAGGTTCTTGATTTCAAATTCCTTATCTAAAAGCCTAATTTTGACCTCTGGAACCTCCCTCCTGCACCTGCCTATGCTGTTGGTATCTACATGTATCATGACATCCAGCTCCTCCTAAGCACTCTCTAAAATCCTCTCTTGGTAACAAAACATCTTGACTACATTTTGAATATCTTTACCAGGCATTGTGTTGGTTTGGGTTCAGTAATGGCTTATTTGAAAAAAATCAAGCACAGTACAGGGCTTAAAGTGACTGTATGGGTGAAAAATAAATTGTCAGATTCCTTTGTTCTTGCTAGGGCAGTCCAACAATGTTATTTTCTATCACACTGGTAAACAACGTTTTTGTTTCCTTCAGGCTTTTTGGTGTTCCAAATAGATTTTTTGATGCTGATCACAGATATTACTTCGAAATTTGTACATCACATACAGTTTTTGAGAAACGGCCAATTTTGTGTTACAATAATTGTAAAATTTTAAAACATAATCTCACGTGCATATATTTTCTTGCTCGACAGTAGTTTTTATGATTTTTAAAATTCATGTCGTATTTTTACCGGCCATAAGCAACGTAACATGTAATAGAGGCTAACTTTTTAAAAAACACACCAAGAAACTCTGCCTAATCATGCCAGATCTTGCTTGGGCAAGCCCCAGCTCGGCTGCAAGATTCCAACTTGTTTCCATGATGATAAGCAGCATCAATGAGTAATCTCCTATACAACATCTGTGTGAATGAGTGAATCGTATTGCTGTTGAGTTTAAAGCTTGTGGATTTAATTTCATATACTTTATTTATTTATTTATTTATTTATTTAGCATTTTTCTATACCGACTTTCCAATAACAGAATTACTGATCAATTCGGTTTACATTTTAAACAATAACAACAATGACAAGTAAATGTCTTACAATGAACAGGTCGAATTAACTTGGATTAAGATATATGGGGGTGATAACATAATTAATATACTTTATGAAATGTCGCGCCAATGTCATAATAGCCGTGACATGTTTTGTTATATCTGTGGTGAGTTTACTCTGAAAGCACAGAAAAGGAGTATGACTGCACTCATTAAGAAGGCATTCGAGTTATACTTTGGGTGCAAAATTGATGACCAGGACAGAGCATGGGCTCCTCATATATGTTGTCCATCTTGTGCCAGTAGTCAGCGAGCTTGGCTGAAAGGTGTGTGACCATCCATGCCGTTTGCCATCCCAATATTATTGAGGGAACAGAAAGATCATTTAGCTGACTGTTACTTCTGCATGATGAATGTGTCAGGATACTCATCAAAGAACAGGAAGTTTATTGAGTACCAGTACCACATGATGATAGTCTTCCTGTTCCAAAACCACCAGAGGTGTGGACACTTGATGACGAGGATGAGGAGGTAGGCGATGATGGTGAGCCATCTCAGATGGAAGCTGCAGTTGATCTTGACTTTATTACTTCAACATCCATTGTTCCTCATTTAATATCTCAGTCAGAGCTGAACGATCTGATCAGAAATTTGGCTTTATCGAAGAGTCAGGCAGAGCTGCTTGGGTCAAGGATGCAAGGATGGAATCTTTTGTCTTCTGACACAAAAATTTCTGTATTTTGCAGCCGTCATGAAGATTTGACAAAATATTTCAACCAAGTAGACAGTCTGACTTTTTACTGTGACATCAATGGATTGTTTTTTGCTCTTGGATGCCACCAAGATACAACAGAATGGTGACTGTTTATTGATTCATCAATCTTAAGTTTGAAGGCTGTTTTGCTGCACAACAGCAATATCTACCCATCAATACCTGTCAGACATGCTGTTTATATGAAAGGAACATATAAGAACATGCAGCTACTGCTGAACCACACTGAGTACTCGAGGTACAACTGGAATTTGTGTGCAATTCTACTAGGTCTGTAGTATTGTTTCTTCCTTTGTGAGTGGGACAGTCGAGCAAGAGATTCACATTACATCAGAAACTTGGTTTCAGGGCAGAAGAATGTTGTGCATGACCCATTGGTGGATCCAAGTAAGATATTTTTTCCACCTTTGCACATCAAACTTGGGCTGATAAAAACTTCGTTAAGGCAATGAACAAGCAAAATAAAGCCTTTGATTATTTGCAGCAAATGTTTCCACTCATAAGTGACGCCAAGGTTAAAGAAGGTATTTTTGTTAGCCCACAAATCCAAGCTGTGATGATGGACAGCCACTTTGATGGTCTTCTGCAAGGTACAGAACGTGTTGTTTGGACAGCCTTCAAGAATGTCGTTTGTAACTTTCTAGGCAACTATAAGGCAGCAGGCTATGTCGAACAGGTTGAAAATCTGCTTCAGGCATACAAATTGATGAAATGCAACATGTCATTGAAGATACATTTTCTTCATTCCCACTTGGACTTCTTCCCAGACAACCTAGGCGCTGTGAGTGACGAACATGGTGAAAGGTTTCATAAAGTTATTGTCAAAATGGAGAAATGGTATCAAGGCAAGTGGAACCCCTCCATGCTGGGTGATTATTGTTGGACTCTCATTTGCGAAGCATCGGACAGTGATTACAAACAAAAATCTGTGGCAAAACATTTTTAGTTTTGTTTTCTGGTGCCAACATTGCCATTATAGCTTATGTTACTACAGACACGAAACAATGCTTAATGTATATCGTACATTTCTGGCAAACGGTACATGATACAAACATAATTAATGCATATTTGTGTTCAGCTTGTTAAAATCTACTTGTTTCACTGAAAGTTGTAGAGGATACAAAATGTTCCCAGAAATTTGTTTACCAGTGTCATCAGTAATATTTTATTTAGCACTACAACCTCTGCAGTATGCAATCATTCAAAATCATGTTATTCAGGGGTTCAGATTCAGGAAATCAGATTGTCAACCATCAGTATATACACGTGAATTACTAAACAATTTAACAGAACTAGATAAATCTTTCGCTAAAGTATTGGAGGCCATTGTGGAAAGTCATCTAGCCATCTAACATAGGAATTGGTTGGTTAAACTGCAACTTTAAAAAAGTGCTGTCCTACAAAATCCAATCCCTTTGTGGGGTTGGGTCAGGGAATGAAAGCTCACCAATTAGAGCTGCTTTTCAGCACTAGCGAGCAACACAGCTCCAACTAGATACTGAAATGACAGGCCTAAATCTAACATCATAAACCTAATTGGCTAGGTCTGGGTGAAAATCTGCTTAACTTGGCCAGACAAAATCTGGCTGGCTGAGATAAGTATTCTGTCCCATGTTTAAAATGAACTCCTAGATGATACTGAAACTTTCTCTCAAGTATCTGGCCATAAAATCACATGGATAAAAGTTAATTGTGTTCATTGCCATTTTGTTGAACAGAGGTGTATCTGTACCTCTCTACAGAGGTCCCTTCTTACCATAAAATGACACTGATATGAGGGCACTCCAGCACCATTTTGAAAAGTTGACGCAGTAGGACAAGAGAGCAACAGGGGATTCCTCTTTTCCCTTATCCTGCAGATGGGATAATTGGTTGGGGAGGTCCAGGGAGTGGGCACTGATAGGGGCTTTGGTGTTGGTGGTGGCAGCAGAGAGAATGGGGGCAGAGTAGAACCAACATTTTTCTTTTTATCTTTTTTTGTTTCTTTTTTTTTGTTTGTTGTTAGTTTCATGCTAAAACGATGAAAAAACATGAAATAAATATCCAGCGAAATAAAAAAAAAAATGATTTGAAGCAACAGTAATAATGTTACTTCATATATACATCATGACTCATTAATTTACTGGCTACTGAAATCCTGGAAGATTAATTGAATAAGATAAGTATCATGCATTGATATTCATGTGATATGAGTCTTTGAAGTGAAAAACATCACTTTTTAATTGCATAAGAAAAATACTTGAAAAATAAGTTTTTGAACATTTTCACAAGCATGTGACTTCTATGACCTATGATTACAATTTACAGGTGCAGTATAGGACTTAAGGCATAAGGATGTTCTATGCAATCCTTGCACCTATTTATGATGGTCATCTAACATACATTTGTGTGTCTTGGTACTAGTTTACTGAGAGTTATTTTTTGAACCTTCTCTGTGTTTATAGAGTGAGATCTTATTTAATAATCTATCTTGGAAGGGACATATGAAAGCTGCCAGAACATATCTTATCACTTGCAGTTTCATAAGATTGATCTGAAATTGTCTTTTCACTGTTGACCAAGCACCTTGAGTTTGAAAAGGGCATCTGTGGGCAACCCAACCCTTTGTTGAGGTGCATGTCACCAGTGTTGTTTAGTGAGGACTCAGACGGAGAAGTGCTTCCTCTTGAAGGATGATGTGGTCTAGCAACAAGCATAGATCTTGCTTCATTTCTTGTGAAACTTTCATCTTGGTGCTTACAAGCTGAGTTAACTGGTCCCATTGGGGGTGAAGGCCACACTGTAGAAGTTGCAAGTGAAGGCAGGTTAGGGAAACAACATAAATTGCAGCTGTAGTGGGGATCAGAACAACCAGAACTTCCCTAGGCATTACTTGATCTGTGCCCAGAATTCTGTAAATTAGAGTCCTGAGATAGTTTTCCTGATCTGACAGTAGCAGAATGCTCTCTCTTGCAGAAAATCTATCAATGCTCCAATGAAGTTGATTTTCTGAGCAGTAATCAGAGTTGATTTCTTAAAGTTCACCAATTATCACAATGATTGAATGAGATTAATTGAATTCTGCAGGAAGGTTAGCACATCTTCCTGGGAAGTCACCATTATCAGCCAGTCATCTAAGTAAGGGGAGACCTGGATTCCCTGCCACCAAAAGTGCACCGCTACTACAGTTAGGCACTTGGTAAAGAGCCCCAGTGCTGCTGATAGACTGAAAGGGAGTACTTGGTACTGAAAGTGACAGGAATCCACCACAATCTATAGATCATGCCAGTAGGAGGGATGGATAGATATATGTGCATAGGCATTGAGGACTTGTGCTTCAACAGCATCAAAGTCTTATGTGTCAATGATACTGAGGCCTTCTGCACTGACAGCACTGGCATTCAGTGCATCAATAGTTCTGGCTCTTGATGCACATCCTCTCCCCCACCTTTGGATGAAGGGGAGAATTATCTGGAGGTAGATCATATTAAATCTCTCCCGGAATATATTCTTCTTCAGGCTTCTTAAATCTAAGATGGATCTCAATCTGCCAGTTTTTTGAGGGTTAAAGAAGAAGTAGAAGTAGAACTCCTGGCCATGCCCATGACGTGGAATAGGCTCTACTGTCTGTTAATTGAGGAATGACTCCCCCTCCAGGTGGAGTTGTGTCAAGTGAGAAGGAACCAGATTGAAGACTGAGCAATAAAGAAGCATGGGGAATTGAGAGAATCGCAAGAGGTATCCAGACTCCACAATTTTGAGAAACCAGTGGTCTCTGGTGATCTTGTGCCATTCCTCTAGGTACACTGAATTTTCTCCCCTACTGGAGACGATGGTTGCTGAGTTTGAAAAGTGGTCAAAACCTTTATCTAGGTTTTGTGCTGGGCCTGTTTTGTCACTTTTGGTTAGCAACTCTCGCATTATCAACTTTAAGCTGGAAGATGTTGCTGCTGCAGAAATAAAGATGGAATTCAGTACCACTGTAAATTCCTAAAAAGACAAATTTGAAAGTATGACCTTTGAACAGAGTAGTAGGGCCATCTTGACATGGACTGTTGCTCCAAGCCTGTTGAGAGGAAGTGGATCACCACTTGTTGTTCCTTTATTTGTGCAACTGTTTCTCTGAGTTTGCCCCAAAAGTGATGATATCCTAGGCAGGGGACATTTGCTAGCTTGTCATGAACATTATCATGTAAATTTATGGTGCTCAACCAAGCTATCCAGCATACTCCAACTGAAATTGAAGAGGAACAGGCTATATTACTGAATGCTTTGTAATGGAACTAACAAGAAGATGTATACACTCTTCCACATCCAAGAATTGCTGAGGGTATGCAGAACTGTCATCATCTGGCCAAAGGAAGGGCTTCAATTATTGCTTGCAATTGTGTAAGTATTGAACCATATAGAATTGGTGATGCAGAAATACATGCATCAAGCATGGAGCTATGAAATACTTTTTTGCTAAAATTGTCCAGTAGCCTGGAATCCTTCTCTGGTGTAGAATTTTTAAAAATGTATTGTTTTCTTTGATCTTTTAACTATTGATTCTACTACAATTGATTGGTGTAGCAATTGCATTATTTCAATACCCAGGCATTTTTATACTCTATACTTGAGGTCTAATTTCTTTGATATTGAGGCACAGGAAACTGGATTCTCCTACATTCTCATTTGCAACTCTTGCAGAATAATCATGGATTGGAATGGCTATAGAATATCAGAATTTCCAAAATCTGGAGGAGGCCAAAGACTTTTGTGTGAAGATCCTTATCTTATAAAATTTAACTCTGAGTGCTGTGTCCAACTTGTCCAGAAATCTAGAATAAGAGAGGTGCTAAGGTAGAGACGAGTGTTCCAGAGATTCAAGTAGGAGATCAGAGGGTATACCCATCAAACTTTCCTAAGAACCAAGAGGAGGAAGGAATACTAATCTAGGATCCAAATAATGAAGAAGATGACTTTGGAAGGATCCTTGCTCACCTCAGAAGGGTGTACACCTGGTGTACATCCTCTGACTGGCTGGACTCCACTGCACATGTGCGTTGGGTGATAGAACCACCTAACAGGGGTTCTTATGGAGTACCAAACTGATCTGGGAATACTGGGACTCCCTCTTGTGGGATTATATCAGATATCTGTAAAGGAGAGGTTGAAGATTACCCTCCTTATCTTTAGCTGCTAGACAGGTAAAAAACGTTTTCACCAGCTATGCCAATTGGCCCAAGGGTTGACAGCCCTCTGGTCAGGCATGGAAGATTGAACAACTTCTTAGCAGTATTGAATCTCCTTAGAAACATTTTGGCCCTGTAAAATTTTAACTGGGGGCCCATTAGATGTGAAAGGCAACAGAAAGCAAACAGTATCTAGTGTATCCAGGTGAATTTCGCATTCCAGTAACTTTGATGGTGAAAATGCTCTTGATATTGGAGGTGGTAAATGAATTAAACTTCCTGTCCATGGGAAAGTGCCCGTATGTATTGAAGTAAATAGTGCCTCAATGAAAAATGGATGCATTGGAAGAGCATTGGCAGAGCATTGGCCCAATGTGCCAATCATGGAACAGCTTCCTCTGGTGCTCAAGGCATCAATGGCATCAAGGCTCAATGCATTCTGTACTCTGGGGTTTGATGTGTTCGGTGTGTCGCGGTCCTGTGCTTCAATGGCCGAGGCCTTCTGTGCTGATGGTGCCGGCACTTGGTGCGTCAATGGGATCAACTCTTGATGTGTTGATGGTGCCAGCTGTCAACACATTAATGATTCTGGGCCTTAATGCATCAACAGTGCTAATGCTTTACATGTTGATGGCACTGGTACTGTTTGCATCGAAGGTGCCAGTACACCGTACATCAGTGGATTGATACAGCATGTATTGATAGCATCAAATGCATCAGCTGCATTGACAGTGCCAAGACTCAATGTTTTCTTGGTGATGATTGCAACTTTGGCTCCGCAGAATGGCATGTCTTTCTTTTGGATGCACCCCTTGCATTTTTCTGCTTAATCGAGCCTGAGGAATTGGCCTGTTCTACCGAAGGGAGAGGCTTTTTTGAGGAGCTCTTTCTCAATTCAGCACTAGGGGAGACAAATGAGGTTCTGCTCCAGGAAGAGGAGCAACTTCAGCTCTTGAGAGCCTTGTGCAGTTCTCCGTTTGCCTTGTTCTGGATTTTTGGGAATGCAGGGACATCCAGCCATAGAGGTAATAATTTGCCTGGTCATGGTTCTTTTTCAGACAGTGGTAACAGGTGTTGTAGCCATCTGAAATTCACATTTTCCTACTGCATATATAGTGTTTGATGTAATGGGTAGGAATTTGCAATGAAATAGCAAATTCTGATGATATTTCCTATTTTGCTGCATTTCATGGGGCGAAAAAACATTTAATTTCATATTTTTTCTTTCTTTTTTCTCTTGCTCAAAAAGATCACTGTATTTAATTTTAAAAAAGTATCCATAACCCACCCCTAACCCTTCCCCTTGATTAATTGATTCAACCCCGACCACCCAAGTCCCACCGGACTCACCAAACTGTCCCTGGTGGTCTAGTGGGGTCTGGAACATCATTCATTTGTACAGCATTACTTAGATAAGGGAGATATAATACTTATGTCTGAGCTGTTAGATCAGACGGGACTAGATCTGCCACTGTGTAGATCATTAATAGAACATCAGCTGAAGTGCCCCAGATTTCTTGATTTTCTTTTTCTTTTTGGCATGTATGCTTAATGTGAGGCTTAAAGGTCAGACTTCTACTCATGATAATCCCTATATGTCTTGGCGTGATGCCATAGTGCAGAGTTACCACAAAGTTAACTTCGTCTTTTGTTTCCACAGAAGAAAACTTCAAGGATGGCATTTGCTGCATGGTTGTTCAGGTGCAAAGCACTTGCGGTATCTTTGCAGGGATTTGGTTACATTATCCAGTGCCAAACCTAAGCCTCCAATAACATTAGATAAGCTGTTAGGATAATGGCAATTTTCTTGAGCTTTCTGCCCTGTGCAATAAATGCTAAATTCTCTGAAGTGGATATTTGAATTTCTAAGATGATATGCAAGGCACTTATCAAACCCTAATTTTTCTTTTTGGTTATTTTTTTTCTAGTTCATTTAATATTGTTTGAGTTTGGTTCATTTGCCAAACCAAAAAAAAATATATATGTATATATATTAAATGTGATACTCTCCCCCCCCCCCCTCCCCAAACCAATTAACAAGAAAAAAACAACCTGATCTCCTGAGGCACTGGAAAACCCCTAGGTGTGGGCCTGCCTAGCTGGGCCCTTCCCCCACCACTCTGACCCAAAAACTAATGCAGCCCAGCTGAATCCTGCCTGGGTCTGTCTGGAGCCTGCCCAAAGCCAAGTTGGAGCCTGGTCAGGACCATACATCATAATGACAGCAACCACACCGGAGCAAAGGGATGAATTGATGTCACTTCTGTTCCATCCTCCAGGCATGTGACACCATTTTTAAGTGATCTATACATGGATGGGAGTGAGTGAGCATCACTCCTCCCCTTTTTTACATAGGATCTGGGAAGAGGCAAGTGGGGGCCAGGGTAGGAAGGCCATGACCAGCCCCATGACCTAGCCCCTACCATTCTCCAGGCAGGGTCTGGGTCAGCCCCTAGCAGGTCTAGCCTGGCTGCTTCAAATTCATGATCTGGGTGTGGGGTTGGCCTAGAGAGGCCCAGCCAAGAAGGCCTGGCTCCCAAGGGTTTCCGGGACCACAGCAGCCCTATGTTGTAAAATGAATTGAATTAAAACATACCCAACATTTTTTTAGATATGTTCACAGGAGGCCATTTTCAGTTTGTTCTATTTGGAGCAAACCAAAAATGGTCTCATTTATTACATTTTTTTGCATCCAATGCACATCCTTACAAGGCAGGTCACGTATATATACATTAAATGGTGATGGTGCTAGTACCAAGCCTTGAGAGAAGATATTTTTAGTGATTCTCTTGCAACTGCTTTTACCAGTGTGGTGTACATAGAAGGTATAGCTGCTGAGCAGCGCATAATAAGGTTGCAGTGTAGTATGGCATCTAATGATTTTGTCTGTCTTCAGCAGGAGCCCATAATACCAAATAGTGTCATAGGTAACAAAGAGGTCAATCATCACAGTACTGTTTTTTTGTTGATGCTGAAAGCCAGTTTCTATTAAAATGGCAAACGCAATGATTTGTTCACAGCAGCCATGGTCAATTTGAAATCCAATTTGTTCAGGAAGCAATTGAGGGTCAATAAAAGAAGAACATCTGGCAAGCAGGGCTCATGGATGATGGTACCCTGCTCATGGCCTTGCTGTTACTTGAGGTGTTTTTTTTTTTTTTTAACACAAACTAATATCAGCAAACAGGTGAAAAGGTGGCATATACAATGGATTTAAACTCATGAGTAGGATGTTTATCAGCTTTTTTGCCCTTATCATAACAGATTTGTTTAGTTCATAGAAGATCTTTAACTCTACCATTAATTAATTAGTTAATCTTGGCCCATTTAGCTAGGAGAGTGCACACAAATAGTTTTTGCTTTGGAGGGGTTCTGGGGTTGTTTTTTTTCTGATTTTTTTTTTTTCATTTCGTTCCTGTTTTAGTGCATGGAGAAATGAAGAAAGCATGCAGAAAATTAATTTTGCATGCACTATTTACAATTTTTGCACCCAATTTGCAAATTATGAGTGTAAAGTTTGAAACAAAAGGAAATAAAAATAAAAAATAATTTATCAGTATTTTTTTTCATTTTGTTTTGGTACATCATGAAATGTGTCATTGCATTTTCATGTTGACTTGTTTCAAAACAAATGCATATCACTACTTTTATTTTAAAATATGTCCTATCTCTTACCTTCTTTTACTGTAATACCTTTAATTCCATCTCTTAAATTCTGCTCAGCATGTTATCCAACTCTTTTGATATCAGAATTAAGAAATAAATACATTCTTCAAAGACTCCTTTGGCCACATGCTAAATAGTGCTCATTGATATATTAGCATTATTGTTCTGTGCAAAGTATTCAGAAGTCCTGCTAAAGACGATTTCTGGACTTATGTTTTCTTTGAATAGCTATGCTATAGCTGCCATCTTCTCTGTACAGAACATTTAGACAAATTAGAAACATGATCCCAATTAAGGTCCCAATTAAGGTCCCATTGAATGGCCTAGAAACCCCCAAATCCCAATTAAGGTCCCATTGAATGGCCTAGAAACCCCCAAATCCCATGTATACATGATTAATAGGAATCATGTATACATGGGATTTGGGGGAGGACAAAAAAGGTAATCCCTCTTCCATTGGTGAGCATGTCTCAAATGTTGGTTAGAAGCATCTCCAGCATCAATTAAATTAAAACTGCAGAAACCCTCTAAAGAGAATGACTGATCTGGAAAGCTTGATCTATCAAGCACAGATCAGCAACTAAATTAAATCCGCCTCCTCCCTGCCAAAAAACTGGATTCCCTCTTCAGCAAAAGAGAGGAGCTCAGAGTCTGTGTCAGAGTTCTGAATCATAAAAAGAAATAGAAAACCCATCTGTTTTCTATTGGATGATAAATGGAGGATAATGTAATCCTCAAACCAATCTGAGTGCATTTAATTATAACATATCTCCCATTAGTATCTTTCCTAATTTTCTCCACTTGAAAAGGAAAATGTTTAGCCACTAAAATATTGTTCTCTTTCTTGTTTATTTTAGGAGAAATAAAACAACTTTCTAATATGCCTGCTCTTCAGGCGGAATTTATTATTTCTATTGTAGCAAACAAGCTTTCAAGGACATAAATGAGCCTCACCAGAATCTTTTCACTCATGCCTCAAAGTTCATGTTCCTCACTTTTTGGTGTGTTGCTACTTCCAATGCCAGGAAATGACAGGAGTGGCAGCCATGTTGCCTCTTGAAAAAATTAAGCTCATCCACAGTGTTATGTTCTGGTATGGTTGTAGACCCGGGCCTAGATCATAATGAGAGCTGACTCCATCCACATGGAGGAGCCCTGTGGGGACTCACCACGATAGGTGTGGCCTCAGCTGAGACAGACACAGACAGTAACTAGACTTTATTAGACTGGAATGTAGGTGAAGTATCCACCGAGTGGGAAGGAAGACACAGTCCAGAATAGTAAGGTTGCTCAGTGATGAAATCCTTGGTAATGGCCCACGGAGCGGGGTATGCCAGGGAACTCCTCCTCCAGATAAAAACTTCTCAGGGTAGATCCAGTAGTGGCCCACACCACGGGGTACACCGAGAATCAGCACTGTCGTAGATAAGAGAAGTGCAGAAGGACAGCAGAGCTGGGTAGGTGAAGGTGCTTACTTTGGAGTGGAGAAGGTGGTTTGCTGAGGTAAGCACGGTAGTGGCCCGAGGAACGGGATACTTCAGAGGTTCCATCAGCAAGATGGTAGCAAACGTGAAGCGTACTCACAAGGCTGAATGAGGCTGGGTCCCAAGGAAGAGTAGATGGATTCTCCAGGCAGGAAGACCCTCTGAGGAGCAGCCAGAACGCGACAAGGCCCCCGAGGAGTGGGTACCTAAAGTGTCTGAGTCCCGTAGATCAGGAACATTTCAGTGTAGCGAATAGCGAAGCATCTCCAAGTGGAATGGAATTCAGCAGGAAGGAAGTCCTTGCTAACTCGTAGGAAGCATAGGCCAAATAGCTTAAATACACTGGCAGGTGATGTCATGCGGAGGGGATGCCCCCGAGGTTCCCACCATGATGTGTATAAGAGAGGGCCTGGCGCGCGCACGTGCCCTAGGTAATCCCCGATTCAAGATGGCAGATGGGATCGCCCATGCCATCCCGGGGATGCCGGGGAAGGTGGCGTTTGCAAGTGGAGGCCACCATTCTTCCCAGAATCACTGGTGTAGGGAAAAGAGAGGTGAGCAACAGAGGTCGCAGCCATCTGCGACCGACGGGCGCAACACACAGTAAAACATAAAAAACTTTCAATACTTAGAAAGTACTTAATTTTATGTTGCTTGGTGATTCTTAGGAACCTGAGATGGGAGATTCCTAGGAACCTGAGATGGGATCAAGATCTCCTATTCATAGGGAAGAACATATTTCAAGATCCTACTGGCAAGGATATCAGTTAGAATCTCTGCTGCTCTGGGCTGGATACAGAACACATTATTTGAGGGAGACATTCTGGTCCAGGAATGGCATAGCTGTGGATTCAGGGTGGGAGTTTAAGCCTATGAAAGCTAATAGGGGGTGCAGAATATTTTTCAGTTTAATGGGGTGCATTGGTAATGCTATTGTATGCTGTTTTTCCTGTGTTGCAAGCCATGTTCTATGTATTATATAACCTGTCCTGGTTCTGGTGCAGAAGCTATTGCACTTTTCTGTGACAAAATAAGGACACCAAAGTCTAAAATAAACAACTCACTATTGAAGAGATACAAAACACAATAATACAACACTCATTTATGCAGTAATTTTAAAATGAGTGTGCATGCACCCATATATGCATATATAGGCATGCGAGCGAGGATACACTGGAATTTGTAATTGTGCAAATACATGTGCGCATATGTTTTAAAATTCACCAACCATGCATAAATATGCTCCTAATTTTAAAAGGTTACTCAAGCACAGCTAGTACACATGTGTCCTCCATAGGACCTTGTGAGCTTTTATGTGTGTATGTCAGCATATTTTAAAAAATGCTCACTCAAAGCACATTTCCAGTTTTCCAAATAGTTCATCAGTTTGTCTAGTTAATATTGAGGTCTTTCAGGCTCTTAATCCTGCATGCTGCCCTGTTACAAATATAAATGATGACCACACCCCTTTTCCGCCCCCATATTCCTCATGCTCACATGAGTACATTTGTGCATAGTTTGTGACTTTTTAAAATTCACGTGTGGCCCACATACATGCATATGTGAGCATTTTTGCATGAACAACACTTTTAAAATCGACCTCTTAGTGACAGGAAGTAAACTGATTGAAAATTGAGGTAGCAAGAAAAAGCATATAAAACCTTGAGTTTCCTATTACTCTTAGGTGTTACGCAATAAAGAATATAAGGTAGATCATGATAACTCATAATATAACTGGATAATATTCAATGAAAAAAAGAAAGTCTCAGGAAATCCCATTCTAGTCTAGTAAGGGATGTAGGACACCATGGTCTAAGAAGAAAGAAAATCTCATGCTGATGAATTCGACAAAATAAGAACATGGGGTAACAATCAAGCTTAGTACCAAACTTCCATTAGCTGAATGTTCTCTGTCTAGTTGTTTTCCTTTGTTAGGTATTATCTGGCATTTTGACAACTAGAGTTCTGAGGAGTGTCTCTTAAAATTAAAGTTTTATAGTCTCCTGAAAGTTCTTCATTTGCATGCATATTTCCTCAACATTAAAAAAAATATATCTCTTTGCATTAATTTGAAAATAAGAATTAATGAATATCTCTGGATTTTTGTAAATAAATGAGTAGGAAGATGCTGCATTTTCTAAGCATGTATATTTTGAGACCGTGTCCCAAGAAATGTTAATTTTCTCTAGGGATGTGCATTAGTTTAAAAGAAAAAGGAATCCAAACTGAATCAGACAGATTCACTTTGGTTAATTGAAAATGATAAGAAATGTTTGTATATGCTTTTGTTTGCTATTAAAATCTGGAGAGACAATCAAAACTTCAGGGGTTATTTTTCTCCTCAAGGCAGCTAACAACCAACGATAGCATTTGAGCCTAGATTGATTGGAGCTGGAGTGGGAAGGGAGAGGGAAGCTACTAAGAAACAGGACCAAAGTCAAGTATCTTTTTAACCAGCCTGTCCTAGCTGGCAACTGTATGGATTGAAAGTGACTTCTTTATTTTTATTTCAAGCTGAAAGTAAAAGAATGAACGTGGCCATTTCAGTTCATTTATCTGACTTATCTGTGGGCTGTAGAAGAGAGTGATTTTGTGGCTCTGAAATTTGAAGAAAAATTAGAAAAAGCCTGAAAAATCTGAGGGACTAAGAGAGGATAAAAATGAGGAGAGGTGGACTAACTTTGCTGTTGTCACATTCTGTGTTACTGTGTGTCAAAAATATTTTTTTTTCAGTGATATGACATGCACAGAGTAACTTCACAGTGTAGTTGTAACACTAAAAAAATACAGAAGGAAACGTCTCTCAAAGGTCTCTGTAGTGGGTGAAATAGTATACTGACACAGAGATTTTTAAACTGCAGAAGTGCAGAAACTGACATGAAAACAAGCCAGACTTGAATTTTTATTTCTCTGAGTCTTAACTTGGATTTTAAAAACGGAAACTAGGGATGTGCATTTGCTGAAAATGAAATAGGAAGTAAAAACGATATTTCCTATTTCGTTTCATTACATTTTTAAAGTGAAACAATTGAAAATATAACAAAATTACATTGATTTTCATGTTCAGTTTGGAAAAAAAAAAGTCACCCTTCAGACCTAGGCCTAGGCCCGAGGCCTGAGACCTCCCTACTGCATGTTGCGTCCATTGGTCTCAGACGGCTTCGACCTCTGTGCCTCACCTTTCTTCCTTCTCTCTCCTCAAGCCTTGGGAAGATGGCTGCTGCCGTGTCTTCATGCCGCTCTCTCTGGTGTTCTCGGATCGGCAACAGCGACGGTGTTCGCCATGATTTTCCTGAGGGCCTCCTAGAGTGCGCGCGCACATGCCACCCACGTCTTTATCCATGTCATGGCGGGAACCTCGGGGGCGTCCCCTCCGAGTGAAGTCATCACATCCTGGTATTTAGCCTGTCCTTCATTTGCTAACAAACTGAGTTAGCAAGGATTGGATTTGCCTCCGGTCTAAGCTGCTCTGCCGCTTCCCAGCTGCCACAGTAAGCTCTCTCTGCCCTTTGGGGTATTTCTTCACTAACTGGGTACCCGCTCCTCGGGGGCCCTTCTGCTCTATTTAAGATACCTATCTTGGGTACCAGGTACTCGCTCCTCGAGGGCCTGCTCTCCCTAATCTGGTACCTGCCACTGAACAACTTCTGCCTGCCAGGACCTTCAACTATACAGCTTTCTGCTTCAGTGAGTACTAACCCTTTTAGTCTGTCTCACCTTCAGTTTCAGCACTCTGTGTCTACATCTGGATCCTGTCCCTGGTACGCCATGCTGCCTATCACCTACTCAAGTGTGAGACTGGTCTCCTCTGCTGAGGACCCCTGGATTACTTCACTGGGTTACCTTCACTGCTGCCCGCTCCCTGGGCAGTACCATCGAGCTGTACAATAAATCCAACTTTTCTGTGTCTGCGTGTATAGAGTCTAGCCTAGTACTGCGGTTCCTCATGGGGCTCCTCCCCGTGGGAGTGGCCATCACCGCAGTACCCAAGAATCCACTCCAATATCTCATAACAACAACACTGCAGAAGTAAACTTTTGCAGTAGGGGATTTGAGTGTGCACCCAGGCAATTAAGTATTTACATGCACATCTCTGGTTTATACCCTAAAACATCCATGTCACCCCCAAGCCATTCCCATGCCTTGCCCCTTTTTGAAAACTTTAGAAATGTGCGTGCTGCAAGAGATACACACACACACCTGGGTAGCTTTTAAAATCCACTCAGCATGCGTGAGCCCGACTTATTCATAAACCCCCTAATTAATGTGCATCCCGGGCTTTTAAAATTCACCTTTTAGTATCAAATTCTACATGGATGGGAAATTCTGCCCAAATTCTGTGCTGCACAGTTGTGCAGAATTTCCCCATGGGTAAAATAACTGTACTCTGCTCCCTACTCCAGACCCTCTTCTCTTCTTCTCAACTTCCCTCCTATCTGCAAGGAACAGGAATAGGGAAGGTGTTGGAAACGTGGACCCTTGAGCTGGCTTGAAAGTTGGAGGATCCACTGAAGAAAGGCCTACAGTGGCACTCGTAGCCGGGAGGAGGAACTGGACCAGGAGACCTGACAGGAACTTCACCTATACCAACCCTTGTTCCCTGCAGGTTGAGCTCTTGGGTGCCTGGGCCAGCATGACTTAGGCGAAGGTCTCCTGGCGGAGGAAGTCCGGTGGGCTGTCTGAGTCAAGGCTGGCAGAAGTCTGAAGAGGCAGTGATGGACACGGGCAGCAGAGGTGCAAAACGAAGAACCAGGCCAGAGGTCAGTGTGGCAGAAGACAAGCGAAAGCCGTAGAACATGCCAAAGGTCAGGAAGGGCAGAAGACAGAAGAATCCAGATACCAGGCCGAAGTCAAAATTGAAGAAGCATCCGAAGGCAGGAGCGGGAGCAGGAGCTGGAACAGGCAGGAACATGGGAATGGAGTCAGGAACAAGCAGAAACTCTGGTACAAAGACAGGAACAAGCAGGAACACGGAAACAAGCAACTAGCTATTCAGAGGAGTCGACCTGTTGCCAAGGCAAAGCAGAGGAGTCTGAGGTGGCCTTAAATAGGCCTCTGCTGATGACATGAAGTTTGGGGCCGAGCTGAGGTTCCCCGCCATGGCCCCTTTAAATCCCGGGCCTGTCCACGTGTGCATGCCTAAGGGGATGGAGCCCCAGAAAAGTTCAGCGGTGTCTCCCTCATGGGGAAAGTGCCGCGGCAAGGCCCTGGAGTGGCCTGGCCCAGGGTAAAGAAGGCAGCGGAGTATTGCTGCCTACTGTTGCAATACTCAGACGGCTTCGTCCCACTTGCCTCACCTCAATATTTGCTTTCTCCACCAACCTCGGGAAAATGGCGACTGCCGCATCTGCTTGCCGCATTCTTTGGCATCCCCGGAATGGCTATGGCAAGGCTTTCCGCCATGATTCACCTGAGGGCCTCCTAGGGTGCGTGTGCGCGCGCTACCCACGTCTTTATTCCAACTTTGGCGCGAGCCTCAGGGGCGTCCCCCTCGAGTGACGTCACAACATCTGGGTATTTAGGTCGCCCATTTGCTGACTGACTTTGAGTTAGGAAGGATTGGATTTGTCTGGTCTAAGTTGCTCTGCCACTTCTCACTGCTGCTGGAAGCTCTCTCTACCCTCCGGGATTTTACTAACTTGGGTACCCGCTCCTTGGGAGCCCTATGCTTCTTTCCAGGTGCCTCTCCGATATCCAGGTACTCACTCCTCAAGGGCCTGAGCTGTCTACCTTGGTACCTGCTACTATTACTTCTACCTGCTGGGAACTCCACCAATACAGCTACAAGAGTGTGAGTAATCTAACATCTGCCAGTCTGTCTCACCTACAGCTCCTCATTGAAAATCTGCATCGGAGCTCCCTATACCACCATTGTGGGAAGGGTCTCCTCAGCCGAGGACCCCTGACTGATGCTGCAGGAATCTACTTACTACTGCCACCTCTGGTGAACTCTACAAGCTGTACAATAAAGATTTTCTCTGTGTTTGTGCAACTGAGTCTAGCCTGGTACAGCAGTTCCCCATGGGGCTCCTCCCCATGGGATTGGCCATCACTGCAGCACCTAAGAATCCACCAAACACCACAAAATCATAACAGATTGCTAACTCCATGGATTCAGCTCAGCTCACCGCATTTCAGGCCATTCCAGGCTTGGCCCAGCAAATCTCTGAATAACAGAACTCGCTGGATAGCTTGACTGTGGCCTTTAATCTACTTCACTCACAGATGAATGCTCTACTACAGCAGGTAAAGAAGAAACACCGCCAGAAGTGACGGTTAAGACTGTTGTACCCCACTCCACTCCTACACGCTTCTCAGGGGAAGCTTGGAGATGTAGGGGATTTATCAAGCAATGCTGCATGCATTTTGCCTTGCAACCTAACCATTTTCCTACAGCGTATGCCGAGACCACATATATCCTGTCTTATCTGGATGGAAGAGCACTGGCTTGGGCTTCTCCACTGTGGGAGCGCGATGATCCCATCCTGAAGGATCTTACCGGGTTTTTGGAACTGTTCAAATCTGTATCTGTTGACCCTGCCTGGTACACTACAACAGGATCTACATTGGTTCATCTGAAGCAAAGTAATAAACCTTTACCAGACTATTTATGCATGGTTGGTGAATTTTAAAACATATGCGCACATGTATTTGCACAATTACAAATTCCAGTGTATCCTCGCTCGCATGTCTATATATGCATATATGGGTGCATGCACACTCATTTTAAAATTACTGCATAAATGAGTGTTGTATTATTGTGTTTTGTATCTTTTCAATAGTGAGTTGTTTATTTTAGACTTTGGTGTCCTTATCTTGTCACAGAAAAGTGCAATAGCTTCTGCACCAGAACCAGGATATGTCATATAATACATAGAACATGGCTTGCAACACAGGAAAAACAGCATATAATAGCATTACCAATGCACCCCATTAAACTGAAAAATATTCTGCACCCCCTATTAGCTTTCATAGGCTTAAACTCCCACCCTGAATCCACAGCCATGCCATTCCTGGACCAGAATGTCTCCCTCAAATAATGTGTCCTGTATCCAGCCCAGAGCAGCAGAGATTCTAACTGATATCCTTGCCAGTAGGATCTTGAAATATGTTCTTCCCTATGAATAGGAGATCTTGATCCCATCTCAGGTTCCTAGGAATCTCCCATCTCAGGTTCCTAAGAATCACCAAGCAACATAAAATTAAGTACTTTCTAAATATTGAAAGTTTTTTATGTTATACTGTGTGTTGCGCCTGTCGGTCGCAGATGGTTGCAACCTCTGTTCCTCACCTCTCTTTTCCCTACACCAGTGATTCTGGGAAGAATGGTGGCCTCCGCTTGCAAACGCCACCTTCCCCGGCATCCCCGGGATGGCATGGGCTATCCCATCTGCCATCTTTTCTGAAATTTAAGGTATACCTCACTTCCAATCTTATTTGTGTCCTTTTTTTGTGGTACTATTCCTGGCCCTTCCTCAATGAACACAAAGAGAAAAATGTGTTAAGCAATTCCAATCTTTTCTTTACATATTCCTCGCCTTCTCTGAGTCTCAAAATGGCATTTTTGAACTTCCTTCTAGCCCTTATTTAAAAATAGCCGTTTCCCTTTTTACTGTTTTTGCTTTTTTTTCTTCCATTTCCATCTTTGCTGTGCTGACTACTTTCCCTGCTTCTCTTTCCTTTTTGAGCTGTTGCTGCCTGTTTTCCTCTTTCTGCAATCTCTTGTAATTTATGAATGTTAAATTTTCTTTTCATACCTTTTCAGTCACTTCCTTAGAAAACCATAGCAACCTCTTTTTCTTCTTACTTTATTTTACTTTACTAACAAAAATCTTATAAACCTTAACAATATCAGCTTTTAGCTTTGACCGCTGCTGTTCTGCTTCCCTTAAATTTTCCTTTCCAGCTAACAACTCCTTAAAATACTCTGCCATTTTAACAAAGTTAGTTTCCCTAAGGTCTAGGGCCCTTGCCTAAGAATGAAACATCACCACCTATGCTCTACTACTAAACCAATCCATTGTGTGATCACTGGATCCCAGATGATCATGTCTATGACATCAGAAATACTGTCCCCATTGGAAAGCACATGGTCCAATTTCACCCCTCCTGTGTGAGTTCTGTCACCTCTTGACAAATTAGTTCCACCTGCAGAAAATCCAGAATCTCCCTCCTTTTAGAAGATACTGCAGCTGAAATTTCCCAATCAACAAACAGCAGAGCGAAATGCCTTAGCAATCACACTCCCCTTAATAGCAATTTTTATGAATATTCTCCATTAAATGTATCTCTCTATTTCATCAATCTGCATTGGAGGTCTCTATATTGCTCCAATGTAAATAGATATCCCATTTCCTTTTTTCAGGTTAACGCACACTATTTCCACCTTACCACATGAACTCTGAAGTGGTATTGTTTTAACATTATGTTTTATTATAGTACCACTCCTCTCTTTCTTCCTTCCCTGACCATGCTGAATAGATTATAGCCCAGTATAACTATATCCCAGTCATGGTTTTCCATGCACTACCAGCTACTACATCTAATTCATGCTTTTCCATAACTGCCTCTAGATCAAAACTTTATTTCCTATACTATGAACATTAGTGTTCACAGTTTTCCAGATGATGCTCTTTTTCCCCATTTTCTATGCAAAAGTTAAATATTTAACTTACCTGAGAACTTTGTTCATCCATCCCTAATGATCCTAGTTTAAAGCCCCCTCAATAGGTTTGCCAGACTGTCAGAAGACATTGCCTCCCTTCTTTGACAGGTGAATCCCATCTTTGCTAAGTAGTACTTAAAATATGTTTGCATGGTCCAGGAAGCCAAAATGCTCTCAATGACTCTATCTATGCAGCCATTCCTTCATATTTAGTATGTGAATTTCCCTGCCTGGGCCATTCTCCTTGATAGGAGGATTGAGTAGAATACATCCTGTGCACCTATCTACTTTACCCTATCTCCCAGAGACATGAGTCACTTTTGATATGATCAGTGTGGTAATGAGAAGTATCTTTGTGACAACAAGGATGAGTTGCATCAGATAATAGTCAGTAGGCTTGATGATTCTCAGCAGTGCCTCCATGGTGTCTCATATCTTAGCACTAGGGTTGCTAATTGTCCGGATTTTCTCCGGACTATACAAAAATTAGGAGGAGTGTCCGAAAGCCAGGAAAGAGGCAAAAATGTCCGGGAAGTGTCCGGACATTAACCTTCCAAGTGCAGCTGGAGGGAAGCTCTTTCAGGCTGCTGCACCTCCTCCTGCCCAGTGTCAGCTCCTCTTATATTGCTTCTGCAGAATTGTTTGCACAGTAGGGTGCTCCATAAATATGGAGCTCTGCCCAGTTTAAATAGCTGACATTTGTTCTTTACAGCGAAAGGAAAACCAGAGGCCCTTGCTGCAGGAGCAACATGCTCTTAGTTAAAGGCAACTACCCTGGGAGGTGGAGGAACCCGAAAAAGAGCAGGCAGATCCCCCTCACTCAAACTCCATCCTGCAAAACCCTCTATACCATCGGGCAGAGTAGGAGGCACAAATCTGATTCCCTCCCCAAAACCACCTACCCCATGTGCCCAGAGAACAGCACCCACTTCATCTGGGTGCTGGCAGGTGAAGACTAAAGGGTGTCTCCTTCATCCCATTGGTGTGGGCCCCGAAAAAGAAGTGGTGTTGTGGGCCCACACCAGTGGGATGAAGGCAATGCCATTGCTGTGGTAGGCGCAGGCTGCAACAGCTTCGGAGAAGCATTGAGCCGCAGGTCTGAAGAAAAGCAAAATGCAGGAAGTCTTACAGTCAGGCCTGAAGAATAGCAAAGAAGCAAGAAGCCATGTGGTGGTGGACCCACGAGGTCGAAGAAAAGCAGAGGAGCAGGAGATCTATAAGTGTTGAAAGAATGAGGCCCAAGAAAGGAGGTAGCAGTATTTGGCCCAAAAAGAAAACAGGAGCAGCAGCCTGAGCCCACACAGCCCATAAAAAGTGGAGTCCCATGGGCTGTGCTGACTGAAACAGGAGGCTGCTACTGCTTCTGCTTCCAGAGAGGGAGAGGGAGCATGTGTGTGCATGGAGGGGGGGGGGGGGTGGATAGTGAATGACTGTGTGTGGGAGGGAGAAAGTGTGTGTGTGTGTGGGGGGGGATGAATTGTGAATTTCTGTGTGTAGGAAGTGGGAGAGTGTGTGAGTGTAGGGGGGGTGTAGGGGAAGTGTGTGTGTGGGAGAAATAAATGAATATGTGTGTGGGGGGGAGGGGAGAAAGTTTGTGCATACAACAACCAACACTAAGAACATAAGAACATAAGAAATTGCCATGCTGGGTCAGACCAAGGGTCCATCAAGCCCAGCATCCTGTTTCCAACAGAGGCCAAACCAGGACACAAGAACCTGGCAATTACCCAAACACCTAGAAGATCCCATGCTACTGATGCAATTCATAGCAGTGGCTATTCCCTAAGTAAACTTGATTAATAGCAGTTAATGGACTTCTCTTCCAAGAACTTATCCAAACCTTTTTTGAACCCAGCTACACTAACTGCACTAACCACATCCTCTGGCAACAAATTCCAGAGATTTATTGTGCGTTGAGTGAAAAAGAATTTTCTCCGATTAGTCTTAAATGTGCTACTTGCTAACTTCATGGAATGCCCCCTAGTCCTTCTATTATTCGAAAGTGTAAATAACCGAGTCACATCTACTCGTTCAAGACCTCTCATGATCTTAAAGACCCACCCCACTAATTCACGACATCTTCAGAGCAACTGGAAATCAAATGTTCCCAGGCATAGAGATGTGGGGTTTCCTTATTTTAATTATTGGGTGTTAATTTGATGTGTCTGCTATTTTAAAATATTTTATTGGTTTTTGGAAAAGTTTTAAAAGTTGTATGTGAGTTTTTAACAATTGGATGTTATTCTATTCATCATCTGTTTTGAAATATGTATTCTTATTAGTTTGACTTTGCTGTTATTGATGTTTTATATTTCTGGATTTTATTTGATGTATTATGAGGCATGGTGGTGTGATTCTGTTTTTCTATTTTTCCACTGCATACAGTCTGGTTTGTTACTCTTTCCAGTTCAGTTTTTGTTTGCATATTTATACTTTATGGTATCTTTTTCTGTTATTGATCTTGGTCTGTCAATGTTTTGCCTGTGTGACAGAGGTGAGATATTCTGCTTGCATATAGTTTCTGTGTAGAGATGGATAGCAGCCTGGATTGGGTTTTATAGCCTGGTGTAATATTTGCAGTGTTATGTTTTCATATTGTAAGTGCTAGCAATTAATACTCTTTTAGTATATCAGGTTTACTATATTGTAATTCAATTTATTCATGGCTTTTTAAGGGCCCAGCCCACACAAAATGCATGTTAGAACAGGCCTAGTAATCTATAAAATACTCCTTGCTGATATATTCTAATTGAGCTAGCCAAAATAGGTTATTTAATATTTGGTATGCAAAAACAGGCTAAATATTAGAATCATCATTTTAAAGTCCCACAAGTAAAATCCAACTTTTTGGAATTTTGTTATGCAAATAAAAACATTTATCAAGAATTACTAAAATCTGCAATACCGGCTGCGTTTGGGAATTTCTGCTTCAGGGGAAGAATCATATGCAGCCTTAATCAAAGGCAGCCATCTTGTCTTGTCAGTTCATATGGACTTTACTTGTGGGACTTTCATTGAAATTGCTTAATTTGTCCTGAACGATAGCACATCCCTAATTAATAGTACTTTTTCTTATGAGGTTTATATCTTATCCAACTAAGCATCAGATAAGCATTGTCTTTGGATAACTCTTTACTTTGCTCTAACCGTGTGTCTACTTTCAAACTTGTATTTTAAGAAAAAGATTATTTATATTAGGTATGTGATTCGGCTGACCCTTTTGGTTCGGCCTTCGTTATCGACCTGCCACGGGAAATTTTGTTTTCCCGCGGTTCGGGCCGATTTTTTTCGGCCACCCTGATTTTCGGAGTTAGTGGGTGCTAACATTAAAAAACATTGAAATGTTAGCGTGCATTAACCCTGAAAAATGAATTTTCCTGAAATTTCGGGAAAATCCGCTTAGATTTTCAGGGTGGCCGAACCAGGACGAATGCACATCCCAAATTTATATTGCTTTCCCTTTACAGGCTCTTCATATACAGAGTAAGTATGCTTGCTTTTTCTCTTTTCTTTTAGTGATGCTAGTCTAGCCAGATCTGGTTTGTGTGCCTGGTATGTAAATGTGCACACCTTTCTCTGTTCCTTCCTTCAAGTAGATATTCAGGCATGGTGGTCTCTGTAGCAGCAGGCACCTCTGGGCCACAGATCCTGAAGGCAGTGGATGTCAGTCTCTCCTTCCAAGTGAACCTACTTTCTAACTATAAAAAATCAATAATAAATGCTAGCTCCCTGGCACCAAGTATATTCCACAGCTAGGTGTGTGCTAGTGAGGTGGACATCTGCTAATTGAACTGGTTTGCTAGCTAGGAAAAATAAAAGGATAAGCAAATATTCCCTAGCATGAAATTTTGTTAAGGGGAGCTGCACCCATCCACTTTCACAAAATTTCCACCCTTCCTTCTATTAAGGACAGATAAAATAACACCATGTACTGATTGTAGAATAGTGCACTGCATATATCCTGCACATATGTAGTTATAGCACTATGAAGCACTGATCACTGAACTTGCCAGAGAATTATCCAGCACAGATGACATCATTCCTGGAAGGATGGAACTAAGTTTGTTATTCTAACTGATAAGAAGAGGCATGTGGCCTATAGTGAGAGCAAGCTAAAGTACACATGTTAAAATATATATCGATTGGCTATTAAAGGTAAAGGGTGTGGATTATGCAGATGACTGATAATAGCAGACCCCAGACCCTTTATAAGCTGATGCACACGTTAAGAGCTCTGAGCAGATTTTAAACAGACCTTGTACACCTTTGCTTGTACTAAATTCTTTCTGTATTTTTCTGCTCCTAGAGGAATTATCCGCCTTCCTCTATATAATTACCTGTATTAATAAACCCCTTTCTTTATTACCGTCTGAAGCTGGTATTTATTCTGTAATTAGACACAGGGGACGCTCCTCTTTTAACATCTGGAGGCACCGCTGGGATTCATAGGAAAGGATTTGCGCCCCTTTCCTGTGACTTACCGGCTACAGCAGTTTGCGGACCTGCTTAAAGCTTTTGACTACTTAACCAGTTCCACTTAGGGTGACCTGGGGTCATTAGCGTACTTTAGTACTGGCAAGATCGTGAAGTGAGTCCGGTGGCTGCCACGGAGGTCACCATTAAACTCTTCTCACCTTTGGATTCAAGACGTTGATCCATAGGGAGAAGTCCTTCAGTTCATGATTGGGTACGTATGGGATTTAATTTTAATTTTTTTAAGAAAAAGTGATTGATTTGATTAATGTTTCAGTTATCTATGTCTTCTCTTTTATTTTTTACTATAGTTTGTTAGTCTGCAAGACCTAGTTTAACTTGTAGTTCGTGTTTCTTTTGAATGACATTCCTTACTGTCTGTGGAATCTGCTTTCGAGTACTTTTTTTTTTCCCAGCTATGTGTGTGTATACCAACGAGCTAATTTAGCAGGTTTTGTTCTGTATTATTTCAACCTTTCAGACTTTCACTTCAGTTTGGTGTTCTAGTGCAGATTTTCTACTCCCCCTCTCCCCCTCCCTTTTTTTTTCTCTCTGATGTTCCGTTTATTGTAGTTGTAAACCTTCTGCATTCTTTTCTCCTTTGCCTTAACTTTCTTCCCTCTCTCTCTCTGACTGTTTAATTTGCTCTGTTTAAATGCTGTATGTTTTTCTACTTTCTCCCTTGCATTTCCTTGCTTCTGCTTGCACTTTCTTTGTTTCTTGAGGCGGGAGACGCCTTCCCCCCCCCCTTTGCATTCCTTTGCATTCCTGTGCCAAGTGGCGACCGGTTTCTTTGTCTGGTGTTCATCCTTCTATCTGCCACCTCGCTTTCCCTCCTCGCCCCTCCCAACTCGCCCCTCCCTTGTCTCTTCTCCGTGCATGTTGGGTAATTGAGTTTTGCTTCCCCCCCCTTTAGTTTTGTCCTTTTTTGGTGCTGTGCGTTGTCACGCCCCCCCCCCCCTTTCTTCCCCCTCCTCCTGCACATTCCTTCCTGCTTACGTCAGCGCCTGACTCACTTTGGGCGTTGGCCCCATACCTCCCCCCCTCCCTGCCCTGCTTCGTCCTCTGTCAACGCATTGCCTTCTGGTTTTGTTAGTTTTTTTTTTTTTCTCTCTCTGTGTGTCTTTCTCTGCCTGTTTGTCTTCTCCTATTTTTTGCTGTGTTGATTTTCTTTCACTTTCGTTTTCTTTGTGTGACTGGCTTCCCTTGTTAGTTTAACTGCAGCTATTCAAGTTTTATGGCTTCATTGCTCATGGTCTGTTCTTTTCTTGCCTGCTCCCTTCCCCCTCTCTGTTCAGCGCTCACGGAGCGAGTGCACGAGTTGGAGGTAGCCCCCACCGCAGTGTATCCCCTGTGACTGCATTGCATTCTGGTCTTCTTAGTTTTTTCTCTCTCTGTTTTTTTTGTGCCTGTCTATCGCCTTTACTGCTGGCTGATTCCAGGTTTCTGGTTTCCCCGTGAGGCTGAGAGTTCGCCTGCTGTGTTAATTGCTGTTCGCTTTGCATTTCCAAAGGGCTTTTATTAAGACCACTGCTCTGTTCTTCTTTTACTTGTGCTGTCTTTCCATCACTGGACTGCCCCTACTAACTCTGACCTTAAAAGAAAAAACTGGGAGAAGTTACAGCATCAGAGATTATTTTAACTGATCTTCAATATGTTTTCCATGTACATCCAATGCTCAGCTTAGTTCTGACGCTGTTTCTACTGTTCTCTGTGATTCCCCTTCCGTAGTTTACGCTCGGCATTTCTTGCTGCTGAGTTAAGTGCCTGGGTTATTTGGACGTTAGTGCTCGTGCCCCACCCTTTGGAATTTCTTGATCCCCCCTCCCTTTTTTCTGCCTGCTGTCATGTTACAATTTGTGGCTTGTTAGCACACAGACACAGAACGCAGGGGGAGCTTCAGCCCCCCCTTCTCCTGCCACTGAATTGCTTACTTTCCTTTATATAACAGTTTTTATGCCTTCCTGCCTGCAAATGTTCTGTTCCTTTTTTTTAGCTCCCGTTAGTTTCTGAACCACTTTTGTGATTTACAGTTACTTTCCTTTAATTATCTGTTTGATTTCCTACCTTTGTGCTCCTCTGGGATTTTTTTGGTGCATGATGGGAATTGCAGTTTTTTGCATGGAAGTTGACTTGCCTACTTTTAGCATAGTTACTGAGCCCTGAATTTTGGACATCTACACTGCTGTCCTTCTTTCTAGTTAACTGTTTCTTGGTTTTTTTTTTCTTTGTTCTTTGTTTTCAGATGAGAGGCGCAGGGCAACTCTCGCCTTTCCCATCCCCCCAGCCCCTCCCTCGCACATTCCTGTATCCAGGGGAGGGCGGACCCCATCAGTCTGCTTCGCCCCTATTCGCCCCCCCTCTCTTCCTGTAGTGTTAAGTTGTGAATTGAGAGCCTCAGGTACTAGCCTTGCCTCCTGGGCTTGGTAGTCATTTTCTTGTGTCTCCTCCCACTCCCTTGTCCCCTTCCATGGTGCTTGGTGGGAAGTGAAGTTTTGTTTCAAGCTCCTTATCTTAGTGCCTCTCCGTGCCTGTCTGTCCTGGCTCATGCTGAGTCCTCTGGCGGCTGACGTCATGACACCCCCTCCCTCTGCCATTCCCTTTATTCCTGTGTTCACTGCTTATTCTTTTCTGTCTGCATTGCTCTGGCCCGTGCTCTGTCTTTACTTGAACATACAAATACACCAATAAATAACTCTTGAACCTTGTGAGCTCTCTCTCTCTCTTTTTCTGTTTATTATTGTCCTCTGTCCTGAGCTATCCTTTCCATTGCTCCCAGCTCTGCCTGCACGGCTGACTTTTATGGCATCATCTGCTAGGACATATTTTCAGGATACTACACGCAGGTTATTTCTTGGTTTAAGGTATTCTATAATTCTTACATTTTATTTGCAACAGCTATATTTTCTAAGTTCCGCCCCCGCAGGGCTTTGGCCAGTGCTGAGGCCATCCCTAGTCTCCCTCTCTGGTGGGACAATTTACAGGGTGCCGCAGATTTGCAGCGTTTCCTTTCATCCTCCTTGCTCTATACATCCTGGACTTTTACTGTTTTTAGGTTTCATTAAATTCTTACCTTTCATTTGCCTATGGCCGAACAAAATACACATACACACAATACAAAGAGACTCCCTTTTCATACTCTGATCAGTTTAGTTTACTGGAAAGCGTACCCTCCCCTGCACTTTTCGTTTTCTTCTTTCTCTATTTCTCCCTGACCAATGTTTGTATATTACTATTTCCTACAGGAGTCCGTGATCAGTTGGCATTGAGGGCATTCTCTGCTGCAGTTTGCAGGGATCTGCCTTCATGTTTCAAGCTCACTGCTTGTCTCGCTGTGCGGTGACGGAGATAGGGTTTCTCACAGGAAGGTGATAAAGGCTGTAAGTGTGTTTAGTTTAACCATGGATTAGCAAGGAATTGAACGTTACTAAGATAATTCATAGTTCTTGGGACATTGAGTAACATTTGAATTCTTTAGCAGTCAGGATTCTGTCTCTTTCACGGTATACAGTGCTTTGGTCATTGCGCTGGCATACTTACAGTACAGTCCTAAGTCTTTTCTTGCACACTGGAAAATTGCCCTTATGTATCAGTTATATGTTCTAATTAATGATGTTTCCTCCTTTCACAGAGGTGAAGGTTTTCCCCAGCAGCGCAAGAGTTATCCCGGTAACCATGCTTTTGTCACAGGCCTGTCTTTCAGAAAAAAAAAAAAACAGAGTGGAAGCTGAATATTAATGAGCACAGCGCCTCCTAGTGGCGCAGCTATATTAAAGAACCAACAGTAGCTTTATGACTGTAGTTTGCTGAATTCATATCAGGATATTTAATTTCAAATGAGCTGTAATTCCTCTAACCTTTATCTGTTCTCAGATTTTATGTTTCCCTAGGTCAATAGTCGTTGGACCATTTGAAGATTACGTTTTCTCCTTTTTCTCAGTTTTTCATTGTTTTTTATTTTTCAACAGATTGTTTTTTGCTTTTTCTTTTGTTTTTATTCTAGATCGATCTAGACATTTTCTCAGTACTTTTTTATGTTTTTTTTTTGGCCTACCTTTATTTTTGATCAGGGGTTTGAGCTCATCAGAAGTAAACTATGTGTTTCTTGTTTGTCTTCTGTGTTCTGATGAATGAGTGCCGTTGTGTGTCAAAGTTTAATGTTTTTTGTGATGTGATGTCTGTGGTGAACTCTTCTCCCTAATTAATCTGAATTTGTTTTGCTCTTATGGTAGCTTCTGATCAAGTAACTTACCTACTGTCGAACTGCACGGCTCTGTTTCCTGTCCCTGACGCGCACTAAGCTGAATGACCTGTTTTCCCCCATCTGCATCATTGAATTCAAAGATTATCCTGACTTGGACTGTGAACTGTTTTCAAAGACTGCCATCATACATCGTATTCATTGTTTTTGTCTTGCTCAGATGCTGTTTGGTCCTATTTGCAAATTGCCATTATTTGGACAGAATTAATGCTGGTTTTTCTAAATTTTGTAGTATCTTCCTTGTCTAACCCCAACCTCTTATATCTTTATATGATTATGTAATATGCTTTTCTTCACCCATTACCCTTGTCTATGAAAGCTGCCTTGATTACATTACCCACATACTATATCCCACTGATTGCTCTCTTAGAACGAGATATGCCCCAGTATGGTCAAATGTTTTCTTGAATCCCTTATCCCTGGACAATGTTTTATCCACTATTGGGCCTACAGATGTTTTGTCACATGACTGCACTTGCCTGATGTTTCAACAGCCCTTTTCTTTGCCTTCTTTTCTTTGTTACTATTAGTTTGCTTTTGTATTTTCAGTTTGGTATTCACTTTTTGCATTAACATGTTTATTCTTTTTTGTGTATTATCCTTTTGGAATGGCATACTCCCTGTATGCACCACTGACCCGAATTGTAATGCTTGCATCACAGTAACTATAGATGGTACGACTAAAACTTCTACTCTGCTATACAAATTCCCTTATGATTGTGAAGGGACAGTTACATACCGTTCTCATAATTCCACACAATACAGTGTATGTGCATACAACCATTACCTGTTTTGACCCTACTGAAGTCCCTGCCCAACAATGGATACAAGTCCATAAATGAGACACTCCTCAAGATCTAGTTATGACATTTGCCCTTTGACTCCCTACCGAAAGGTCGGTTTCCCTCATTTTTAAGTATATTCCCTACCCGCATTCTGGGATTTGACCTATAGATGTGGTAATGATTTGGCTTGGCCATACACGCTCTTATCCTTTAACTATCAGGTTTTTCTCTGGATTTCTCCTTTTCTTATGTGCATATATATTTCTGCTACATCAGAGTACGTTACATTCATGCTGTCCTATTTGCTGTAAGCTATTTCTAGCATTTTCCCACTCGTCTTACTGTTGGTACCTCTGCATCTCTTTGACTTATTCTTTCTTCTGCAGCCTGTACCTATAGTAATTACTTTGCTGGCTTTTTATATTCCAATATCCTATTCCCTTTATACTCTGATTTCTCTGTAACCTTTTTGAACATTTCTTCCTGTAACACTTCCTTTCAGATTTTACCTGGAGTTTGTTTATACCCTCTCACAAATATTTCCTGGTAGTTTTATGGCCTTTGTGCTTATTCTGAGATTGATCTCCTTGTAGAAATTTACCCATTTTAACTGAGGCTTCCTCTCACAAGGATATGCAACTGTACCTACTCCTACCTATGACCAGAACATGCCTTATGTTTTTGTTGTTTTTCCTTCTCCTCCTTGTCCATTTTAATGGATTACCTCTTCATGTTTTCTCTGTACCTTTTAAGAAGGATGTCCAACTGCTCTGCTAGGTTATCCCTATTGATTGTTATATTTGTGACCCCCATGTGTAAAAGCACCGATCCTATCTCATGTAAAGCGCAGTGGATATTGGCCCACTCCATCGTTGCAACAAAGTGCATTCATAGCCCTTACACAGTATTACACACTATAGCTATAGGCAATTCTTCTTGTTTATCTCAATCTTTTCTCAACTATACCATGCAAGCTCAAATGGTAAATTCTTATTGGCTCAATATTGTAACCTATTAGGATGGCTCTTGGGGTTATGGAACTCCAATTTATATGTTGAATCGTATTATAAGATTGCAAGCTGTTGTTGAAATAATTACTAATGAAACTGCTAAAGCACTGAGAATATTAGCCACTCAGCAAAAGGGTTTTTGGAATGCTATTTATCAGAATCATCTAGCATTAGATTATATACTAGCTGTAGAAAGAGGATTATCTGGTAAATTTAACCTCAGTAACTGTTGTCTTCAAATAGACGACAAGGGTGAAGTGATTGAGGAAATCACTCGGAACATGATGTCTATAGCACATGTACCGGTGCAAACCTGGAAAGGACTTGATGTCAGTGATCCATTTGGATCCCTTGGCTCATGGTTTTCTAGTTTAGGTTCAGGATTCAAAATTCTAATTGGCTCCATGTGTACAATTGCCTTACTTGGGCTAGTTGTCTGTCTCTGCTTACCATGTCTCTGTATCTGCCTACGAAGATGCCGTGATCAAGTTTCTGCAATGCTGGTAACACAGACTAGCACTCGGATCATGCTTAATCAAGCTGAAACCTTGAACCTGATGCTTCTGGATTCTCATGCTGACACTGCATCATTCCCCACCACCTGTAATGACTATCTGTGAAAAATGAGCATATCGGTACGAAGACGGGTAATGCCTCTCGCCAGTAAGGAGTAGCCTTAACTAGGCTGGGCAGCCTAAGACATGGCGATATGTGACTCAGATAGGTATGAAGGGTTCTTAGCCAATCACCCTTCACAGGGGGATATGTAGAATAGTGCACTGCATATATCCTGCACATATGTAGTTATAGCACTATGAAGCACTGATCACTGAACTTGCCAGAGAATTATCCAGCACAGATGACATCATTCCTGGAAGGATGGAACTAAGTTTGTTATTCTAACTGATAAGAAGAGGCATGTGGCCTATAGTGAGAGCAAGCTAAAGTACACATGTTAAAATATATATCGATTGGCTATTAAAGGTAAAGGGTGTGGATTATGCAGATGACTGATAATAGCAGACCCCAGACCCTTTATAAGCTGATGCACACGTTAAGAGCTCTGAGCAGATTTTAAACAGACCTTGTACACCTTTGCTTGTACTAAATTCTTTCTGTATTTTTCTGCTCCTAGAGGAATTATCCGCCTTCCTCTATATAATTACCTGTATTAATAAACCCCTTTCTTTATTACCGTCTGAAGCTGGTATTTATTCTGTAATTAGACACAGGGGACGCTCCTCTTTTAACATGATCCAAATCCAATTAACTGTTCTGTCCCCTTACCTTGGCACAGGTGTTGAATACAGGCAAAAATCTCTTGTGTTTCTTTAAATTTGTTCATGAACACATTAATACTGTTATTATCATACTTTGCTTAACTGTTCCCCCTTGGATTGGTAGCCAGATTCCCAAAGATCTCTTTTTTCTCTCTCTCTCTTGACTATATATATATATATAGCAGAGCACGAATAGCACTCTTGTCGTTGTCCAGCCACACCCATCTTCACCTTCTTTTCTTAATTCAAAAATCCCTTTCTTCGCTTTGATGATGTCACAAAATAGTGCCACTTTAAAATTTTTCAATAGACCTTATTCCTGTGCTGATCAACATTCACCATTCCATGGGGCAGGAGCTAGCCACTAGTAGATATCTTTAACATTTTTAAAGTAGCTGTAGTGTCTCAAACATCCCCAAGGGCTAGTTACCTTACTCCTCTGTTGTCCCTACTCTGTGTATTTCACTCCCAGAAGCGAAGAGGCTATTCCTTGAGCAACCAAAGTTTCCAGGGTAACCTCCCTTTCTATTCAGAGTTCTGAGAGGTGGGAGAACAAACAGCTGAAGGTAAAATCTGGACTGGATTCCTGCATATACAGGCATACTAAGTCACAGAGGTATTTCTTGGCTACAAAAATGTGCCAAACCACTTGTCTACAGGTGATAGCAGCAGCCCATCACTCAAATTGTCCAACTCGGTATTTTAAATGTTTTCCCTGGACTTGCCTTGCAGGTTTTCCTTTAAATTGTTGCCAGTGCAGTAAGGCTCTTCTCATGCCCCCTTGCTGTTGTGTTGTGCTCTGTGGGTGCCCCGGTGCATGCGGGGGATTGACTACCATGGCAGGGTCTTGCTTAGGTCCTTCTGCTGCTTCCTATGCCCCCAATCTTTTCTTTTATTTATTTTTCTTTTGCTTCGTTTTCCTTTATTTTAACCTTTTTTTTTTCTTTTATTTATTTTCTTTGTTTTGGTACCTGCTATTCATTGCCTGCCGCTGCAGCCCAGCCCCTTTAAAAGTTGCTTTGCTGATGATATCACTGCCACATTGCCAGGCCTAGAAACATCTGTTCTCAGTGGTGGGGGCTTACCCAAGGCTCCCCAACGCTTTCGGGATCCTCCTTGCATCTGTCGTGCTGCTAGAAGCAGCAGCAGGAGCCTCTCTTTCCTCTGCCGTGGCAGGTACAGGCTGTGGAAAAGCCCAGGCACTTGCCCCACCCTTCCCCCTCCTTTCAGGAAGAGCCATGGGAGGCAGAGACAATCTTCCCCTGGCTGTCAGCTCTGTGATTTTTTTCTGCGAGGGAGGCTGACAAAGGCCCCCCTTTGGGTGTCAGATGTTTCCCTTCACCTATAAAATGTCAGGGAAGCTGAGAGTGAACCCTCCCACAGCTGCCAGCCACTATGCTTCTTGCCTGCAGGCTGCCAAAGATGCTGGGCTATGATAGCCCCTCTCTGTTTAAAAACTCTTTCTTTTTATGTTTTTTTTCCTTCAGTCCACATAAGGGACAGAACGTTTTTTTTTTTTTAATTGAATATATATTTTGGTTCTGCAAATGAAACAAAGCAAAATAAACAGGAAATGAGTTGAAATAATACCGCATCCCAGAAAACATGTTTTCCTTTGACATCCTTATACACTTTAAAATTTTAAACTTTGTTTTGTATATATATATACAAAACAAAGTTTAAAATTAAATAAATATGATTAAGTAAATATGATTCAGAACTCACGTCACATCACAGTGTCTAATGAATGCTTCATCTGTGATTTCTGGGGGAAGATTTAAAAAAAGATTAAGAAATATATAAATGTATAATTTAAAGTCTTCCTTTCCCCATGGATCAAATCTATGTGAAAGAAAGCTTAGCATATTTTGAGGGCAGAAGTAAGGGAATATCTGGAGCCCAGCAGACTAGGTGAATAAAGATGTTTCCCCTTATGATTCACCATAGAGAACAAAATATCAAATTTGATTGTCGCCTCAATAGCAGAGACAAAAATATTCCTTCACTATCAGGCAATTTGTGAAGTATCACAAGAGACCAAAAACTAGGCATACTTTTGACCAAATTTTATGGATATATGTATGTATCAAAGAATAATGTATATTTAAATACTTATAAACCACTAAGATCTTTGGAGATGAAGTATAAAAGTAATTTCAAACAAACAAACAAATAAATAAAGATAACATAAAACACTACAAAAATGTCACTCAGAACCCTTATAGCAAATCTGCCATACTAAAAGAATGCTAACTTCCAGAACCCAAACAGCAACAACCCTATATGAAAAGGCAGCATTGCAAATATTCCAGGTGACCCTAAAATACAAATATACCTGCTACTGGGAAAAAATAACTAGCTGCACTGCTACTGTTCCCAACACAGAACCTATGCATTAGCAGGATGGATACCTCACCCTGCTCATACACAGACCCTTACCAAATATAAAATAAGTGATCACAATTTAGAAATAGAACTATACAGACAAATCTGAAATGTTCTTTGCTCTTAAGCATCACCAGTCCCCTCCTGCCCCCTGCAGATAGGCGGGGACTAGATTAGGAAACAGAGCAGAATGGCAAGTCTTTACTCTGCAGAGTGTGCTGCAAGGACAGGAGTGAAGGGCTGAATTAGGGAGTAAAGTGGTTCTTCTTTACTGTACTTTGTGCTCTGTTTTTCTCAGGCTCATCCATCCCCAATCTATTTTCTGCAGGCTTCTAGGAGAGGAGGTGCTGGAGAAGGAAGCAGAAGACTGTTCTCTGTTGCTTAAGATTGACAGTGGCCAATAGAATCATATCCTGGTGTGGCCATGCAATAGGATCCCCTGCTATTCAGGGCCCAGGGAGCTGCCACTTTTGCCCATTGGTAAAAGCAGCCCTGAGTGGCTTGTTTAGAACAGCAAATGTGTTATGCAGTTTAACAAGAAGAGATCTAGGGCAGGTCAGATACATTTATGCCTTTGAAAGAGAGACTAAAAGGCTTGAATTTAATATGGAAGGTAACGGTGAGTCAAAGGCACCATTCAAGTGTTGTCTTTAATATGCATTTAATAATTATTTTCCTTTGCTTTTTCTCAACTAATTCAGCATTAGTGTGCAGGAAAAGAGCCTATATTGTTCATCACTGGGTTTCTTCCTCACCTTTTACTAAAAATAAAACCCAAGCCAAAGAGACAATACAGTTGTCATTGTGAATTTTCACAATAAGTTTCTCAAAGCACCATTTTTTCATTAGAGGGTAAGCAGGATCTATTTATCTATCTATATATATAAATCTATCTATATAGAGAGATAAATAGTATACATATAGGTAGATATAGATATATTTTGATTGGATAGATAGATAGATATAGATAGACATACATGCATACATACATTGCTGACACCACACCCTGAAAAAGTAGTTCTATGAGAAATATATATATATATATATATATATATATATATATATATATATATATGATTCAAGATATAACAGGCATGTTAAGGAAATGGAAGAACATGAAAAACACTCTTGCTTGAAATAGGAGAAAAAAATAGTTAATTTCAATCCCAATGACAGTTTTCACGAACAATAGTCTCCAAGAGTTGACATCGAACAGTAATGAATGAATGAAAGGAGAACTGAGTCACAGCTGCACTTTGCAATCACTTTAGAACATCTACACTCTTCTAGCCAAAATACTATTAATACGTGTGTCAGCACAGTGAGTGAATCACGTAGTGTGAATGCATTGGAACAGTTCAGGATAGAAAATGAAGAATATCCTCAGGGACGGACTTTTCTTTCTCTCCGTGAGACTCTTCATTATTCAGGCATTGTGATACTTTCCCTTTATTTGTGTAAGGATTAAATTGCACATGATTTCTAATGTTTCTGCTACTCCAACTGTCATAGGTCGATGACCTTCATGGAAGTGAGATAATAGATACATCGTCTCTTGCCCGTGCTGGTGCTATTCTTCCACAGTCCAGTACTTGCCTATTGTTATAAATTGAAAGCAATTAAATAAATATACATGAAAAAGTGCCTCAGGTATCATTAGTATTTAATATGCGCCTTTATGTTTCTGCCATTTAGCATTAGTATCAGATATTAGTCAATAATATTCAAACTATTGAATATTCATCAATGATGGCAATCAACAAATGGGGTGGAATTTATTTATGCAGCAATCCTAAAGTAATGAAGCAGATTTTGAATTTTAGATGGAAATCCCATAGCAATAGTGATTTGTAAACATAGCAGTTTTACAAATAGCTCCCCTATGAGGAAAGGCTAAAGTGGTTAGGGCTGTTGAGCTGCAGAAGAGATGGTTGTGGGGGGATATGATGGAGGCCTACAAATCATGAGAGGACTCGAATAGGTAAATATGAATTGGTTGTTTACTCTTTCAGATTATAGAAAAACTAGGAAGAACTCCATGGAGTTAGCAAGTAGCACATTTAAAACAAAACTGAGAAAATTATTTATCTTTCAATGTACAAATAAGTTCTGGAATTTGTTGCAAGAGGATGTGTTTAAGGCAGTTAGCTTAGCTGGGTTTAAAAAAGATTTGGACAAGTTCCTGGAGGAGAAGACCATAAATTGCTATTAGTCACATTGACTTAGGGGTAGATTTTCAAAAAGTACATGTGCGCTGTCACACGCATGTTATAAAATTCCAGGTTGGCGCACAAGGGGGGGAGGGGGTCTAATTTTACTAAAAAAAAATCTCAACAACGCATTGGGGCCTTTTCCAGTTCCCTCCCAGTCTTCTCCAATTAAGGAGCAGACTGGGATGGAACTTCCCAACCCCCTATCCTAACCTCCCTTCCCCTTCTCCTATCCTATCCTACCCTCCCCCTATCCCTATCCTAACTACCCCAATTTTTTTGTATTACCTTTTGCTCCTGCAAAGGAGCAGGATCAAGATGCGTGCTTCGGCACCCTGCGAGCTAGCGATACCCCGGCACAGAAGCAAATGGCCGCTGTGCAGTGCGCCTCTGGCCCTACTCCACCCCGTCCCCCCGGACTGCCCCCTTTTAAAGCCTCAGCACTTTCACGCATCCCGGGGTTTACGCGCTGGCTGGGCCCTTTTGAAAATTGGCCCGGCGCGCGAAAGGCCTGGCCATTGCCGCTGTGTCGAAGGATCGCATGCCGGCGGCAGGCACAAAAGTTAAGATAAAACTTTTGGAGGGTTAGAGTAGGGCTAGGGGGTGAAAGGTTAGGGAAAGGGGTGGGAAGGTCAGGTTAGGAGGAAGGGAATGGGGGAAGGTGGCTCAGCACGCACAAGGTGCACAATTGTGCACCCCCTTGCATGCGCTGACCTCTGATTTTATAACTTGCATGCGGCTGCACACGCAAGTTATAAAATTGGGCGTACATGTACGCTGCGTGCGCTTCTTTTAAAATCTACTATCTGTGCAATATAAAAATCAAACTAGCTAACAATTATTTTGGCTAAAAAGTCATTTGCCAAAAATTTTAGAACATTTTGGATAACTTAGGGGGTCATTTTCCAAAGCGTGTGATCACTAAATGGGGGCGGAGTCGGGCGGCGTCAAGACCGGAACAGGAGGAGTCGGGGCGGCACTGGGGCGGACACTGCAAAGACATCGCGGACAGCAAAAAGGTAAGAACCCTTTTCGCTGCCTATTTCGTGCCAATAGCACCACCTTTTATGATGGCGCTATTGGGTGCGAAAGCCAGCAGCAATCACACTACAGAGGTGCGATCGCTGCCAGCTTTCGCAGGCCCGCCCCCGCTTCACCCCCACCCCCACCCCCCTGTACCGCGCAATTCAAAAAGCCCGGCGGTATTAGTGAATCTAGGCCTTAGGTGGCAAATATAAACATAAGTTACACCAGTTCTCAAAGGGAATGCATAAGCATGCATTCACTTTGAAACTTAAACCACCAAAAATATCTGCACAAATTATACCTATTATCCAGAGCATGTTAATTTCCCATGTAAGCTTACCCACATTCTTTTTAAAATAAAAAAAAGTACAAGGTACATTTTAAAAGCCTGACACATACATCAATTAGGGTACACAAATATGTCAAAAATGGGGTAGGGTGATGATGTGGTCTAGGTGGGGCAAGGGCGTTCCTGGATTTCAACTTGAAACTAGCGTGCAAATACTTGCACACACAGGCATGTGTCAGTGTGCCCTGCTGCATAACTTTATTTCTGCAATGGAAGATGTGTAAGTTATAAAATAAAGATAAATAAATCAGTGCGGTTTTAGGGGTCAGGGCTAACAGGGGAGGAGGGAGGCTAGTAAACTGGGAGAGGGGGGTTGGCAGTCCTATTACTTACCTGGGTGAACTGGGAATGAACTGGTAATGGCATCGGCACGTGTGTCCTTTAAAATCATCATAACCATACAAGAATCCATCTATGAATCATTAAAATTCTGGGAGAAGTGTCTCGCTTCCATAAACCCCCTTACTTACAAATCTCCACCTCACCCTCAATTTATATATTTATTTATTTATTTATAACTTTTCTATACCGAAGTTCAAATAACAGAGTTAATTATCACTCCGGTTTACATTGCAACCATAAAACAATGACAAAGTTGTCTTACATAGAACAGGAGGAGAGAAAAACATGGATACAGCTTAAGCATGGGGAGTAACGTGTCAAAACTGGTAAGAACTGATAAGAGTTGGCTTTTTGGGGTAACAAGGTATTCCGAGGGAGGGGGTAGGAATGAGGGATTGTAGGGGGGTTGGAAGGTGGGGGGGGGGAGGGTAGCGGAGGGTTACCATAGATTTAATGAAACTAATATACATATATTAAATAGCTTAGTCAGCGGAAGAGAAAGTGTATATAAAAAATACCAATTTATTAAAAAAAAATATATATATATATATATATTTTTATATATATATAAAAATATATATAAAAAATACCAAGAAAGTGTCAATACCAACAAAGCAGAATTGCTCCTCATATCCAACCACCAAACTCCTAACCCCACCCTCTCTTGCGACCTGACATTCAGCTCTATTTCCTCACACCTCTTTGCATGAGATCTTGGTGTCCTGATTGACCAGCATTTAAACTTCAAAAAGCACATCAACACTATCCTCAAGGAAGGCTTATACAAGCTCAATATCCTAAAACAGCTCAAACCCTTACTCCATACCCAGGATCTCCGCACCATTATCCAGGTGACCCTTACATCCAAAATGGACTACTGTAATTCTCTATTCCTTGAACTACCCTATTCCACCATAAAACCTCTTCAAATTCTGAAGAATGCTGCTGCTAGAACCATCACAAATGCCCGCAAATACGAACACATTACCCCCCTCCTTAAGGAGCTCCATTGGCTCCTGATCCCCTCACACATCATCTACAAAACCCTTACCATTGTTCACAAATCCATATACAACCACTACTCCAACTGACTTGATAAGCCTTTCCACTTCTTACCCCACAACCACCCTACCAAAGCAACAACCAAAAGTACCCTCCACATCCCATCCCTTAAGAATGCACACCTTACCTCCACTAGAGACTGTGCCATTTCAATTGCTGACCCCTCCCCCTGGAACTCACTACCCACACATCTCCGCCTTGAGCCTTGTTCCATCAATTTCAAGAAAAAGCTAAAGATCTGGCTCTTCAAACAGGCATTCTCAGATTAGGTCCCCAGCTCCCTCTATCCATTGCTTTCATTATGCCTCCAAATCAATACCCGTTTTCTAATATGTTAACTTGTTCTCAGTTGGATTTCCTGCTTTTCTTTATATTATATTTACTCTTGTTATGTTCCTACTGTCCACTGCCCAGTCCCTGTTTGATGTAATTTTTCTACCTGCAGTTTGATGTAAACCGATATGATGTATCTACTAATACTGGTATAGAAAAGCAGTAAAATAAATAAATAAATAAATAAATAGAATAATTATGCAGTAGAAGTAGCATTTGCACACACAAGCACACATCCACTTATTTATTTATTTATTATTTATTTATTTAGAGCTTTTCTATACCGGCATTCATGATATAATCATATCATGCCGGTTTACAGATAAAAGGGGGTGCAATAACTTTATACATTTAACAAGTGCAGAGGAAACAAAAAACAAAAAGTTACATTATAACAGGGATGCTGGAACTGGGGGAGGAGGAGACAAAAATAAATGTTTCTTTAGAGAAGTAAATAATTTACATTGTGCAGAAAGGTCTCTTAATGGATATTAGTGACTCAGTTAGACTCGGGAAAGGCTTGTTTAAATAACCAAGTCTTAAGCCTTTTTCTGAATTTTAATAAGCATGGTTCCAGTCTGAGATCAGGTGGTAAGGTATTCCAAATAGAGGGGCCCGCTGTAGAAAAGGCCCGGTCTCTGAGTGCTAGATGGTGTGTAGATTTAGTTGGGGGGACAAGCAGGGAACCTCTGTAGGCTTCTCTGATGGGTCTGGATGAAGTGTGTAGTCTGAGGGGAATTTGGAGGTTGAGCGGGGCTTGGGAATGGATGGTTTTATGGATGATAGTGATGGACTTGTGTAGAATTCTGAAGTGTATTGGTAGCCAGTGTACATTTTTTAGAATGGTTTCATTCTTTTTAGTACCTGCAGCTTGTAGAAGCAGTTCTTGGTTGTATTGTTAATAAATGTTTTTAGATTCAGGTGGTTGTCTATTACTACTCCTAGGTCTCTTGCTTGGGAAACTTAAAATTGCTTGGGAAACTTAAAATTGAGTACACATGTGTGAACATTCAGGCTATTTTATAACATGCACACATGTACATGTGTATGTTATAAAATGGCCGTGTCCCTGGGCGCTGGTTAACAACACACGCACATATGTGCCCAAGCACCTGTTTAAAAATTACCATCTAAATGCATAAATCCAGGTGAGTGTACATGAGAATAGGCAGACATGAGGAAGTTTACCCTTTCATTGGGTGCACATTTCTATAGGAGAGCACAGAGGGATCCTCGCTGACCTCGCGCCTTCGGGAGCGGGCCATGCAGAACCGCACAAGAGGGAGAGGGACGGGGGGGGGGGGGGGGGGAATGGAGGGCATTGCGAGCTGGAGGGGATCAGAATCAGGGAAGGAGATTGAGAGAGGGTGCGGTGTCACTGACAAAAGGGTAGGGAGTAGGCGGGGAGAGGTGACAGTGAGGGGAGGGTGAAAGAAGGGGTCAGTGAGAGTCAGTGGAGAGACACAGAGGGGAGAGGTGAGTGTGAGGGGTGAGAGTTGGAGTGGGGACAGGGGAGTGAAGGGGGGTTAGTGACCGAAGGGGGAGGGGTGAGTGTGAGGGGAGAGAGCTGGAGTGGGGACAGGGGAGGAAAGGGGGGTGAGTGACCAAGGGGGAGGACGATGTGTGACTGAGGTATATGAGCAAGGGGAAGGGGGAGGGGGGTGGGAAAGAACCTGACTCTGCCACTACAACACGTGGCCGGGCACAGCTAGTTTTTTATATTTTTAAGTAAAATCTTCCTTCGCAATTAGAATCGGGAAACATAGAAATGTGTTGGAAGAAAATACTGCATGGCAAATCTAGTCTGTCCATTTGCCCAACTAATTTAGCTTTACAATTCTCATCATTGTCTCAGAGATCTCCTGTGTTTATCCCATTTTTTTTTATTAATTGAGATACTGTCTTTGCCTCCTGTGCATGGAAACTTTGAGATATTTAAATGTCATTATCATATCTCTTCTATCTCATCTTTCTATGTTTAGATCCCAGACACATTAAAATGAAGACCACTGATCATTTTGGTAGCCAACATCTGGACTGACTCCAACCAGTTTATATCTTTTTGAAGTTGTGGTCTTCAAAATTGGACACAGTATCCCAAATGAGGTCTTACCAGGGACCTATACAAGAGTAATATCATCTCCTTTTTTCTGCTGACCATTCTTATCCCTATGCAGCCAAGCATCTTTCTAGTTTCCCATTGTTTTATTCACTTGTTTGGCCATCTTATGATCAAAAGATACAATCAGCACCAGATCCTGCTGTTCTGTCATTCTTAGAAGAATTTCACCTCCAATACCGTACCTCTCCTTTGGGTTTTTGCTGCCTAAATTTATGACACTGCGTTTTTTAGTATTAAATCTTAGCTGCCAGACCCTAGACTATTCCTTGATCTCTCCTCATGTTTTCCACACCTTCCTGGCTGTCTTCCCTGTTGCATATTTTAGTATCATCGGTAGAAAGACAAACCTTTCCCGACAAGCCTTCCATTATGTTGCTCATGAAAATGTTAAAAAGAACTGGTCCAATTACGGAACACTGTTACACACAGCAGGTATTGCCTCTTTCCTCAGAGTAAACTCTGTTTACCAATACCCATTGTTGCCTCTCAATAAGCCAGTTTATAACCCATTCAGGTACTCTAGGTCCCATTTCAAGGGCATTCAATTTATTTATAAGTCACCTATGTGGAACCATGTGAAAGGCCTTACTGAAATCCAAGAAAATTACATCTAGTGCTCTACCTTGATTCAACCTTTTGGTCATCCAATCAAAGAAATTGATCATATTCATCTGACAAGATCTACCTCTAGCAAAACTATGCTGCCGTGATAATTGCAATAAATTAGATTCCAAAAACTGCATTATCCTCTGTTTTATCAGAGATTCCATTAGTTTGTTTGCCACAGACTAACCCTCCTGTTGTTCCCAGCTGCCTTCTTACCTCCAATTTTATGAATAGGAATCACAATAGCCCATCTCTAGTCCCCCGGAATTACTCCAGACTGTAGAAAATCATTGAAAAGGTCAGTCAGAAGAACTGTCAGAACTTCTCTAAGTTCCTTTAGTACCCCTGTATGTATCCCAACTGGCTATATTGCCTTATCTACTTTAAGTTTAGTTAGCTTCTCATGAACATTTTTGAAAATCGATCGAGGTTTACTTTTCTTCCATTCTTATTTGTGTTAATTTTATGTGGTCCTGCTCCTGGCCCTCCCACAATGAACACTGATCAGTAATTAGGGATGTGAATCGTTTTTTGATTATTTAAAATATCGTCCGATATATTTTAAATCGTCAAAAATCATTAGAGGCGATATATAATAGGAATTCCCCCGATTTATAGTAAAAAATCGTAAATCGGGGGAAGGGGGAAGGGGGAGGGCGGGAAAACCGGCACACTAAAACAACCCTAAAACCCACCCCGACCCTTTAAAATAAATCCCCCACCCTCCCGAACCCCCCCAAAATGTCTTAAATTACCTGGGGTCCAGTGGGGGGGTCCCGGTGTGATCTTCCACTCTCGGGCCACGGGTGCGTTGATAGAAATGATGCCGGTGCTACCTTTGCCCTGTCATATGACAGGGCAAAGGTAGCGCTGGCACCATTTTGGTTCCTGTCCCCCGATGTCACGAGCATAGGAGATCGCTCCCGGACCCCCGCTGGACCCCCAGGGACTTTTGGCCAGCTTGGGGGGGCCTCTTGACCCCCATAAGACTTGCCAAAAGTCCAGCGGGGGTCCGGGAACGACCTCCTGCACTCGAATCGTGTTGCCGTATTGCAAAATGGCGCCGGCCATACGGCCATATGGCCAGCGCCATTTTGCAATATGGCAATATAGCCGTATGGCCGGCACCATTTTGCAATATGGCAACATGATCCCCCGATTTACGATTTACATGATATTTAAAAAAACAAAACCGCGACGATCCGATTCCCTCCCCCCCCAGCCAAAATCGATCGTTAAGACGATCGATCACACGATTCACATCTCTATCAGTAATATTTGTTAAACAATTTCAGTTTTTCCTCATCATATTCTATATATTCCTGTCCTTAAGCTCTGAGTCTTACCTTGCTACTTTTGTACTTCCTTATATTATTGACTTGAACCACCCCCCCCTGTATTTGCTGTTTTTTTCTTCCATTTCAATTTTTGCATTCCTGACTACTTTCATTGCTTCTCTTAGGGCCTGCTTAAAACTGGGATTTACGTGTGTGTTGCGTTCATGCCTCTTCTTGCCCCTCGCTCCACCCTTTTTACCTTGGGAGTGACTCTCTTCGGCTCTGATGGACAGATGCAGCCACGGCTTCTCCCTGCCTCTTAGTCCCGGTATCCCCGGGCTGGCTTGACGCTACGGATCCAACATGTTCCTGATGATGTAAGGGTGCGGGCACGGGCGCGCGCTCCAGACTTTGTACCAGCAAGGGCACAAACCTCGGGGGCGTCCCCCCGAAGTGACATCATCCATTTTCACTTTAAAAGGTCTTTGTTTGCTAACCTCTAACGAGATAGCAAGGAACTCCAACAGGACTTACTTCAGCAGTCCACGATACTTGCAACAATGATCCGAGTCAGCCAGGGGAATCCTTCTCCATTGCTTGGTCTTTTCAAACTTACCAGGAGAACGCGCTCCATGGGGGCTCCGCTCTCTCTTCTTTATTTCAGATTGCCGGAATACTCAGATGACTCCTCATTACCTGGAAGTGATCGCAGACATGAACACAGTGAGTTGTATTGTAGATAGGAATCAGTACTCGCTCCATGAGGGCCTACATTCCTATAGCTCTGAAGATTCCCTTCCATCCAAGACGCTATCACAGGTACGGAGATTGAGAGTTACATTGGCAAGAGTGCAGATAGGAACCAGTACTCGATCCATGAGGGCCCATGTTCCTAGAATCATTTACAGACTCTCTTCTACTCTAGAAGCCATTTCATATACAGCTATTGTGAGTTCTTATTACAGACTGTTTATAGGAACCAGTGCTCGCCTACGGCTCCTGTTCCTGAATATACTGAAGACTCTCTGTGGCATAGAAACCATTAGAGATGTAAATCGTGTGCCCGATCATCTTAACGATCGGGTTCGGCTGGAGGGAGAAAAAAATCTGATCGCTGGAGATGGGGGGCAGGTTAGATAGGGGAAGGGAGGGGATGGTGGGGGGGGGGCAGAAGGAAAGTTCCCTCCAAGTGCGCTCCAATTTTGGAGTGGCCTCGGAGGGAATGGGGAAAGCCATCAGGGCTCCCCTAGGGCTCGGTGCGTGCCTCCTTGCGCGCGCCGACCCCGGATTTTATAACATGCGCGCGGCTGCATGCGCATGTTATAAAATCGGGCGTAGATTACAAAATATGGCCCTTAACTTCTACTTGCCTTGTAGAATATTCTCTGCTTTGATCTCTTCTGAACAGTGAGTAAAGGATCCTGTGCTTAACAGGGTTTAGGATGCCAGGCATTAGAAGATTCCTTTTTACATCCAGTCTACCTAAATGTAGTTGCTGGATGCTTGAATGTACTGGGACTGTTTGCCTGCACTATGCATCTACTCCAGAACAAAGAAAACAAGCTCTTACAGGATTTAGTTTAATTTAGTTTAATTCATTTACTTACAACCACCTTTCTAAGCACTAGGATTAAAGAAGTTATAATGCTGAATATTCAGGTGAAAGTAAGAACATTGAAGCAGCTATTGGCCTTGGTGAACCTGTTCATGAACCCAATATAGTAGTAGAAGACCACAAAAGTTAACAAAAAAATTGAAAGGATTATCTACAATTAAGTGGACACCTGAAGATGTAAAGGAGATATGGGTGCATGAGGTGTGCTCTACATTTCCTTTGTGGACATTTTCCTGAGAGGATTCTGTTACACGCTATTCCCTAATACCACCATAGAGGACTTGCTACAACATTTCTATAAACCATACCCCTAGTATCACTATAAGAGATTTGCTATCACATGCCTACCTGGCATTCTCCAGAAAATTAAGAAAATCAAGAAATGATGTGTTGATGCCACTCTTTGTTCTGCTTAGCCCCTTTATTGGTTTCTTGGGGTTTTCTTCTTACACAATTTCTGCTTTGTTCCCACCTTCATGGTGCCTTAGGATGCTGATGCCACTTTTGGTGTCACTTTGCCTCTTGTACTGCCTTCAGGAGTTTATGCCTCTTTTGTTGGTGCCCTCTTTTTAAGCCTTGGAATGTTCTTTCCACTATAGCTTTCTTCTTTGTTTGCTATATTGTGGGGTTTGACCCCATTATAAAAAATGTAAAAAAAAAAAAAAGTCAAATGATAAAAGTTCCTCCTACCACTGTACCTGTTTTAAAGTTCTTCTTTTCATTCTATCCCTCCACAATCCCAGTCTGGTTCTCCATGATTATGATTATACTTGGGTGGTTTGTCCACAACCACCATCAGTTAGAAGGAAATAATACAGATACAAGAGGAAAGATGCTGGGGAGAAACCATTTATGACGTATGATTTCTAGTGATGTGCATTCGCGATAAGGCCCAAACGCACATGATAAACTCCTATCACACGTGAAAAGGGCCTTTTTGAGTGCGATAGGATTTAAATTAGCTGGAGGGGACAGGTCGGGGTGGGAAGGGGAGGAGTCGGGGTGGGAGGGGGAGGAGTCAGCCACGGCACTGCTGCCAGCGATAATGTGAGGAACATTATCGCCGGCAGTAGCACAGCGAATAGCTACACTTTTTATGGTGTCGCTATTCATTGCAAAAGGTTGCAGCCGGCTGCACTGTGGCCAGCAAAATTGCACGCCATGGTGCGAACGGCTGCGGCCTTTCGCAGGCCCGCCCCCCTCTCACCCCATCCCCTTTTTCGTGGGATTCATCATTCCGCGAGGACAGTACATTCCGCGAGGAATGCTAAATCCTGCCCTAAATGTTTTGTGATTTTATTCTTTACAACAGTTTCCACAATTTTTCCCAGCATTGAAGGCAGGACAGCTTGAATTCAGTTACTGAATATGAGAAAAGCCTTCTAAATAAAGTAAACTTTTAAATTTTCTAGGATAATCACACTGATAAAAAAGTGAAATCATTTACTTGTTCTGAGTGTGAAAACATTTTCATTCAGAAAGCCCATTTCACAAGAAACCTTTAATTCAACCCAGTAACAATATCAAGTTCATGTTGGCAATGAAGTAAAAGCTCATTTCATAAAAAATATACCAGTTTTATGTATTTATTTACTTATTGTTTTTGTTTATGTACCATTGTTTTGTTATTTTCAATCATGGCTGTTTACAGCAAACAGGTAAGAAACACAACTTTCAATTAGCACATATTAAAAACATAAAAATGTTAAATAAATCAATTCAATGAAAGACAAAAAATATTTCAAAGAATAAATATTTTCTGACTAATTCTCTTTCTCAGATAGTTGTCTTACTTTCAGTCTGACAAGTGGGAAGAACTACCATCCATGTCACTCTGCCTTGCTGCTATATCTCCCATGCTATACCTTGGGAGTATCTATGCCACTCAGCCTTGATGTCATACCCAGACTTTACACCTTGGGTTTCTTCCTGCTACTCTGCCTTGCTGCCATACTCTAAGCCGTATACCTTGGGTGTTCTTGCCAATCTGTGAGACTGATTTACACCTCTCAAGTTACTTTGGTGTATTCATGTCACTTTGGGGGTCATTTACCAGACAGATCGCTCGTGATAAAGGACGTTTCGCACGCAAAAAGTCCCTTATCGTGTGCGATACCAAGATGGGGGCAGAGTCGGCCCCGGAAGAGGAGGAGTCGGGGCGTCATTGGGGCCGATTCCATGAAGACGCCACGGACGATGAAAAGGTAAGGGCCTTTTCGCGTCCTATTTCGCGCCCAATAGCTACACCTTCTATGGTGGTGCTATTGGGTGCGAAACCGACAGCGATCGCACCGCGGCGGTGCGATCACTGCCGGCTAGCGCAGGACCACCCCCCGTTTCGGCCCCTCGCCCCTCATTACCTAAAGTATCACAGGCCTTCGATACTTTAGAAAATGAGGCCCTTTATGTCCTGCTTTGTCTCTTTCTCAGTGCCTTGGGGTATATCCAACCACCTTTCCTGCTTTGATTTCTCTTCATGGCTCCTTCAAATGCTGATGCCACTCTTGATAGCACTTTGCCTCTCATGCTCCCTTCAAGGGTTCACGCTACTGTTGTTGGTGCCCTCTTTTGAAACATTGGGGTATTCTTCCCTTTCTTGCTTCTTCTTTACTCCTCCGACAATGCCTTGGAGAAGTCCTGCCACTGCAGGTACCCCTTTGCCCTTTTATAGAGCCTTAGGCTAATCAAACCACTTTTGGTACTATTTTGCCACAATCTAGGTACCCTGGAGTACTTTCTCTCTTCTGTGCATTTCTTCCCAAAAGTTTCATGAGAATTGATGAGAAAACCCCAGTTCTGGAGTCCAGAATATGCTCCAATGCTTCCCTCATTGACTTTAATGACAAATGAAAAAACCAAATTAAATAAATAAATATTTTGTTGTTGTTGTTTTCAGCCAAATGAAACAAATTGAGGACCCCCATTAAATAAATTACACTAAGCAATTGTTTTTCTTCTGCACATCCCTTCTTAATCATCTTCAGTCAAATATTCAATAGGAAGGAATGCTGTTATGCTAAAAAAAATATGGAAGCTTTAAATGAAAATATATTTTTCTTTATCTATAGCAAGAGAGATGGAAATGGATATAGCTAGATAGCTATATTGATATATTATTTAATATCAATTGTTTTTTTTTGGGGGGGGGGTTTGGCATGGCAGTATTCTCTTGCTCTTTTTTCTGCTTCCAACTCAATTAGATCCTGCCTCAATTGGGCTATAAACTTAAGCCATGAGCCTTCATTTGCAACAACTGTGAGTGGGACAATATTTCCTATTTTATATCTCCCTCCCCATCACTTCAGAATGACAATCCTTAGCCAAGGACCCAAATCATGACTTTTGTTCAAAGCTGGCTAACATGAACCCTAATTCTGGCCACCAAGTGTCCCCACTGTACAACGACATATGATTCTCTCTCTCTCTGTCCAGGGGTTATGAATGTTGCCTCTGCAATATCTGTAGCTCCAGCCTCAGCCAAAGAGAGGAGAAGAAGACCTGAGCCAGGAATTGAACTCATAACCATCTGTATGGCAGTGCGCCACCCAACACCATGGAATCACCGAGAGGGTCTACTTATTTTTTACTATTGTTAAACCTTTGATGTCAGCTCTTCAGATGCCTTTAGGGAGAAATTTTAAAAACCTGTGGGGAGCCTTTAGAAACACAAGTACTTTGTACTCACAGACCCACAAGCTACTTCTCACAGGAAACTCTCCTATTGAATTTTCCGTTGAGAATTCAGGGCCAACAAACACTGCAGGTATTTTTGAGCCCATGGATTTTTGCATCTGAATTAGATTCCCCTTCCCCCAAGCCCGGCCCATTTTTGTCACAAGAAACAGTACCAGTGTTACGAAAGAGGATGTGTGTTTTTGGCTGCTGAGGGAAGGATGATTTTCAGCCCAGGGAGTTTACCTGGATAAGTGCTTAGCTATCCAGGCAAATTCCTTTTTAAATTGTTCTCTTAATTCCTTCTGACTTTCTTTTAACCATTCAATGATCCAAACGTCCTTCTCAAAACATGTTTATTCAAGTTGAAGTTTAATGTGTTTAGATACCAATCAGTATATTTATGGATAATCCAGCCTTTTGAGGACAATATTTACTATTTATTTCCGTTAATAGTGATTTACATAAGTACATTGTCTGAAACTTGCCCTCCTTCAATATGGCTAAATGTACCTGTATTGTGGTACACCACATGCCCTTTTAGCCACATTTAGGTGAGGCATTTTGGGAAGAGGGGGAGGGGGTTATTTTCAGTGGGAGGAGAAAGTAACCGATACAGAACCGATACAGTAACCGATACAGAACCGATACAGTAACCGATACAGAAAGTAACCGATACAGATTGTATCGGTTACAGATTGTATCGGTTACAGATTGTATTTTCAAGTCTATGCATGGCATTTTCCAAAGAAAATCTTCTCCCGCAAACTGAAGGTGCAAAGGTCTGAGACTATGTGTATAATTTCTCTTTGAAACATTGCACAAAACAAGTGCCAGCAAAACTTTGTTCCAATGCATTTTGAGCACTGCCCTCTGCAAGACTCAGAGGAGAGTTTTCAAAGCCATGGACATGGGTAAAAAGGGAATTTCCTGGATAAATCAACTGGAAATTGCCCTCCCTCAATCTGTCTTAGAGTACGTGAGGTGGGCTCCACAACACATGTACTTTCAGCTACATTTGGGGGGGGGGGGGGGGATTCTGTCCCATGCATCATTTTCTCTGTTTAAAAAAAAAAAAAGTAAGTGCTAAATTCTCAGGAAATGTACATCCATGCCAATTTTCAAAGGGAACAAGCATAGGCACTTGCCCTATGAAATTTGATACAAAGTCTGGAAGTAATAAGTTCCTGTGGACTTTGCATCAAAACAGACAGATTGAAAATGTCTTCTTAATGATTTTACACTGACCTGATGAAGAGTTACTTGCATCTAATGCCATCACAAATCGTGTTTATATTCCTTTAAAATTGTTCAACATACTGCAACCAAAGATTCCTCTCACATGCCCTGTATGACAATCTGGCTTTTGTACAATGCACTGAACTCTGTGGGACATTTTCCACTGATTATGCTTGCCAGTATTCTGCATGTAGTTGCAAATGGTCTCCAGAAATGAAATCTTCATTTTGACTTTTTTCATCATACTTCTGATCATGTTTTATCTCCTTTCTTTAGTGAACCAAACAAATCAATGTACTCATATTTCTTTTAAATCACAGTTATCCTGTGCCACACCCCTCCTCCTCCACACCACCCCAATTTGTTAAACCTACAGCAGCATTCTACTGCCATTACAAAGCCTTTGTACTACTGTCACATTGGTCACTATTTCTCTATCATCCCCTTCTCGCTGAGCTGCATTAGAGGTGCTTTAGCTTATAGCCCCTGCTGGCCACCCGATGAGTTCCCATTTTTTTTGTTAGCATTGATATTATGTGAAGCATGGCTTCAAATCTTTTATTTAGCATTAATATCAGATTGCCACTGTTTTTAGTTCTGCTATTTTGCAGCTGTAACCCAAACTTCTAGGACGGTGTTTTTCTCAGTGGACTTCACTGTGCCATCTGTCCCTGTTCTCTTCCTTAGTGTCTGTAACTTGTCACTATCCTATCTATGGGACCAATTAGTCCCCCCTGTGAGTCATTAACCCTTGCTCTGCTATATCCAACTGCCTTTCCTTTATGCAAAATTTTCCTTAATCCAAGAGCATTAAGATAGTGCTCTTATATATCCCTACTTTGTACTCCTGCTGGGGCACTGCTCCATGTTTATGGTATGTGTAGATTGTGCTAGTTGCATGTCATTTCCTCTTGCACATTAAATCCTTCTCTTAACAAGCTGTTAATCTCCTGAGTAATGTTGCTGTAATTCCCCTGGCAGGTCATGCAGCTGCTCTTCTCCATGGATGTGTGCCTCTGACTGTACTTGGTTTACCAGATCTTTTATATTTATTTATTTAAAAAATTATAACTTACTTTATCTTCAACTCTAAGTAGATAACAGATAAACTTCTATAAATAAATACACAAAAGCTGTAAGGCAATACATGCCATAAAATCAAACAAGAGTAAAAAAAAATATGAACATTAACCATGAAGCATTAAACTCATGAATTTCAGCAAAACTTAGTAAAACAACATTGAATGGATTAAAGAATTTCTTGACACCTTGTTTTAGATCATTTCATCAAAAGAATGTGCAAATAAGTATAACTTAAGTTGCTTTATGACAGATGATTTGGATTTTAATTCATCAAGCAGTGATTTCCATATAGAAGAACCAACCACACCAAATAACCTTTCCTTGATTCAGCGAGGTGGATCTAATAGATGGCACTTCCAATAAATTTTGAAATAAATACTCACATGGATTTGTCGATCTTTAGAACAGAATTAAATCTTTTGGGTGCTACACCATTGATTGCCTTAAATATGAGCCCTGGCCTACTGAACTTTTAAAGTGCTGCCGTGAAAATATCCTTTCTTTATTTTCTGTCTCTGTGTTTGAAGAAAGCATCAGTGAGACTACTTTTAAAGAAACCATTGATAAACCCCATTGAAATGGATAATTATTGGCCTACTGTATATCCTCTATCCCTTTTATTGTGAAGGTGATAGCTGTTTTACAGCAGCTATCTCACAGGGTCATTTATCAAATCGCATTATGGTGTTTTCAAATGTGAAAAACACCTTAATGCATGTGTTAAGTACCATAACGCATGGTGCGATGCAAATTTTTAAAAGGGGAGGGATTGGGGAGGAGTCGGGGGTGGGATTTCAGAGAAAGTGGACTGGCTTTGTGAAGTCATAATGCACAATATCATACAGTATTATTAACGATGAATATTTTATTATACCCTGCCCCAAATTTCTTTGGAGGGGTGGGTAATGAATAATTTTAAATAAACAAACTTCACTCTCCAACAAATGGGCAGTCAATGAAGCCTAAATAAAACAGGGGAGATAAGATCCCAAATTGCCACCCCAGAAAAAATTCTCAATGCCACATGCTGAGCAATCTGTAATAGGGATGTGAATCGTTTTTTGATGATTTAAAATATCGGCCGATATTTTTTAAATCATCAAAAATCGTTAAAGAGTGCGATACAATAGAAATTCCCCTGATTTATCGTGAAAAATCGTTAATCAGGTTTGTGTCCACTAACGGGAGTTATTGGGGGGGGGGCGGGAAAACCGGCACACCAAAACAACCCCTAAACCCACCCCGACCCTTCAAAACTAATCCCTTACCTTCCCCCACCCTCCCAACCCCCCCCCCCAAAATGTTTTAAAATCACCTGGTGGTCCAGTGGAAGCCCCGGGACCGATCGCCCACTCTCGGGCCGTTGGCTGCCACTAATAAAAATGGCACTGATGGCCCGATAAAAAAACCCCCACCCTGACCCTTTAAAACTGACCCCTTAGCCTCCCCCACCCTCCCGACCTCCCCAAAAATGTTTTAAAATTACCTGGTGGTCCAGTGGGGGTGCCGGGAGCGATCTCCCGCTCTCGGGCCATCGGCTGCCACTAATAAAAATGGCGCCGATGGCCCTTTGCCCTTACCATGTGACAGGGTATCCGTGGCATTGGCTGGCCCCTGTCACATGGTAGGAGCACTGGATGGCCGGTGCCATCTTTAAAGGTTAAGGCAATAAACGACGGGTGCTTTAAGAACATCCAATGTTTTGCACACACTCTGCACCTGGTAGTGAAGTTAGCTCTGGGGTTGGATTCCAATGACAAAGAGAATGAATACCTGCATAGGTTAATACAGACGTGCAGGAACTTAGCAGCATACTTCCACAGAAGTGTGAAGGCGGGGCTGGTTCATGCAGAGGTCAGTTCCAGGCAGCATACAGACGTGGTCGTGGAAGCAGGCAGCGGTCAGAAGTGGTCGTAGAAGCAGGAAGAAGGTCAGAGGCAGGCAGCAGTCAAACGTAGTCAAGGAAGGCCGAGGTCAGTACCGAGAAGACAGTCCAAAGGTACTACCTGGGGAGACAAGGGGGACAAGGAGACAAGGGACACTGGAACAGAAGAACGCTGGAACAGAAGGACATTGGAACAGGACTGGAAAGAGACTGGAACAAAGGCTGGAATGAAACTGGAACACAGACTGGAATGCAGAGGCAAACTAGAAACATTCACGGTGTTGACCCAATTGCCAAGGCACGAATTAAGGGAATGAGCCCTGCCTTATATACTGCAAGCTAGTGACATCATTGGAGAGCACCGGACCTGGGTTTCCCATGCTTGGGTCTTTAAATGGGATGATGTTGGCCGCGCGTGCGCCTAGGGGTGGGGCCGAGGAGCAGGAAGACGTGGAGCCCAGGCGGGAGCTCAGCTGTGAGGCCTGGTCAGGCGAAGGCAAGTGGGGAAACCGGGGACGCCATGAACTGGCAGAGGTGACAGAGGAGGTGAGCCTGGTGCTGTTGGACAGAGTAGTGAGGTGAGCGGGGCTAGCTACGCTGTGGAAATAGCCGTGGAGCACAACAGTACCCCCCCCCCCCCCCTTCTAGGCCTCCCCCTTACCGGCCTGGGCTTCTCTGGATGGGTCCAGTGAAATTTGGAAAGAAGGTTTTTGTCAAAGATGTGGTGGGAGGGCTCTCAGGAGTTTTCCTCTGGCCCGAAGCCCTCCCACGAAAGGAGGTACTCCCAGTAACCCTTGTGTCATCTGACGTTGAGGACCTCTTTAACCTGGAGGCTGTCTTCAGACTCAGCCTCCAACTGGGTAGGCACAGGTGGCTTCCGGGAAGGCCAGTTCAGTACTAAGGGTTTTAGTAGAACAACATGGAAGGTATTGTGGATACTCTTGGATCGCGGCAATTGTAGCGAGTTCAGGGGCTGATGGAAGGCTCCGGAGTGGGATGAAATGTGCCATTTTGGAAAAACAGTCAATTATGACCCAGATGACAATGTTGTTAGAAGATGGTGGAAGATCGGTGATGAAATCTTTAGATATACTAGCCCAAGGTTCTGTGGGTGCTGGTAGTGGCTGCAGAAGTCCCCATGGCCGACCGGTGGGTGGTTTCTGCTGGGCATATATTGGGCATGAGTCCACATATTTACGGGAGTCTGATACCATGCTGGGCCACCAGTAGAAACACCTTAGCATCTCTAGAGTTCTTGCTAGATGGCTGGATGGCCAGCCAGTTTTGAATTGTGGGCCCAGCGGAGTAGGCGTTCACGTAACCGCCATCGGACAACTGTTTTACCAGCCAGTACAGTTGTGGCTACTGCAAGGGACACACAGGTCAGGGCAATAATGTCCCTTGGGATGTCTGGGATACCTTCAGGCTCGAGAGAGCGCGACAGTGCATCAGCACGAAGGTTTTTGGAGGCTGGGCGGTAACGCAATTCAAAGTTGAATCGTTCAAAGAATAATGCCCAACGGGCTTGTCTCGGGTTTAATAATTGCGCTTCCTTGAGGCGCTCCAGGTTCTTGTGATCTGTGAATATAGTAAATCGATGTTGAGCGCTCTCCAGCAAGGGATGCCATTCTTGGAGTGTGAGTTTAACAGTGGTAGGTGACTGCTCCCACTCTCTGGAACTACACAATCACCAGTGCCAGTGTACCCTTGGAGGAGTACTGACTTAGTACTGCACCGGCTCCGATAGCGGACGTGACAACTTCGACGATAAATGGACGACTGGGATCAGGATGCCGTAAACAGGGTACAGAGCAGAATGCTTGTTTCAGCGCATGGAATGCTGATAGTGCTTGAGGGCTCCAAACCCGGAGATTCATTCCCTTCTTTGTCATTGTGGTGAGTGGAACGGCTAATGTTGAATAGTTGCCTATAAAGCTTCTATAATAATTCAAGAATCCAAGAAAACTTTGTAAGGCCCAGAGACCGACTGGCTGAGGCCAGTCACAAATTCCCTGGAGCTTTTTGGGATCCATAGTAAATCCTTGATTAGAAATAATGTATCCTAACAATGGTAGATGATTCTGCTTGAAGATATACTTCTCAAGCTTTGCGTAAAGGTGGTTTTCTCATAGGGGTTGGAGGACGGTTCGGACATGGGAGCGATGGGACTCCAAATCTCTTGAAAATATCAGGATGTCATCTAAGTACACCACCACAAACGTATAAAGGAGATCTCTAAGGATTTCATTCATCAAGCGTTGGAACACCGCAGGGGCATTGCAAAAGCTGAAATACATCACTATGTACTCATAGTGGCCATCCCTAGTGTTAAACGTGGTTTTCCATATGTCCTCAGGCTGGATGCGCACGAGGTTTAACGTTCTGCGTAGATCGAGCTTCGGGAATATCTGAGCTCCTTGAAGGCGGTCGAATAATTCGCTGATGAGAGGTAGGGGGTAGCGATCTGTATGGGTAATGGCATTTAGCCATAGGTAATCAATGCAGGGCCGAAGTCCTCCATCCTTCTTCTTAACAAAGAAGAAGCCTGCTCTCACTGGCGAATCAGAAGGACTAATGAATCCCTTCTTGAGGTTTTCCTTTATATATTTGAACATTGCCTGGGCCTCGGGGAGCAAGAGAGGATAGGTCCTATCCTTGGGAGGTGTAGTACCAGGTGGCAGGAGTTCGATAGCACAATTATATTTTCGGAGTGGAGGTAATATGTCTGTTTTTTGTTTTGAGAAAGCATCCTCGAAGTCAGAGTACTGAGCCGGCAAACCGGCGAGGGTGGTGGCCTTCATGACGGTCACTGCTGGAGATACTTGTTTCAGGCAATTCTTTTGGCATTGTAGGTCCCACTGAACTAGATGGAGGGATTGCCAGTCAAATTGGGGTCCATGAGTTTGGAGCCAGGGGAGGCACAGTATCACTAGGTGTGTTGAATGCTTTAGGACGTATAGAGATATTTCTTCTTTATGTAAGGTTCCCACGGTGAGACGGAAAGCCACCGTGCAGTGTGTGATACGTCCGGGGAGATGTTCCCCTTGAATAGAAGCTATGTGAAAGGGAACTTCTAGAAGTTGCACTGGAATCTTCAGAAGGTTCACTATGTCATCCATTATGAAGCTGCCACTGGCTCCGGTATCAATGAGGGCAGTGGTAGCAAAGGATCGAGACTCCATGGAGAGAGTTACAGGTAGTAGAAATTGGGGGCCGGTGACAGTAGCGCCCAAGCTTAGGACCCCACCGGGCTTAGGCCTTGTAGTTTTCTGGATGGACCAGACAGGATTGCCTCAGATGTCCAGAGGCATCACAGTACAGGCTTCTTGCACTAAAGATGCTCCTCAGGGGACAACCGCCCACAGTTGATTTTCATTGGCTCTTCATTGGAAGAAGGTGGTGCCGGTAGAGCCTTCAGCTGAGGGCTAAGGTCACATGCTGCGCATTGAGCAGGAGGCCGGGATGCCTTCATGTCATGGTGCCATTGTCTCAGGCGATGATCAATTTTTCCAGTGAGGGAAATCAGATCCTCTAGAGATATGGGAATCTCACGGACAAAAAGTTTGTCTTTAAGAGCAGGTGATAGATCTTCGAGGTAGAGTGCCCAAAAGCAATCCTTTTGCCATCCCAGTTCCATTGCTAAAGTCCAGAACTCCACTGTGAACTCCGAAAGGGATCTGGACCCTTGACGAAGGTAGAGTAGTTGATGGCCAGCAACCGCCTGACAACCAGGATCTTCAAAGGTTCGTTTAAAGGCGGTGATGAACTGGGACAGTTGCGTGAGGATATGGTCAGATGCTTCCAAAGTGGAGAAGCCCATGCCAGGGCCTTCCCCTCAAGGCAAGAGAGGATGAAGGTTATCTTTGTAGACTCCTGGAACAAGGAGGGTTGGAGAGAAACTTGCATGAAGCACTGATTGAGGAAGCCTCGGCAGAAGCGTGGATCCCCATTGAAGCGAAGATGTGCTGGCAGTGCTGGTGATGCTCTCAGTAGCAGGGTAGAGGTTAGGCCCACTGGATTGGCCATTGCTATGTCCTGCATTTGAGAGCAGAGTTCCTCTACGGAGGAGGCTAGAGTCTATATGGCTCTTCATTGTTCTTGAATAGCTGCGGCCAGCCCTGGGATGGTCTGTATGATGGGAGACTCCGCCGAGTCCATGGCCTTGGCAACCAGTTGCGCCGGGAGGTGGATCCTTGGACTAGTGCAGGATTGGTAGGCTCCCTGGTCAGACCCAGAGAGCAGCTTCCACCAGGAGGCGGAGCACATGAGGAGACAGAGGCTAGCTGGAGCTTCGCCACTAGCAATCCTAGGAACCTCTGGGTTGAGCCCTTGGGTACCCAGGCCACCTTTTCTTAGGTGGGCCTCGCAGGATCTCCTTGATAGGAAGTTCAGAGGTGTGCCCACCACAATCAAGGGGGCAGGGTCTACATTTAGGCTGTAAGTCCTGGGTGTCTGAGAAGGCCAGAAGAATGTCTCTGAATGTATAGCAAGGATTACAGTCAGTTTCAAGGAAGCGTGGTCAGCTAATGCAAAGATCAGTTCCAATAGTCAGTCTGTGGATAGTGTTGCGTCCATCGCTGCTCGACGCCCTCACTTCGCCCTCTTTACCTCTCTGGCGACTCCCTCCGGGTCTGATGGACAGTTGCCTGCCACGGCGTCTTCTTGCCATCTCTCTCCGGTGTCTCCAGACTGGCACGACGCTGCGGATCCGCCCTGTTCCTGATGACGTAGGGCGCGCACGCACACATGCTCCGATTGATGTCCGGCAAGGGCGTGAATCGTTGGGGGCGTTCCCTGAGATGACGTCATCCGCTTCCAATATAAAAGGTCTCAGTATTCGCTAACTAATCGAGTTAGGAAGGATTCGTCCAAGCTGCTCTGCCTCTACGGACTTACCAGTGGTACCCACTCCTCGGGGGCCTCGCTCTCTTTTTTCTATTTCAGATTGCAGCTAGGAACTGCTACTCGCTCCTCGAGGGCCCATGTTCCTGAACACTCTGAAGATTCTCTACTGCCTGGAAGCTATCGCAGATACAGACATTTGTGAGTTACCATCGCTCTCTCAGAGCTTTCCGTGGAATCAGGTACTCGCTCCTCGAGGGCCTAACCCTTCCCAGCTACTGAGCTTCCTAAAGACCTTATGTGAGTTTTGTCATCTAGTTCTGGCTATGAAGACAGCATACCCTATCTACTCACTATCTTTAGTTTCTCTACAGCTCAACCCTGAGATTGCTGTTCCAGAACCTGAGGTACTTCAGCCCTGCCAGGCATATCAGCTCACTACTGCCATCTCTGGTGGTTCTACTAACCTGTCTAATAAAAGAATTATCTGTGTCTGTCTCCATACTCAAGCCTAGCAGGGTCCCTCTCAGGATATCCTCCTGGGGGCTCAGTCATCTGCCATCGGCCCAAGGATCCACTTATCTACATTCCTCTACAGCTGAGGGCCCTCTCCAAGCACTCCACTGGTAACAGATTGCTACTCCCTTCTCCATCAGGAGTCTTCAGCAACAGATTCATAACAGATTGCTATGCAGTCTAAACCCTAACTGATTGTTTACTACTCACTCTACAGGAGCTGAGCATCAGTTCGCTAACTCCTCCCTTCCATAGGAGCCATAACCTAACAGATTGCTAACTCCTACCGGAGATCATATGGATTGCTAACTCCTCCCCTCTTGAGGAGTCAAGATTAACAGATTGCTAGCTCCTCCCTTCTTGAGGAGTTGAAGCATAATAAATTGCTAACTCCCAGCTCTATCACAGAGCTTTCCAGACAGATTGCTAACTCCTCCCTTCTCGAGGAGTTGGATCATAACAGATTGCTAACTCCAGTGGATCTGGCTTTAAATTGGAGAAGCAGTACTCCTGGAAATCCAGCTTAAGGAATGAGATGTCAGTAACCCCATGGACCCGGCACTAGAGATGTGGTTCGTTTATCACGAATTAGGCAATTTCAATGACATTGCCTAATTCGTCGTCAGTCGGGGGCCTTGAATCCCGAAACTGATTTTCCCCGAACTACGAGGAAAATTAGTTTTTTGGGTTTGTACGGGGGGAGGGGCACATTTTTTTTTTTTAATAAAAAACCACCCCAAGCATTAAAATTTGCTGTAATACAAACACCCCCCCCCCCACACACACACACACACACTATCCCGATCCCTCCCCAAGACTTACTAACATCCCTGGTGGTCCAGCGCGGTCCCACAAGGGATTTCTCCATCCGTACCGTCTGACTTTCGGGCCTGCCTCGCATCAAATTGGCACCGATAGCCTTTGACCTACTATGTCACAGGGGCTACCGGTGCCATTGGTCAGCCCCTGTCACATGGCCATCGGCACCATCTTGTGCTCAAACATGTGACAGGAGCTGACCAATGGCACCGGTAGCCCCTGTGACATAGTAAGGGCAAATGGTATCGTAGCCATTTTGATTACTGGCAGCCGATGGTCCGAGTGCAGGATGTCGCCCCTGGACCCCAGCTGGACCCCCAGGGACTTTTGGAAAGTATTGGGGGACCCTCCTGACCCCCACAAGACTTGCCAAAAGTCCAGTGGGGGTCCAGGAGCGACCTCCTGCACTCGGACCGTTGGCTGCCAGTAATCAAAATGGCGCCAATAGCCTTTGCCCTATGTCACAGGGGCTATCGGTGCCATTGGTCAGCCCCTGTCACATGGTAGGAGCAATGGAACAGCATGGTAGGACGCTGGAACGAGACTGGAACAAAGGCTAGAACTAAGGCTGGAATGAGACTGGAACACAGACTGTAATGCAGAGGCAAACTAGAAACACTCAAGGTGTCGACCCAATTGCCAAAGTAGCGATTAAGGGAATGAGCCCTGCCTTATATACTGCAAGCTAGTGACATCATTGGAGAGCATTGGATCCAGGTTTCCCGCACTTGGGTCTTTAAATGTGATGATGTTGGCCGCGCACGTGTCTAGGGGCAGGCGAAGGTGAGCGGGGAAGCCGGGGATGCCGCAAACTCGCAGAGGTCGCAGAGGAGGTGAGCCCGGTGCTGGTGAACGGAGTAGCGAGGTGAGCGTGGCCAGCCTCGCTGCGGATGCAGATGGGGCACGCAACAAATATGGTAGCTCAATGAATAATATAGCATTACAGTAGTCCAAAGAAGAAGTTACCAAGGCATGCCTATTTTTAGGCTGAACCCAGAAAAAAAAAGGTTTGAATTGGTGAAACATGCAAAGCTTATAAAAGAAGTACATACTATTTTTCTTATCTGTAAACATAAAGAAAGAGTTGTAGCCCAAAGGAATCCTAAATCGGTACTTGTCTGGAAATTGGAATCTTTGCACCATCAAAAATAAGCTTGGATAGAATAGCATGGAGTTTGTTGTTGAACTTCTTGGTCAGTACTGGTCCTGATGAAAGACCTCCTCTCAGGCTGTGCCCTTTTCTTTGTGGAGGTAATACTCACTCAACCACTTCAAGCCTCTGTGCTGCTTCTGTCCAAGACAATGATCATTTTCCTCTCCTCGCCAGCAGCTTCTCTGCCTGGCCAGCAGCAATGAAACAATTCAGTGACATAGCTGATGATTTTGGTCACTGCTGCTTGATGATGATAAGCTTCCTCAGTAAAGCCTGGAAAATACCAGCACCATGTCGAAGCTTAGAGTCTCCTTCTGATCCTGGCATCTATCTCCACTCCCACTGGGTTGCTGGTCTTCACCTCTGTTGAGTGCATCATTGTTTGCTTGTAGCACTGCCACTTCAGCAGTTATTCTGCTGGCCTTTTTAATTTGTGCTTATTTCTAACCTTGCTGAGACCATCCAGATTTAGCAAAGAACTTTTCAGCCACTTTTGAACTTCCCTAGCCAGTGGGTTTAAATTATATCTCCATTGGCCTTTTAAAATTAATACCATCACTGCTTCACTGGCAGTGGCTGTGTTATACTGCCTCAGTCCTAAAAAGGCAAGGATACTGTTAATGGACATTTATTTTATTTATTTTATTTTAAAACTTTTCTATACCGTCGTTTAGTAGTGCACCATCACAACGGTTTACATTTAGGCACAAAATAGGTTTGATAGTTTTCTAAGTTATCCAAGCGGTGCCAATATTTTACGGTTACATTGTTCAAAAATATACTCTAATTGAAAAGTGGGTTGGAGATGCTATTTACGATTGTCATGCTAATCGTATATGTGCATACTGTATTTAAATTTATATGTAATTATGAGTAAAATAACAAAAGATAATAAAAATATAAAGACAAACACTCTGCTTTTATAGGTGATTTTCAGCTGAATGTATTTGTTGTTTCTTCAGTGACCTTACTGTAGAATGCTTTTTTGAAGAGCCAAGTTTTTAAGCTTTTTTTGAAGAGTTTTAAATCTTTCATTAGTCTTAGCTCAGGTGGTAGTGTGTTCCATAATAATGCTCCTGCCAACGATAGTGCTCTTTCTCTAACCTGGGTCAACTTTGCTGTTTTTACAGAGGGTATGGTTAGTATTGCTTTATTGGCAGACCTGAGATTCCTTTGAGGGACATGTAATCGAATTGCGGTGTTTAGCCAGTCGGCATTTTCGTCATTTATTAGTTTATGAATTGTGCATAGTGTTTTGAATTGCACTCTTTGTTCTATTGGGAGCCCCCCTTTTTTTTTTTGGATGTGCCTCTCCTTTCTGGATTCACAAACATATAGAAAGAGAGGGGTGGAGAAAGTACATGAAGGGGGATCATTTAAGGCTGTCTGCATTACTGCAAAGTCATTCACCTGGAAGAATTTACACTAATTTTCAAGGGGAACTTACATTTATATTTGCTGGGTACTTTTGTTAGGGAAACATATGGGGTAACTTTTGAAAATTCAAAGGTATGATAATAAGGGAAAGCCCCGACTCAAACCCACCCCATGAAATGCTTCTGGTCACTCTGTGTATGGGCCATATGCACATAGGTTTACCAGTAGAGGAGGCTGGCAATTTTTTAAAAGGCCATGTATCTCTTTTACCTGAGGAAATGGCTTTTAAAATTAGCCACTCCTTATACAACTATTACTATTTTCATCATAGCAGACTGAAAATAGTCTAAAGCAAGTTCCCATCTTTCCAAGAAATTCAGGGCTTTTATGTGACTTCTGGCTACATTATCTGACATTGAAATCCATGGAAAAAGTTTTTTTTGTTTTTTTTTACTTCTAAAGCATACCTAGTATCTAGTTCCCATAGAGGAGGCAAAACATAAATACTCCCCAGAGTATAAGTTTATAAAAGCAAAGGGGGTGATTTTGAGCAAGGCTGACACCAAAGTGTCATTTTCTTAATAGAGCAGAGTCTTTGTAGGACCAGAGTTGGTAAAAGAGGGGTTATTCCCAGATTCCTTGATTTCTTTCCATAGTGCCTAGAGTGTCTTGGGAATTGGAGTTGCTGTTAATGAGACAGGAACAAGGGCTGCAGAATAAGTGACACTGCTGCAGAGTTGCTATTGGAAGGATTGTCAAGAAAAATATATCTGAAAGTTATCAGAACATAAGAACATAAGAAATTGCCATGCTGGGTCAGACCAAGCCCAGCATCCTGTTTCCAACAGAGGCCAAAGCAGGCCACAAGAACCTGGCAATTACCCAAACAGGAAAAACTTCCAGTGTGTCCTACTGGAGGAGATGTTCTATGCTAGGGATGTGCATTTGTTTTTCATGAATGCCAAAAATTCAATAAATGAAGACATTTTCAGTTTGTTCTGAATGAAACCAACCAAAAATAGCCTCCTATGAAAATAGCCAAAAATTTGGAGGTACTTTTGTATTTGTGTCATTAAAAAAAAAAAAAAAAATGGGCCTCCCGCAGTTCTGATTAGGCTTTCCTGGAGCCAAGGCCTAGCCCCACGCCAGGGTTCAGCAACAAGGCCTAGGCTAGTTCTGGGTGGCTCCAGATGCTCCTTTTAGTCCCATCACTTGAAAATGATACCATCCACCTGGATAATGGCGCCCAAGTGATGTCACTTTGGTGCCTTCCTCTGGTGCAGACAGCACCATATTTGATGTACAGCTGTAGAAATGCAGGCCTTGGTGCTGGGCCCAAACAGTTTTTTTGGCCTAGGAAAGCTTAGCCAGGGTCACCTGAGGTAGCATTTTTTTTATTGTTTCATAATTGTGTTTGTTTGTTTCAGAGTTTTTTCTTGTTTTTTTCAATTTGGCAAATGAACAGTACTGGGAAAAAAAAAACCCATTAAAAAAATGAAAGAAAATTAAAAAGAACCCCCCCCCAAAAAAAAATAAAAGATAAACCACATTGGAAATTTTTGGACTGGATATCCCTAATCTTTGCCACACTTACCAAGAAGAGGAAAATCCAGGAAGGGTTATATCTTCAAAGAATACTTAGACTAATGGATAGTGGAGGAAGAAGTACTTAGGGGTAGATTTTAAAAGGGTGTGCGCGGGCGTACATGTACGCGCACTACCCGGCGCGCACACATGCATGCAAGCGCACAAGTTATAAAATCGGGGGTCGGCACGCGCAAGGGGGTGCACAATTATGCACCTTGCGTGCGCCAAGCCACGCTGCCTTCCCCTGTTCCCTACCCCCTACCCCCCACCCCACCCTTTCCCCCCTTCCTTTTTCTTTTTTTTCTTTTTATTCCAAAACTTACTTCAGCCCTGGGGACTGAAGTAAGTTGCCCGCGCCGGCCAACTGCCGGCGCGCGATCCCAAGCACAGCAGCAAATGGCTGCTGTGCCTGAAGCCTCTAGCCCCGCCTTCGCCCTGCCCCCGGACCGCCCCGCCCCATCCCCGGACCACCCCTTTTTTGCAAGCCCCGGGACTTACACGCACCCCAGGGCTTTACGTGCATCACCGGGCCTTTTGAAAATAGGCCCGGCGCGCTTAAGCCCGGTTACGAGCGTAACCCTTTGAAAATCCGGCCCTTAGTATATGCAGCTTGGTACTGACTTGATTTCTGAACTATTCTTTGAATTGTTTAACTGTTTTGTCTTACTTTTTTCTGCATGGATTGTACCAGGAGGAAATGAACTGCATGTCACATAATTCATGTATAACAAGTTGACTAGAAAAAGGAGTTAGTTTTTTTAATAACTTCAAATTGCTGTGTTATGTGATTCTTTGTATCTGAGACTTTGCCAGAAGACCTACTAAAAAACTAAGGGGGCTTTACCTTTCCCCAATCAAAAAAGAACCTGGGAACATGGGTCATTACCTGGCCCCAGCACACCCAGAGCACTCTTATGAGAGAAAGCGGGCGGATTTTAAATACCCTGCTCGCGTAAATCCGGCCGGATTTACGCGAGCAGGGCCCTCACGCGCCGGCGCGCCTATTTTGCATAGGCACGCCGGGGCTCCGTCCCGGCGCGCCTATGCAACTTTCTTTCGCCCTCCAGCACGAGCAGAGCCCCGGGACGCGCGTAAGTCCCGGGGCTCTGCTTTCGCCCACTGGCGCGAGCAGAGCCCCGGGACGCGCGTAAGTCCCGGGGCTTTTTAAGGGGGCGTGTCGGGGGCGTCGCCAAATGACGCGGCATTTCGGGGGCGTGATGCGGCATTTGGGGGTGGGCCCAGGGGCGTGGTTTTGGCCCGGGGCGTTCCGGGGGCATGACCGCGCCCTCCGGAACAGCCCCCGGGTCGGGTCTTGGCACGCTAGCAGCCCGCTGGCAGGCGCAAATCCATGGATAAAGGTAGGGGGGGGTTAGATAGGGCCGGGGGGGTGGGTTTGGTAGGGGAAGGCAGGGGAAGGTGAGGGGAGGGCGAAAGAAAGTTCCCCTCCGAGGCCGCTCCGATTTTGGAGCGGCCTCGGAGAGAACGGAGGCAGGCTGCGCGGCTTGGCGCGCGCAGGCTGCCCAAAATCGGCAGCCTTGCGTGCGCAGATCCCGGATTTTATAAGATACGCACGGCTACGCGCGTATCTTATAAAATCCAGCGTACTTTTGTTTGCGCCTGGTGCGTGAACAAAAGTACGCGATCGTGCTATTTTTTAAAATCTACCCCTAGGGCAGGGGTTACACTTGTGACATTGTGCATAAGTTAGACAGCAAGTGCATGCATAAACTTCTCCAGATTTGCATGCATAAGATTCCTTTAAAATTATCACAGCAAATCTACTCGCTCACAGTTACACCTGTGCTACGTAGTGCACAGAAATAGTTTGTAAAATTGTGCATGCATACATTTAAATTTTCAAACAAACTCCTCTGCATCTCCACCCCTAGGAATACCTGTTCTCAGTCTGGGTAAATTTATGGATGTAAGTATAACTGCATATTGGGCAGACAGTCTAATAAAAAAAACAACAAAAAAACTTTTCTGAGGTACAATGCTATTTTGCCTGCAAAAAGTTGCTTTTGAAAGTTACCTTCAAAATCATCAGATTTATGCTTACCTAAATATCACCCCTTCGTACAAACCTTTGTGTATATGTAAAAATTTATATTTATGTTTCCTTTGTTAACTAAGCTGTTTCATTGTATTCGACTAAGGAATTGTTTCCTGCATTTTCTGTTTCACTGTAAACCGGCATGATTTGCATTTAATGCAAGAATGTCGGTATATAAAAGTTAAAAATAAATAAATAAATAAATATCATTTCCTTCCTTAGGATAGTTATTTTTTCATGTTTGCCTTTCCCCAGATGTCTTGTTGGTGTAGTTGTTTTCCTTTTTATCACAATGTCATACAACTTCTTTGACAACAAAAGTTAGCTTGTTGTCATTCTCATTACCCAAATCATCCATTTTTATGAAAAATGTTAGCAACAGCTGATTACTCTGTAGTAATGGAGATAGATTTTATGGTGGCAGTTTTCTCTTTCAGAGATGAAAACCAAGATATTGGACCCTCTCCCTATTCTGAATTTGCTTGTCCCTCACTTCGAGACTTTTAACATTTCCCTTATAAAGAATTTAAGATGATTTCAAATGACATTCTTCACAAACTTCTTAGAAGGGTAGTCTTTTGCTACCTTTCAAAAATATATTTTTATAAAATCTTAATGTGAAAGTTAAAATGATATGCTAACAGCGGACAGTGTTTGACAATACAATACTAACATGGCAGACCTGCTTGTTTTCCATTTTTATTTACTGGCAACTATCCAAGAATATAAAGCAAACATAATGAAAGGAATCCTCTCAGAATCACTTTTTAGGCGGTTTCCATTTTATTAAATTAAAAATTAATATTTACCTTTTAGTGCTTGAAGCATTCACGCAAGATAAGTCTTCCATAGCAGTAATCCTACCCTCCAGAAAACCCTCTTAAATGGAATAAATTAAAATATATTTGAAACAAAAATAAGATCCAGAGGGGATTTGAAAATTGGCAGAATGCAAACATGGTGTCTGAAGAATAACCAGACGATAACTGTTTTCATTCAAAATTTAAATGCATCTCTCAGAATTAAAGGGTTACTTTTTCCATAAATTGATTACATGTAACTGGTTGAATCTCCTTTGGGAGTTTTTTGTTTTTGCAGATTTTACCTGTAATCCATCCACTGAAAAATTATAAAATTTATATTTTACTATTGTGGTTCGACTTGTGACTGTAGTTTTATTTACATCACATTTGCTAGAAGAGGAGCACCCAAATACTGTGCTAGCCTAGTTGCACATTTGATATTTATATAATAATACAAGAGCAAAAAAAAGGAAAAACATATGCAATACACATTAATGCTACAAAACAGGAAATACCAATTAAGCTTCCCTGTTCTATTATGTGCCTTTATGAAAGTAAATGACTGCTGGTGCCTTTTAAATGACTTTACTGGCCCTGATGTGACAGATTGCTTTGGTATTTAGTGTGGGACATTGGATTGGGATTGAGCTTGGTATAGGAGGGTATTTATGGAGTCCCCTGGCTCTAAATTTTGTTTATTTAAGATGAATTTCTAGATTGGACTGAGGGGGTCTGGATTTACTGTGAGGGCAGGGGTGGGTCAGTATCACATGATGATGAAGATATGGTTAATTGTCTAATGATGTTATTCAATTTAGTTACTTATGACATGTCTAATTGTGTTTCATTATTGTAATGATATGTGATTAGTTTTATTTTAATTTTGGATTTGGTTACATTATAATTTTGTATGTTCATTATGTGGATGCATTACTTTGTTTTATACGAGTTGAGTTGCAATCTGCCTTTATGGGGTCATTTAGGCCATACAAAGGACAATATAAATGTATAAATTAAATTCAATTGATTTTTTTAACCAGTTACTGAAACATCCTCCATGTAATATTTAAAGTAAGAAGTGAAACCGTTAGCACTATCACCTCCTGCAACAAATATCCTGGTGGACTCCTGTAAAAAATAAAACCACCTCAAGATTTTGCAAGGTAGGCATGCACAGCTTACTGCCCTTTTTGATGTTTGTAAAGAAAGTGCTAGGAGAATCTTAGCTAGCAGTGGAAATTATAATGATTTCAAGAGGACTCTTTCAGAAAAGTATACTTTCTGGTAAATTTGGCACTAATTGGCACCGTTGTCGGCAGTCTCAGCCAAGAGGCCAAAGATTGTACAGTTAGTTGCTATGCCAGCCTTAGAATTTTTTGCCACCAGATATAAACATTCAGTTTTCTAGGGATGTGCATTCATTACAGTCCAAATGGGAAAACACGAGGGCTGAGTCACTTTTCAGGAGAAATGTTCATTCATTTAAAATGAATGGGTAAAACACAATGAATGATTCCATTTTCATTTCATTTCATTTCAAACAAAATGAATGGACAAGCCATACAAAAATAAAAACAAAAATATTTGCATTAATTTTCAAATACTTGGCAGGCTATGAGGCAAACAAAACTGTTTTGTTTTTTTTTTCCTAGAAGCTAGACAGAATAGGATTACATAAGAACATAAGAATATGCCATATTGGGTCAGACCAAGGGTCCATCAAGCCCAGCATCCTGTCTCCAACAGTGGCCAATCCAGGAAGATTAGAAAAATTACAATAGGAAGAGGCAAGAAAGGAGCATGACCACGTGTAAGGCACTCTACATGTGTAAATCCAGTGGATTTACACATGTAGAGTGCCTTACACGTGCCAGGCCTATTTTCAAAAGGCCTATTTTCAAAAGGCCCGGCAACTCGTGTAAAGCCCCGGGACGTGTGTAAGTCCCGGGGCTTTACTAAAGGGGCGATCTGGGTGGGCGGGGCATGGGTGGGGTGGTCCGGGTGCAGGGAGGGGCGGAGCCAGAGGCCTCCAACAAGGTGGCCATTTGCCACTGTGTTGGAGGATCGCAGGCCGGCAGGCTGCTGGCGTGCGCAACCTGCTTCCAGGCAGGCGCAAAAGGTTTGAGCTGGGGGGGGGAAAGGTTAGGGGAAGGGGTGGGAAGGTTAGGTTAGGAGGAAGGGAAGTTCCCTTCCAGGCTGCTCAGATTTCGGAACAGCCTGGGAAGGAATGGGGTAACCCGTGGGTGTCGGTGCGTGCAAAGTGCACTAGTGTGCACCCCCTTGTGTGTGTCGACCCCCAATTTTATAACATGTGCGTGCCTGCACATGCATGTTATAAAATCGGGAGTACATGTGTGCGCGCCGGGTAACATGTGCACATGTACACCTGCACACTGGTTTGAAAATCTACCCCTATTTGTCTAAACTTTAGCTTGATAATGTAGGGGCATTCCAGGGGCATTCTACGGCAGACTTAATTTAGCCAGACATTCAGAGTTAGCCAGATAACTTATACACCTAATTCTGGTCATGCCAAAGTATAGTCCGAAAGTTAGCTGGATAATGTTATCTGACTATCTTCAAGATAATTGGCTATATTCAGTAGTGTGGCTCCACCATTGAACATCCCTCCAAAGTTAGCCAGCTAATATTTCAATCCAGCCAGTTATTGAATATAACCCCCAGCGTGTCTATGTCTGTCTGAATATTTCAGATTTTGTCTTTCAGTGTGACCCAATCTCTGACAGGATCACAGTAGCAGCATTTATTTTTCAATGCATGTTATTTGTTTTGTCATGGTCTGCCTAATTTTTCAGCTATATATTTTTAAGAAATATTAAATGGTAACTCCTGTTCATGTTGAAAGTTTGTCAGTAATATTTTTGTTGTTTCGCCTCTATTCTTCGCACATATTCTTCCTTTAGATAAACTTCCTTCTTTTCGGTTTCCCTGAATTTCCATGTGAGTTTCAGGAAGACTGATTGCATAGCTACACTGAACCAATGCCCACACTTTTTGTCCACAGCATGCTGGGGATCCAGTCCCTCTCTACAAGAATTGGCATTATCAAAAACAGAGGAAAGGGGAAATCAATCTCCGAACCTCATCCCCCACCCTTTCCCCAATGGATGCTGTTGGGAAATTTTGTCAGGTCTGCTATGGATCTCTTATAGAGATTACCTTTGACTCTGCCATGTGCAGGGATTTTAAGTTCACCATCTTTCAGCTGCTAGATGATTTGATTAAACTTTCACCCCCCATCCCAGAACTAATGATTGAATTGCATATCAGAACCACTGTGGACCTTCTTCAAAGATTCCTTTGGCTTCACTCTGACCAAAAATAGTACATTCACCGTCTTTCTGCCACTAGATGGTTTGATTCATCTTTCCTGCATATTTCCAGACTCGATGGCCAATAGGGATGTGCAGACAAAAAGTTTATGTTCATAAGTCCATAAGTCGAAAAGGGGGGTCAATTTTGGTCAATATGGACATATGTAGAATTCTATAAGTTGAGTCTATGTCCATACGTGCACCGATTCCCTAAATAAAAATTTAAACCCCTCACCCTCCTTAATCCCCCCCCAAGACTTACCAAAACTCCCTGGTGGTCGAGCGGGGAGTCAGGACGCCATTCCTGTATTCCTTTGCGAGGAGCACGTGACGTCGGCGTCACGTCGGAGTGACGCGGACGTCACGTGATTCCCCGCGCGTTCGCTCCGGGACTCTCGTTGGACACAACCGGAACTTTTGGCCAGCTTGGGGGGGGCCTCCTGACCCAGCTACTCTAAACAATTGAGACGTTGTGTCCAGATTTTGAATGGCAACAGTCTTTTTGGTTTGAATTGTTGTTACTTTGGCCCTTGAGGAAGCAGTGCCTGTAAAACACTAGCCATGTTGGGTTTATATAAAACAAGTGTCATTGACTGTTGTTTTCATGTAAAATTTTTATTTTGAATTGGTCCTGATACCTAGGCCGAGGCCAAATCCTCTGCCTTCTGTAGGCCTAGGACACAGTAGGTTGCTGCAACTTTGGCCTAGGCCCTATGCAAGGCCAAGGCTTGGAGACCTGAACCCAACATATGGGCCTCTGCCTCATGGCCCAAGACCAGATCCAATGTCATGGCCTGGCCTGGAGGCTGGGTCCCAATGCCAAGACCTTAGTCCTGACCCAGGTCCAATGCTGGGGCCTACCTTGAGGCTGGGTCATGATGCTTAAGCAAGGGCTCAGGTCCAAGCCCAACACTATGGCCCAACCTAGAAGATGGGTGTCAATACCACGGCCCAGCCCAGAGGCTGGGTCTCAATGCCTGGTCCTCAGCCTAGGTCAGGGCCTGGGTCCAGGCCCAATGCCGTGGCCTGGCCTATAGGCCAAGTCCTGATGTTGGGGCCTTGGCCAAGACACAGGCCATCACCAGGGCCTGACCCAGAGGCCAGGCCCTGATGCTTGTCCTCAGCCTAGGCCAGGACCCATATCTAGAACCAATGCTGTAGCCCAGCCCAGAGGACAGATCCTGATGCCTTGGGCTCTGCCTGGTCCATAGCCTGATGCCAAGACCCCACCTGAAGACCATGTCCTGATGGCTGGGCCTCATTCCAGACCCAGGTCTGACACTGGGGACTGGCTCAAATCCAAGTCCTGATGCATGGGTCTAAGCCAGAGTCTAGACCCAAGCCTGATACCGCAGCCAGGTCCAGAGGCCAGGTTCCAATGCTGGGGTCTCTACCCAGACCCAGACCTGATGCTTGTTCCTGACACCATGGCCAAGGCCCCGGTTCAGGCCCAGGATTGGAGCACAGGCATTGGAGTTCCTCATTATAGGTCTTATTTCTTCAATCTTCTTTCTTCAAATGGCGGCGTTCACTCAGGGACATGATAGAGTTAATTAACTCTGGTCCATCTTCTTCATCTGAGGACACCATTTGAATTTACTGCAGTACAGCAAAATGCTGAATATCAAAATGGTACCCTCAAATGGCTAGGATGCACCTGAGTTAATTTACTCCAGTGCATCCCCGAGTGGACACTGCCAGTTGAAGAAGGAAATTCAAAGAAAGAAGACCTATGAAGATTATGTCTGAGCCTTTGGCTCTGGGCCTAGGCCTGACCCTGGACCAAGGCCCAGGTGTCAGCACCCAGCCTCTATGCTGACACCTTGATGTCGGGACTCAGCCTCCGAGCCTGGCTGTGGCTTTGGGCCTGAGCCCATGCCCTGACCTAGGATGAGTCCCAGGAATTGGAACCTGGTCTCTGAACTAGGCCCCAGCATCAGGCCTGGGCCCTGGATTAGGCTGAGGATCAGGCATTGGGACCAGATCAGGACGTGGCATCAGATTTGGTAAGTGTGGGATAGTTCAGGAAATTTCCTGGGCCTGGACTTATGCTTGGGTCTTAGCCAAGGCTCTGGCATCAGGCCAGAGCCTAGGCTGAGACCTCAGTGTTGGGGGGCTCAGGCATGGGCTCGGACTCTATTGCCTAGGCAGTGCCTAGGGATTTTCAAAATGAAATGAGATTCTGACAAAAGTAGTTGGAATTTAACTCATTCCATTTTGAAAATGACCCAAACAAAATAGGATAATTGTGTTTCATTTCTTATTTCATTTCTCCTGAATGCCTCTCTCTAAAAATCACTAAAGTTTGAGCAACAGCGTAGAGAAAATATTTATGAGGCTATAAAAATTAACAGCAAGCCAATTAGTAATAGCTGAAATCTTTGGGTACAAATGCTTATAGTCTAGGTAATAAAATTCCAGATTTGCAAGCCTTAATAGTGGGGTCTGACTTGGATATTGTGGCTATCACTGAGATGTGGTCCTGAATCTCATGAATGGGATGTGGCCAGTAAAGGCTCTAATTGTTTAAGTAGGATAGGGATGGCAGAAAAAGAAAAGGAATAGCTCTTTATATAAAATGTAATATCAAAGCAACTGAACTGCATGGAGTGTAGGAATAGGAGAGAGTACTATGGGTCATCTTGGAAGAAGGAGAAGGCAGTTCCTTGTACACCAGTATAATGTACAGACCTCTGACAGAAAAGGAGAAAATGGGCAGGGATATGGATAAAGACATCTTTAAAATAGGAATGAAGGCCAAGTTTGGTGATTTTAATCTGCTAGATGTGGAATAGAGTATCTCATTTGCAGCACAATTAGAAGTAGAAAGATTTTGGCCAAAGATTTTGGAATCCTTCTAAAGGGCTCTCCTTAGAACAATAGTGATGGATCCTGTGAGAGAAGAGGTGTTACTGGTGGACATGGCATTTGCAAATAGGGAAAGTATCTCAATAACTTGGGTAGGTGCCGACTTGAGCATCACAGAAAGGAGTGACACAAAGATCAAATCCTGGATTTTAAAATACCAACTTTAGCAAAATGGAAAAGAGGCAAGGGTAGGTTGGAAGGAAATAGGTAAAGAGCAATTGGCTAAACAAAAAGGTGCTATAGTAAGGGCATCAAATATTTATGTCAAGAAAGTAAATAAAAGAGGACAATAACTTTGGTATGATTTTCCTTTTGCCTTTACCTGACTGAAAAGGTAAAGGCAAAAGGATTACATTTAAAGGATCACAGAAAGATAAACAGAGGAAATAATATATAGTTAACCTGAAAGATGCACCGATGGAGAGGTCAGAATAGCAAAAACACAAATGGAATAATTAGTTAATAAGGTAAAACAAATTGCATGTATGTCAGTGAAAGGAGAATGACCAGAGGCTGGATTATAAGACTGAGAGGAGATGAGGAAAACAAATGTGGAGGGAAATAAATAAAAAACAGAAATGTTAAATATTTCTGTTCAGTGTCCAATGACGAAGGGATAGGAGAATGACTGCTAATTGTTAACAAAGGTTCATGTAGGGGAAGAATAGATTCCACACCCTTTAGAGAATATAACATAAGAACATGCCATACTGGGTCAGACCAAGGGTCCATCAAGCCCAGCATCATGTTTCCAACAGTGGCCAATCCAGACCATAAGAACCTGGCAAGTACCAAAAAACTAAGTCTATTCCATCTTACCATTGCTAGTAATGTTGTGGAGCGCTAGGAGAGCGGTCCCACTTACCAAGAGGTGTGTGTTCTTGGGCCATGGCTCGACCCCAGAGGAACTCCGAAGAAGTGCCATGGTAGGAGAGGCATGCCCGAGTATGGGCTGGACGGGAGCAAGGCTGGACTGGAGAGTGGAGATACTGACCCTCCTCCAGACCTGCACACTTCGGAAGACCAACAACGCAATCATGGTCTTATGAACAGTCCTCTAACCGTTCCAAGCCCTTTCGGACCTGCCGCAGGGTACGGCAAGAAGCAGCAGGCCAGATGGAGTCCAGGGCAGTGAAGACCGGAACATGGAGATTCAGATGAGACTCAGGAACGTGGTACTTGGATGCACAGACGTAGACTCAGGCACAGACGTAGACACAGGAATGAGGTTCTGGGATGCACAGACGTAGACTCAGTCACAGACGTAGACTCAGGAACGAGGTACTTGGATGCACAGATGAGACTTCAGGGATTATGGACAGTGGGGCGATCCCTCAGGGCGCCCTACTCAGCCAGAACTACTGGTCTGGTCACGGACCACCCTGTCCTACAACCGCGGGAGCGGGACCAGCACAGGAAGGAACGAGGTACTTGGCTTTCAGAAGACTCAGGAACAAGGTATAAGGCTTGCATCATGAAGCACCCTACTCAGCCTGCCCGTGGGGCTGGTCGCAGACCACGACATGGCTTGCCGCGAGGTACCGAGCTTGCAGAAGACTCAGGAACAAGGTACTTCACATTCAGAAGACTCAGGAACAAGGTACAAGGCTTGCATTAAGAAGCACCCTACTCAGCCCGCCCGTGGGGCTGGTTGCTTACCATGACATGGATTGCCGTGGGGTACCAAGCGTACAGAAGACTCAGGAACGAGGAACCAGGGGTTCAGGAGGGCAAGACAGGATCATGGACTTCAGGATCAGGAGAAGCAACATCAGAGCTGGATCACGGACATTAGGAATAAACATCTGGACTGGAACACGGATACTGGAACAGGAGACAGACCTTAGGGCTGGAACACAGACATCTGGAACAGCAGGTGAACATCAGGACTGGAACGGAGACAATAAGACTAGACGAGGAGCTCCAATGAAGAACAGGAAACACAGGACCTTGAAGAAGTGCTGGAACAAGGACGACTCCTGGAGCGAAGGACAGCAGGATCGCAGGAGTGACCAACTCCTTGTGAAGGCAAAGCTGGAATGGACGCTGATCCCTTTTGCAGGGCTGAATAGGACAACGCCCAGGGAGGGGTCAGCAGAACAGACTAGGGGCACGCGCCCGCACCTAAGGAAGCTGGAGAGAAGAGAAGCAGGATCCGCAGGTGGCGTCCTCAGCCACGTGGAAGGCCTGAGGAAGCCAGGCAGGCAGCGAAGCAGCTCCCAGCTGTGGACAGAAGCTGGAAGACTGAAGAGAAGAAGGGCTGGCTACAGGACAAGCAGGGAGGCTGCAGAAGGCTGCAGGCACCGGCAGGGATGGCCTCCCTGCCAGGCAAGGACCTGAGCAGCAGCAGGCACCGACAGGGATGGCCTCCCTACCGGCTGAAGACCCCAGGAGCGGCAGAGCTCATCGGGGAGAGGCAGGAGCAGCAACAAAGGACACGGCCGCATGGAGGAGCTCCCAGTGGCCCGACCCTGCTGCGCAGGGCTGGAGGCAGCCGGGGAGGAGTCCGGCAACGGGGGCACTCCTGCCGCGAAGGGAGTAGCTTCAGCGGCCCGACTGGCCGCAAGAGGTAAGGAGCCTGCCCGCGCTCCTCGCGGGCAGGACCGCAACAAGTAATAGCAGTGGCTATTTTCTAAGTCAACTTAATTAATAGCAGGTAATTCCCTAGGCAGTGCCCTGGCTTTGGGCGTAGGCTCAACTGGCAACTTTTTTTTAAATTGATTTTCAAAATGAAACAAGATTCTGACAAAATTTAGTTGGAATGGACTGCTCCTCCAAGTACTTATCCAATCCTTTTTTAAACACAGCTATACTAACTGCACTAACCACATCCTCTGGCAACAAATTCCAGAGTTTAATTGTGCATTGAGTGAAAAAGAACTTTCTCCGATTAGTTTTAAATGTGCCACATGCTAACTTCATGGAGTGCCAGTCTTTCTAATATCTGAAAGAATAAATAACTGATTCACATCTACCCGTTCTAGACCTCTCATGATTTTAAACACCTCTATCATATCCCCTCTCAGCCATCTCTTCTCCAAGCTGAAAAGTCCTAACCTCTTTAGTCTTTCCTCATAGGGCAGCTATTCCATTCCCCTTATCATTTTGGTTGCCCTTCTCTGTACCTTCTCCATTGCAATTATATCTTTTTTGAGATGCGGCGACCAGAATTGTACACAGCATTCAAGGTGCGGTCTCACCATGGAGCGATACAGAGGCATTATGACATTTTCCGTTTTATTCACCATTCCCTTTCTAATAATTCCCAACATTCTGTTTGCTTTTTTGAGTGCCGCAGCACACTGAACCGAGGATTTAAATGTGTTATCCACTATGATGCTTAGATCTCTTTCTTGGGTGGTAGCACCTAATATGGAACCTAACATTGTGTAACTATAGCATGGGTTATTTTTCCCTATATGCATCACCTTGCACTTATCCACATGTATTTGTGCGGAACTAGCAAAACTGAAAGTGGACAATGACATTGAGCTGAATAGGATATGCTAAAATATATTTTGAGATGAATTTTAGAAGCTAGGTGCACAAATTTATTAGGGAATGTGTGAATAAGTTGGGCTTGTGTGCGCCAAAAGGACTTTAAAACCCACCAAGTTACGCACGTATCTCCTGCAGTGTGCACATCTTGAAAGTTTTCGAGCATGGACAGGGTCTGGGTGGGGCATGGCTGTTTTGCGGCATGAATTTGAGATGTGTGTGTAAATACTAAGGCGTCTCCTGCCGTGTAACTTTACTTCTGCTATGGATGACATAAATCTTTAAAATTAAAAAAAACAAGGCAGATCTATGGGGTTTTAAGGGTCAGGGCTAACTGGGCGGGGGGGTGAAGGCTATTAAATGGGGGGGGGGGTGTAGGACCTATCTCTTAACCTGGCGAACTGGAAATGAACTCAGAACCAATGTCGGGAAGTATTTCTTCATGGAGAAGGTGGTGGATGCCTGGAATGCCCTTCCGGAAGAAGTGGTGAAGACTAAAACTGTGAAAGATTTCAAAGCGGCGTGGGATATACACTGTGAATCCATAAAGGCTAGAGGATGGGAATGAAGAGTAGAGCCATGGGGGTGACTTGCTAGAATGTTAACTACTACCTGGTGATTACTACCCTTACTCAAAAAAATCCCATTGTTCTCTGCTTCAATTGCAAAGGGAAATATGGAAAAGAGGATTTGCATTCAGATAACAACCAAAAAGGACTGAACTTCACAATCTGGGTAAACAAATAAACATGGAGGTAGCTTGCTTATTACGGTGGTTACTACCCTAAACCTATTAAGCCTGATACATCACTTTGAATGCATACACAACATTGCTCTCTGCTTCTACGGCAGGGAAAATGAGGAAAAGAGGATTAGCATTCAGACAACAACCAACAAGGACTAAACTTCATAATCTGGGTAAAAAAATAAGCGTGGGGGTAGCTTTATTATTATGGTGGTTACTACCCTAAACCAATTAAGCCTGATATATCACTTTGAATACACATACAGTGCTGTTCTCTGCTTCTAAGGCAGGGGGAAAGTGGAAAACAGGATTTACATTCAGGCAACAACCAACAAAGACTGGACTTCACAATCTGGGTAAACAATCATGGGGGTAGCTGCTTATTATGGCGGTTAATACCCTAAACCAATTAAGCCTGATACAACACTTTGAAAGCATGTACAGCTTTGCTATCTGCTTCAACGGTAGGGGGACGTGAGGAAAACAGGATTTACATTCAGACATCATCCAACAAGACATCGATCTGTGCAATCTGGGTAAACAAGCATCGGGGTAACTTGCTTGATGTGGTGGTTATAACCCTTAACCATAAGCCTTATACTCACCTTTGATGCAACTCCAACATTACTCTCTGCATCAATGATAGGGATGGCAGAAAATTTGAATCAAACAGTTACCAACAAGAGCCCTGAAGTTGGTGGTTGGTGAAACAGATAAGTATGGGAAAATAAGTGTGGAAGCTTGCTGGGCAGACTAGATGGGCCAATTGGTCTTTTTCTGCCGTCATTTCTATGTTTCTATGAACTGGTAAAACTGTGAATGGCATCAGCACGCACCCCTTTTAAAATCCCCTGATTTACATGGTAGGAGCGGGACTTGCACTTAAAAGCTGGTGCACATGTGGACCCAGTCAGACTATTTTGTAACATGTGCATATGCGTATGTATGTTATAAAATGTCTGCTTCCCTGGGCATGGGCCAATGTATGTGCACAAATGTCTCCCATCCCTGGGAGCTCAGAGAGGATCTGACAAGTCCACTGAAGGAATTTTTCATTTCAGCATTGTAGATGGGAGTAGTTCTACAGGACAGTAGAAGGACAGATGTGATCCCTCTTCATAAAAATGGTAACAGAGAGAAGGCTGGAAACCAGAGGTTGATTAGCCTGACCTCGGTAGTAGTAAAATTAATGTAAACTTGTTATGGTTGTTGGTGTTTGGGTGGATCCTTGGACACTGTGGCAGCTGACCACACCCACGGGGGCAGTCCCGTGAGGGACCACAGTGTCAGGCTAAACTACGGACAGACAAACACAGATTTGAATCTTTTATTAAACAGTATATGAAACCACCAGAGGTGGCAGTAGTGAGTAGAGGTTGTAGAACCCGGCTGGGCGCATTTCTCACAGAACACTGGAAACGGATCCTCTGTAAGCAGTGCTATAGTGGAAAGAGACTGAGAGTTATCAGCACACAGTAAAATTAGCATTCAGAGTCCCAAGTAGAATAAGAGAGCTCTGAGACAGGGAGAGCAGGCCCTCGAGGAGCAAGTACCTGATCCCTTAGAGCAGAGAGACTCGGTAGCGTTGTACTCACTAGCAGTAGCAGAGATTCCACTAGCTGAGAGGTCTGGCACTGGAGCAGAGGGCAGGCCCTCAAGGAGCGAGTACCTGATTCCGGCAAAGCAGTACTGTAGAGAGAGCGATGTTTCTGTACTCACAGATGGTGAATGTAGTTAGTTCTTCCAAGTAGAAGGTAGAAGTTGCAGGTAGCGACACAGGGAACATGGACCTTCGAGGAGTGAGTACCGGTTTCCTGATAGCACCTGAAAGAAGCAGAGAGGCCCCCGAGGAGCGGGTACCCCGTTAGTGACCCCAAAGGGTAGCAAGAGTTCTAGTTAGAGCTGGAGTGGCAGAGTAGCTTAGGAATGGAGAGAGAATCCCATCCGTACAATTCCGATGATAACTCAATGAGCTAGCAAATGTAGTAGGCAGATAAACCCTGGAGTCATGACATCAGAACATGGGAACGCCCCTGAGGTTCGCGCCAACATGGAAATAAAGATGAGGGTGGTGTGCGCGTGCGCATCCTAGAGGTAACTTGAAGGAGCATGGCGGGAGGCAGCACCAAAGCCAGTCCAGGGACACCGGAGAGGTCGGCAAACAGACGCCGCGGCAGCCTTCAGTCCAAGGTGAGCAGGAGGAGCCGCAAGTAGAGAGAGATAGGCAGGGCGAAGCCGTCGAAGACCGACGGACGCAACAAAACTCTACTGAAGGAAAGGATAGTGATGTATATGATCAAGGCTGTTGCAGGATCCAAGGCAGCATGGTTTTACAAGAGGGAGGCAAAATGAAATTGCAGACCTGCACTTGATAATCTGTAAACTATCATTACAATAAGCTATGGTACCTGAAGAATGGAGGGTGGTCAATGTAACACCATTTTTTAAAACAGGTTCCAGGATGATCTGGGAAACTACAGACTGGTGAGTCTAACATCAGAGCCAGGAATAATGGTTGAAAGTATTCTAAAAAACAAAATTACTGAATATATAGATAGATATAATTTAATGGACAAAGTCAACATGGATTTAGCCAAGGGATATCTTGCCTCACTAATTTGCTACATTTTTTGAAGGCAAGAATACACATGAGGATAAATATGAGCCAGTTGATATAGTGTATCTGGATTTTCAGATAGTGTTTGACAAAGGACCTCATGAAAGACTTTTGAGGAAATTAAAAAGTAATGGGATGGGAAACAATGTTCTGTTGTGGATTGACAACTGGTTAAAAGATAGAAAACAGAGAGCAGGGCTAAATGGTCAATTTTCTCATTGGAGAAAGGTGAATAGTGAAGTGACCCAGGGATCTGTAGTAGGTCGCTGCTTTTTAAATATATTTATAATGACCTAGATATAGGAATGACAAGTGAGGTGATCAAACCTGCTAATGATACAAAATTATTCAAAGTTGTTAAATCAGAAGAGGATTGTGAGAAATTGCAAGAAGAACTTGCAAGACTGGGCAACCAAATTGCAGAATACATTATTTTATGTACAAGTGTACAGTGATGACTTTAGGAAATAGTAACCCAAATAACAGCTACAAAATGCAAAGTTCCACTTTGAGAGTCACCACCCAGGAAATGGATTTTGGTGAATTTGTGGATAAAATGTTGAAATCCTCAACTCAGTGTGCGGCAGCGGCCAAGAAAACAAAAAGAATGCTACTAATCATTAGAAAGGAATAGAGAATAAAATAGAATATCATAATGACTTTGTATCGCTCCATGGTTCTATCTCATCTTGAGTATTGTCTGCAGTTCTGGTCACCATATCTGAAAAAGACATAGCAGAATTAGAAAATGTACAGAGAAGGGTGATTAAAATGATAAAGGGGATGGAACAATTCCCTTATGAGGAAAGGCTAAAGAGGTTATGGAGAAGAAATGGCTGAGAGGAGATATGATAGAGGTATATAAAATAATGAGTGGAGTGGAACAGGTAAACATGAATCAGTTGCATATTCTTTCAAAAAGTACGACGACTAGGAAACATTCATTGAATGTTCTAGTTAGAGCTGGAGTGGCAGAGTAGCTTAGGAATGGAGAGAGAATCCCATCCGTACAATTCCGATGATAACTCACAGGTCTATCCAGTACCGAGCGGTAGGAAGAGCTGCGTTAGTGCCTGCGGCATCCGCGGTTGCCACACGCACAGTGCAGCTCACCTACCGCTCGATCCTGAACACTAATTTTATTTAAATGTAAACCGCGTCCGTGAAGCCTTAGGCCCGCGCAACCCATTTTACTGGATAGAGCGCCTATACAGTATCCTGGGTGCGCGGGCCTAAGGCTTCACGCCACGCTGGTATCTGTCATTTCAAATGTCATTTGAAATGACAGATACCAGGAAGTCGGGTCCGATCGGATGCAAAAGTAAGTTGCTTCGCCGCCGTCATCTCTCTCCCCTCCTCCCGAAGCAGGGCGCGAAAAGCAGCCTTGCTCCGGGAGGAGGGGAGAGAGATGACGGCGGCGAAGCAACTTACTTTTGCATCCGATTGGACCTGACAGCGGCGAAGCCAAAAAAAAAGCGAAAAAAGCGAAAAAAATGAAAAAAACAAAAGGTAACCCTGACCTGACCTGACCTGACCCGGACCCGGACCCGACCCGACTTACTTTTGCAGCCGTCCGGCCATCTGTAGAAGATATCGTTTCTCCCCTACCTCCCGGGAAGATGGCTGCCAGCACGGGGGAAAGCGGCCCCTGTGCATTCAATTGGCTGCTCAAGATGTGACGTCACGACGTTTGACGTCACGTCTTGAGCAGCCAATTGAATGCACAGGGGCCGCTTTCGCCCGTGCTGGCAGCCATCTTCCCGGGAGGTAGGGGAGCAACGATATCTTATACAGATGGCCGGACGGCTGCAAAAGTAAGTCGGGTCGGGTCACTTTTTGGTTTTTTCGCTTTTTTCTTGGCTTCGCCGCTGTCGGGTCCGATTGGATGCAAAAGTAAGTTGCTTTGCCGCTGTCATCTCTCCTCCCGGGGCAGGCTGCTTTTAGCGCCCTGCTCCGGGAGGAGGGAACAGTGAAGCGGCGAAGCGACTTACTTTTTGCTTTTAAGTTTTTTTCGCTTTTTTTTTTTTTTTTTTGCACTTCGGGAGGAGGGGAGAGGACTGGGGCTGCCCCGGAGACTGGCACCCATGATCGCGGCCGGGGCAGGTGAGCGGGGGCTGGGGGAAAGCTTGCCACCTACCCTTACCCCTGCCTCTACCACAGGGGTCAGGGTAGGTGGTAAGTTAGCAGGTTAAACGCGCGACAAACGGCAGGGAAAACTAGCGATAGTCGGGGCGCGGGTTACGGGATGCTAGGGAATAGCTAATTCGCTCGTTTGATTGCAATATGCATGCCGCGTGCGGAAGGGGTTGCCCGGGGAATTTAGGACGCGGTAGGAATAGGTTAAAGGGATTTCGGGATCGCAGGAAGGGCTAACGCGGCTGGAAAGTGAGTAGAGAGCCCGTTAGGGACGGGGAAACCGCGGACGCACTTTACAGGATAGACCTGTCAATGAGCTAGCAAATGTAGTAGGCAGATAAACCCTGGAGTCATGACATCAGAACAGGGGAATGCCCCTGAGGTTCGCGCCTGGAAATAAAGATGAGGGCGGTGTGCGCGTGCGCATCCTAGAGGTAACTTGAAGGAGCATGGCGGGAGGTAGCACCAAAGCCGGTCCAGGGACACCGGAGAGGTCGGCAAACAGACGCCTAATTATACTCTAGAATTCATTGCTGGAGGATGTGGTAAAAGTTAGTATAGCTGGGTATAAAAATGTTTTGGATAAGTTCCTGGAAGAAAAGTTCAGAAACCATTATCAAAGTGGATTTGGGGAAATCTACTGCTCATCCCTGGGATAAGTGGCATGGAATCTATCAACCTTTTGGAATCCTGCCAGGTATTTGTGACTTGGATTTGCCACTATTGGAAACAGGATACTGGGCTTGAGTGACCTTCAGTCTCACCCAGTACGGCAAAAATGTTATTATGAATATTATTGATTTCCTTGTATTAGATGAAGAGAGAATTAGATCAAGAGCATTCACTAGATATATTTTACTTGGATTTCAGCAAAGTGTTTGATGCTGTACCACTTTGGAGGTTAATTATTAGGTTGAACAGCCTAGAGGTTGGTCTGATGTGTTGCTCTTCCCGGCCACGATGGTGCCGCGACCAGGCCTGCTCACCTGGCGTGACCGTCTACCAGCTCCTCTCTCAATCCCAGCTCTGCTCTACCGCGGCGTCCACGAGCGTCCCCAGGCCCATTGGGACCTTTCACCTCACAACGCTCCTCGTGCCGGGGCTCAGCATCCTCCTCGGCATTGGCCCCGCCCCCTAGCACATGCTCACGGAACTCTAGCGAACTTAAAGGGCCAAGTGCGGGAAACCCTCGGGCGGCGCCCGATTTTGACGTCACCTGAGCCCTGTATAAATGCAGGGCTCAGACACTAGCTCATTGCCTTGGCAATTGGGTCGTACACTCTGGTGTTCTCTAGTTTGCCTGTTCCAGTGTCTCCTGTTTCAGCGCCTCCTGTTCCAGCGTCTCCTGTTCCAGCATCTCCTGTGTATCCTGTTCCAACATCTCCTGTGTCTCCTGTTCCAGCATCTCCTGTTTCTTCGCCTCTCCATTCCTGGTAGTACCCTTCGGACTGATCTCACGGTACTGACCTTTGCTTGCTCTTGACCTTGCCTGACTGCTGCCTGGATCCGACCTCTGCCTGTTCATTGACCACGTCTGACTGCTGCCTGGACTCACCTTGTGCCTGTCCACTGACCTCATCTGACCGCTGCCTGGAACTTGACCTTTGCCTGACCTGACTACTCCTCAATTGACTACAGGTACTGACCCCTGCTTTGGCTGACCATTCTGGACTGATACCCTGGCCTTGATCCTCGCTTCCCACTCGGACACTCTCTTCTGGCCTCCTGTGACCTCTGGACATTCTTGCTTGTTCATGGTGGGCACTCCCCTGCGCTTCCTCTCTAGCATGTTATTAAATCAGGGGTCGGTGTGCCCAAGGGGGTGCACACTAGTGCACCTTGCATGCGCTGAGTCCTCGGGGAGACCAGTTGGCTTTCCTTGTTTCCTTCCCCCCCACCTTCCCCTCCCTTCCACTACCTGTTCTGCCCCCCAGCCGGAAAAAAAAGCCCCATACCTTTATTTCAGAATTTACGCCTGCCAGAGGCAGGCATAACTTGCACTCACCAGCCAACTGCCAGCGTGCGATCCCCTGGCCCAGCGACTGTGGAGAGGCCTCTGGCCACGCCACGCCCAGCCTCCAGACCACCCCACCCATGCCCTGCCACCAGAACACCCGTTTTTTTCAAGCCCCGGGATTTACACACGTCCTGGGACTTTACACACACCCCCCGAAATCGGAGCAGCTTTGGAGGGAACTTTCCTTCGCCCTCCCCCCACCTTCCCCTCCCTTCCCCTACCTAACCCCCCCCCCCCCCCCCCGGCCCTATCTAAACCCCCCCTGCCGTGCTCCATGTTCCGGTCCGGGGGCTGGTCTGGAGGCCGCAGCCATGCTCCTAGAACGCCCCCCGGGCTGAAACCACGCCTGTGGTGTCGCCCCCAGATGACGCGCTGAACGCGTCATGTCCCCTCGACATGCCCCTGATGACTCGCAGATCGCGACACACCCCACCAAAATGCCCGTCCCGGGGCTTTGCGTGCACCGGAAGCCTATGCAATATAGGCTTGGCGTGCGCAGGGGGTGTTTGGACTAGGTTTTTGGGGGGTACGCGCGTATCTTACATGCCTACCCCTTTGAAAATCTGGCCCCTAGTGTTTAGACACATTTAAGCCCGAAGTTTAAGAGGCCCGCTTGTATAAAATGACCTAGAAATAGGAATGTGCTGGGCCGTGCGTGCGCCAAGCACATATTAGAAATGGCCCAGCCATACACGTAACCCCCAATACTCGCAGAAGTGCAAGGCCAATGAAAAGAGGTGGGCTGGAGGGGGGCGGGTTCTAGGTAGGTAGGCTCAGGGGGGAGGGGGCCGACCAGGACAGTGGCCATTATAGGCCCTGTCCTGGGGAAGCGCGCACAGCAGCTAGCCAGTGAGCCGAATTACTTCTGCACCAAAGGAACAGTAAGTATTAGGGGTGTGCATTCGTATTGAACATAAATGTAAAACGCTACTTTTTTTTTTTTTTAACTTAAAAAAGTGATGAGACATAAACGATCGGATTTCCAACTTATTCAACATAGCTATGTTGAATAAGTTGGAAATCGCGATTGTTGATCCAAAATAAAAATTTAAACCCCTCACCTTCCTTAATCCCCCCCCAAAGACTTACCACAACTCCCTGGTGATCCAGCGAGGAGTGAGGACGCCATTTCTGAAAGCCTTTCCGAGGAGCACGTGACGTTGGCGCCACGTCGGAGTGACGCGGCGTCACGTGATTCCCCACGGGTTCGCGCCGGAACGCTCATTCGGCCCAAAAGGAACTTTTGGCCAGCTTGGGGGGGTTCAGCCCAAAAGGAACTTTTGGCCAGCTTGGGGGTGTCAGGAGGCCCCCCCCAAGCTGGCCAAAAGTTCCTTTTGGGCCGAATGAGCGTTCCGGCGCGAACCCGCGGGGAATCACGTGACGCCGCGTCACTCCGACGTGACGCCGACGTCACGTGCTCCTTGCAAAGTTGGTCAGAAATGGCGTCCTGACCCCGCCGGACCACCAGGGAGTTGTGGTAAGTCTTGGGGGGGGGGGGGGGATTAAGGAGGGTGAGGGGTTTAAATTTTTATTTGCACATATGGACATAAACAGAATTCAATGAGTTGAGTATATGTCCATATTGACCGCAAATGGGACCCCCTTTGGACATATGGACATATGAACTTAAACTTTTGCTCTGCACATCCCTAGTAAGTATTAAATTAAAAAAAATCTAATAGCTAGGGGTTAGGGGTCAAGGAAGAGAGGGGGAAAGGCAGGAAAGATAGGAGAGGTAGTCAGTTGGACAGGGAATTTCCCTTCCCGTCCTCTCCTTAATTGAAGTGGACTGTGAGGGAACTAGGAAAACCCTACTCCCGGCATTGCGAGTTTTTTTGAAAATACCCCTGTTGTGCGCAGAACATGCCACCCCTCTCACATGCGCATGGGAATCATATTTTATAACACACGTGTGCTGACGCGTGCATGTTATAAAATAACTGTACCTATCTGTGCGCGCTGGGAACTGTGCGGACATTTGAAAATTGCCCCCATAGTGATCTGTTTACAGTATACAGTAGTGGTCAGTAGAGATTTGTGAAGCTCAAACCTATCAGTTCTGGCTTCGGTTTCAGCCTGCCGAGGAAATTTTCGTTTTTCCTGCGGTTCGGGCTTTTTTATTTTCATGAAACCTGACATTGAAATTGCCTAATTTGTCAAAAATGAATGCACATCCCTAGTGGTCAGTTTTTCAATATATTCTTTCTTTATTTTATTTGCATTTTGCTATTGAAGCTTAAGGCTGGAAACCATAGACACCTTCTGCTTTATTTTTAATGCTTTCTCAAATGTTTCCTACTTTTTGTAGATAAGGGCTCTTGGGCCTCTCATACATATATGTGAACTTTGCAGTGAAGTGAAAACCTGATGGGATTCGGAAATATGTGAGTGATTTAGCGTAGGATCATTTTGAATGCAGAGATGCCTATGGTATGTAGAAATCTCAGACTTTTGTCAAGAGGAGGCATGAGTGAACATTGCAAGGTACAGGATTTAAATGGACATTTATGACAGCACATCACAAAAGGTCATCTGGGCAGAGCTGAGAAACTAGTAACCCAGGGGTGCTCAAACAGACCTTGTGCCCCCCTCCCCCAGCCAGATACGTTTTCAGACTTTGGAGGCAGTGCTTGCAAATAAATCTCATGAATATTCATTAGGTTCATACTGAAATCCTGACTGGATGGGGGAGGGGAGGCGAGGACTGATTTGAACACCCTGCAGTATCCATTGATCCTCTTTTAAAACAGATCATGGTCATTTGATAATGGTAAATTGGGCTAACATATCCTGAGACTAAGCCCTCTAATCAGGAGTGAGTGAACTCTAGCCAATTAAGATATGACAGGAAATCAGTCATATGAAACAAATCGGAAGGCGGTCCAACTTAGCCAAGGCATAAATGAATTTTGAGTGGCAAGATTTGATATTTGGACAATTCATACATATCAAGGTCTTTTCAACCATCACTGACTTTATTGCTACGTATAAGAACAATTGTGTAGCATTAAATACAAAACAAAGGAAAACTGAACCCCTGATGTAGCCGATTAGGCGAAACTCGGCCGGAGTCAGGTGTTTTATCTAATTATATTAAAAAAATACTTTTTTCCACGGTATACGGTCTTTCTTTTGTTGTATTTGCCTTAGCAAATCAGTCATATCCAGTCAGGTGTCTGTAAGACCTGGTAACCAATTGGAGGCACTCAGGAGCAACATCTACTCATATTCACCACTAAAAGGCCAAGGAGGGACTGCTCTGAATTGAACATTTTAATCATGAGTATTGGAACTTTGTAAATTGCAAAGAGAGAACAAAAGACACTGAGAGCGGAGGACATTGGAAAGATAGAGCTATAACAGTATAGAGACATGGTCTGCTAAAAAACTCAACTGGCCATTGACTTCTACCAGCCCAACTTCAGGTGACATAAATACTAGATGATGACTGGGTATTTTTGTTTAGAAATTCACTGCCCGCCACATAGATTAAGCAGGGAAGGCAGCATGTACAATAAACTTTGGTGAATCCTTAGGGGATAATTTTCAAAAGGATTTACATGCTTAGAACTGGATTTTACATATGCAAATGTAACTTACACATGTAAGTGGGCTTTTGAAAATTGCTGCAGTACATATCATAGAATTGTCAAAAGGCATTGCATGAGTAAATGCACTTTAAAGCCTGGATTTTGCCAGCTCTAAAGAAAGAGGCAAAGTGCCAGCTCTAAAGAAAGAGTTCCCTCCCATTCCGCTCCAATTAAGGAGTGGACTGGGAGGGATCTGATCTGGGCCTGATCACATCGCTGTGCGTACTTAATAAAATCCCCTCGCACGTGTGAGTTGTGGGCCACCCGCACATGCACGTGCAGATGTTAAAATCTGGCATTCATGTGTGCGCAGATATCACATTTTATAATATTAGGCATGGTGATGTGCACAAGTTATAAAATCTGTGCGGCCCTTTTAAAATCTACCTCTAAGTGAATAAATGAGCTTTTCAAAATAGCTACAGTATGTTACATTTATTACACATGTAAGTCCTTTGAAAATAACCTCCCCATTGTTTATTTGTCATTTCTAAAGGGGAAGAGTCCTCTGAGGACTTGGGTTTACAGAATCAAACCTTTTCAATGGAAAAGATATTGAGGAATACGAAATCATGATATGAAGCTCCAAGAGAGTAGTCTCAGGAGTGATGTCTGAAAATACTTTACTACAGAAAGGGTTATGGATTCCTGGAATGCCCTTTCAGAGAAAGTTGTCAATAATTCAACAGTTACAGAACTCAAAAAAGTGTGGGATATACACAGAAGATCTCTGGTGGCAAGATAATGGAAATAAAGTATGATGAAGCATGCACTGAGAGGCAGTTATAACCAAAAATCATCATTGGCAATGCCTTATGCTTCCTAGAAGGCATTCAAGTATCCTGAACAATTAAAGTATCCTGAACAATCCTAAACGCATACAGAGTACAACTAGCAGAATAAAAAAAACTCATCCATAAAACAAAAAAAGTCTTCTACACTAACAAAATAAACAAATACCAACAGAACCCTAAAATGCTCTTCAACATAGTCAAAAGCCTAACCAAATCACCTTACGATGATCAACACCAAAGATCACTAGTAACGTCTTCGCAGACTTCTTTAATGAAAAAATCAAAATCCTCATAAAGAACAACCTAAAAAATGACTCACAAGACCAAAAAATACCAAACATTCAAACAAAAAACTGGCCCCAACTTTGAGACAGCATCTTCTTTAGAAGTCCAAATGATCAATAAAAAAATGAACCCAGCCAAACACCCTATTGACGCCATACCCATTACAATGATAAAAAATCTCGAACCACCAATAACTAAGACAATAACTGAAATCGTAAACCTCTCCCTCACGGAAGGAAACTACCCAGAATGCCTAAAATCAGCAATCATCAAACCCATTCTGAAAAAGAATAGTCTTGATCAGAAAACCCAATGAACTACCGACCCATATCAAACCTCCCATTCATTGCCAAAATCATCAAGAAAGTTGTTCACACAAGGCTCACTGACCACCTACAAGAAAACAACCTCCTACTTCCCGCTCAATTTGGCTTCAGAAAACAACTGAACACTGAGACGCTACAACTAGCAATGAACGACTTTGTACTCAAAGGTTTTGAAAAAGGCAACAGCTATCTTCTAATCCTACTCGACCTATCTGCAGCCTTTCATACAGTAAACCACTCCATCATGATTGACCGTATATCTGAAATTGGAGCTAAAGAAATAACCCTACAATGGTTCTCCTCTTACCTATCTCAAAGATCCTACCAAGTGCTACTCAATGATTCCCTCTCAAAGAAAATCATTCTAAACACTGGAGTTCTCCAAGGATCCACTCTGTCAGCGACTCTCTCTAACATCTACCTGCTTCCATTATGCCACTTCCTATCAAATCTCAATCTGACCCACTTCATGGTATTCAAATATTAATCCCAATAAAAAAATCACTAGAAGAAACATACAAATTAACAGCAACTTATTTAAACAATATAAAGGAAATACTAACCAACTTAAAACTCATCCTCAACTTCGACAAGACTGAATTGATCTTATTAGACAGAAGGAACAACTCTCCTCAAATACCACCACTCAGCCTAATGAACAAAAATACGGTTATATCTCCAATCAATCATGCTCGCAACCTCGGAGTAATAATTGACAGGGAACTTTCTTTCAAAAACCATATCACAAGAAAAATAAAAGACAGATATCATAAACTACTTACTAGAGATGTGAATCGGAACCGGAATCGGTTCGGATTCCGGTTCCGATTCACATGTGGGTTTTTTTCAATCGGGCCCGATCGAGGTTTTTTTTATCGGCTTCGCCCCAGCTGATAAACAAAAAACCCACCCCGACCCTTTAAAAGTAACCCCTTAGCTTCCCCCACCCTCCTGACACCCCAAAAAACTTTTTACAGGGACCTGGTGGTCCAGTGGGGGTCCCGGGAGCGATCTCCCATGATCTCCCGCTCCGGGCCATCCTCCCGCTCCCGGGCCATCGGCTGCCACTAATCAAAATGGCGCCGATGGCCCTTTGCCCTTACCATGTGACAGAGTATCCGTGCCATTGGCTGGATCCTGTCACATGGTAGGAACGCTGGATGGCCAGCGCCATCTTGTGCTCCTACCATGTGACAGGGGCTGACCAATGGCACCGATAGCCCCTGTGACATAGTAAGGGCAAAGGCTATCGGTGCTAGGGATGTGAATCGTGTGCCTGATCATCTTAACGATTGAAATCGTCTGGCAGGAGAAGAAAATCGTGTTTGGCACGATTTTTTAGTTAAAAAATAGGTTTTTCCGATTAGTGTGCAGTAACGGGAGTTAGTGCGCGATAACAGGAAGTTAGTGCGCACTAACCATTGTTAGTACGCGCTAACAGAAAATAATACAATTTGACACTTTTCAGGTCAGTTAGGGTCAGTTTAGGAATGAATATGTATTCCTATTGGCTGCCCTCTTATTTATTCATGTTACCAAGGTTCCCACTGACAATATATGGGGGATGGGAAATGGAAACAGTTGGTAGCTTGACAAAAAAAGTAATGTGATCAGTCAATGTGAATAGAACTTGTGCCCTATCCCTGATACCAGGAGTGTTGTGATCTTCTTGCATGCAGTGCCGTATCCCTGATACTGGGAGTGTTGTGATCTTCCTGCATGCAGTGCCCTATCCCTGATACCAGGGGTGTTGTGATCTTCCTGCACTCAGTGCCATATCCCTGATACTGGGAGTGTTGTGATCTTCCTGCACACAGTGCCCTAACCCTGATACCAGGGGTGTTGTGATCTTCCTGCACACAGTACCCTATCCCTGATACCAGGGGTGTTGTGATCTTCTTGCACACAGTGCCCTATCCGTGATACCAGGGGTGTTGTGATCTTCCTGCACTCAGTGCCCTAACCCTGATACCAGGGGTGTTGTGATCTTCCTGCACGCAGTGCCCTATCCCTGATACCAGGGGTGTTGTGATCTTCCTGCACTCAGTGCCATATCCCTGATACTGGGAGTGTTGTGATCTTCCTGCACACAGTGCCCTAACCCTGATACCAGGGGTGTTGTGATCTTCCTGCACACAGTGCCCTATCCCTGATACCAGGGGTGTTGTGATCTTCCTGCACTCAGTGCCATATCCTTGATACTGGGAGTGTTGTGATCTTCCTGCATGCAGTGCCCTAACCCTGATACCAGGGGTATTGTGATCTTCCTGCACACAGTGCCCTAACCCTGATACCGGGAGTGTTGTGATCTTCCTGCACGCAGTGCCGTATCCCTGCTCAGTGCAGGAAGATCACCTAACAGCCTGTTATAAGATTTGTTTTCTTCGAGAAATCCTCCCTGCTCCACCAGGGGGAAACCAACTTGGACAATCCAGTCTTGCTAAGTATTTCTTCATTTTCTTATTTATATTGTCTCTTAAAGAAATACCTCACTCGGCTCGCAAACACAGAGCTCGAGAAAGGTTTCTTGAAGGAACTATAGCTAGTCTGGTGTTGGGTCCAATGGATACCCACATTAGAAGAGGGACGATAATACTGAGTGAATTATCGCTTGAGGGGACCCAGGAAGGCATGGCATCCCCTCGTGATCTTGAAATCTCTCTGTCCCCGGATAATAGAGCACCACCTGAGAACCCAGCAACTAATAGATCGGAATCATATGGGGACACTAAGCTGCCACTCGAGAAGAATGGTGGAATTAAAGAAGACCCAGAAAAATCTTTGAATTCCGTTGCAGGAGGAGCCAAGTTTATTGGCATCTCGGAGGGAAGTGTTATAGAGGGTCAAAGTGCTGCCTCAGGACATTGATTATAGTTCTGATAAGTCATTTGGTGGTATTGTTGGATTACTTCCAATAGTAAGACACCTGTAATCTCTCTCGGGGTTATATGGGAAACTTTAGTAGTTTTAGATAAGAATGTCACCCTGCAATTGAAACCTGTTTTAAAAAATATGGAAAATCTAGATTCCAAGTTGAAAAATGTAAGAGGGATCAGGCTATAACTAATGGGGTAGATTTTCAGAGCCCTGCTCGCCTAAATCCGCCCAAAACCGGGCGGATTTACGCGAGCAGGGCCCTGAGCGCCGGTGAGCCTATTTTACATAGGCTCACCGGCGCGCGCACAACCCCGGGACTCGCGTAAGTCCCGGGGTTTTCGGAGTGGGCGTGTCGGGAGGCGTGTCGGGGGGCGGGGCCGGATTGCGCGGCGTTTCGGGGGCGTGCCGGCAGCGTTTTGGGGGCGGGTACGGGGGCGTGGCTATGCCCCGGGGCGGTCCGGGGGCGTGGCCTCGCCCTCCGTACCCGCCCCCAGGTCGCGGCCCGGCGCGCAGGGGTCCCGCTCGCGCGCGGGGATTTACGCCTCCCTCTGGGAGGCGTAAATCCCCCGACAAAGGTAGGATCGGGGTTTAGACAGGGCCGGGCGGGTGGGTTAGGTAGGGGAAGGGAGGGGAAGGTGAGGGGAGGGCAAAGGAAAGTTCCCTTCTAGGCCGCTCCGATTTCGGAGCGGCCTAGGAGGGAACGGGGGTAGGCTGCGCGGCTCGGCGCGCGCAGGCTATACGAAATCGATAGCCTTGCGTGCGCCGATCCAGGATTTTAGCCGATACGCGCGACTATGCGCGTATCTACTAAAATCCAGCGTACTTTTGTTTGCGCCTGGAGCGCAAACAAAAGTAGGCTGTTCGCGCTCGTTTGAAAATCTACCCCAATGTTTTTAACTAATGTTAAAAGATTAAGTGATCTTGAAAACCAAATGCGTAGTAAGAACTTAAGGCTAATACATTTTCCAGTTTCCAGCCATTTCGGCTAAGGAAATATGGAATAAGTTTGCCCTAGAATTTTTGAAAATTCCTCAACAAGCCATGCCACCTCTTACTCAGATTTATTATATTCCCTCTTGGAAAAATAAAACTGAGAAAGGGCAAGATTTTCAATCAATTATACCTTTAAATGATACAGAAATTTTGGAATCCACAAATGTGGAAACAGCTCAGCCATCCATGCTGATTGTTTCTTTTTTATTAAACTCAGATAAAGAGTGGGTCCAAAAGTTATTTTTCAGAAACATCAATGAAACATTTTGTCAACTCAATGTAAGAGTATTTCCAGACGTTACGAAAGAGACACAAAAGAGAAGGAAAGAATTTCTTATTTTAAGACCTAAACTTTTGCAAATGGGTGCTCAGTATAAGTTAAAATTTCCATGTAAGTGTTGTATCACTTATAAGTCTATTAAGTATTGTTTTTTTCCAGCCATCTCATTTGATTAAGTTTATTGCAGAAAAGAATATAGAGTGTGGTCCAGAGGTAGCAAGCCCTCAGTAATATAACTAACTAAAAATGCTCTATAAAAATGGAATATAGATCCCTGGAATTGGATTGTCAATATTTCTCATAAATTTTCTTTGTGATCTTGCCTTTATTGTTTCAATATATTTTCCCCTTGTATTGAAGTCTAGGAAAAAATATATGGTTAAAGTTATGATTTTCCTTGGTTAATGAAGATATGGTATAATAGTTTAATAACCATGTAATTTCTGTATCAAGGTATTCTTGATTGTAGTGTTTAAAAATTGATATAACTACAAAATTTAAAAAAAAAACCCACTGGGAATAATACCATGGTGTAACATGTCCCTAAGGCATCCCTAGGATTATGGGGCCACCATGCCTTAATGGGACCAATCATCCCAATTAACACCCTTACCACCAAATATGTCAAAGTCACTGGTGGTCTCCATAGACACTCTGAGCCCTACCACCAATAACAACAACAACTGCCTGAGGAGGCAACCAAAGTGAAAAAAAAAAGATTTGTTATAAAATACCTCTAGGGACATGCCTTCTTCCTATCTCCAATCCTTTTCATTTGACTAAAAATTGACCCTCTCCTGGATGACAGCTCCCCCCCCCCATGCTAATCTACCCTCTGGACCCCCTCCAGACTTAAAACAAAAAGTAGCCCTAGTGATCTTGTGGGGCCTAGAATGCCCCATGGGTTCCAGCCTGGTGATGACCATTTTCTAAAATTGAACTGGCTGCCCCTATTACATGATAGGAGCAAAGGCACACTACTGGTCAGCTGGTGCCTTTATAGAAAATGGTTGCTGCCAGGTCTGGAGCATAGGGTTCAATTTGGGCCCTCCATAATTCCTCCATGGCTAATTTTGAAAGTCCAGAAGAATTTGAAGGGTGGACTAGGATGGGGTGATAGGGGAGCCAGTCTCCATGGAAGTCAATTTTTAGTCAAAGGGAATGGGTTGAGGGGTTGGAAAGGGCCTGCCTCCAAATGTATTTTACAAAAAAAAAAACATTTTTTGTCTCTTTATTCTTCTTGGGGAATGGAGGTGGTAGTGGGGAGATACGGGTCTACAGAGACCTTTGGGGACTTTGTTATACTTGGTGGAGGGTTGTTAGTCTGGGTCGATTATCGGAATATGAATGCATGTTCCGATACTCCTGGGGTCATGCCTTTATGTTTCCTGGAGAAGTTATCTACAACTCTTACAATATTAGAAGCAAGCAGCATTATTTAATTTTAATGTTTAGGGTAGTAATGAGCTGGTAAAATATTTCTGGTAAATGATTAGGAAGAAATCGAACATTGTCTTCATGGGTAGTGTCCAACAGATGAAATAGAATCGGAAACAAAAAACAAAGTGAAGGTAGCCAGGTTGGCTGAGAAGTGATCTGTTAGGTACATAGAATGTAGCATGCTATCTTCAATGTTGTGGCCCTACTTAAGAGAAAATAAGATAAATCATAAAACACTGAATGTAACTACAAAATATATTCCAATGTTTTCTAACAACACATTGTATCAGACAGGTCTTAGAAGTAAATGGGAGAATACAGATAGGATGACGGAGCAAGGAGTTTTAAGCTGAAGCAACAAGCCTCGATCCAGCCAGCACACACTGCTAAAGCTCTTTTAATAACCAAAGCAGAGTATCCATGTCCTGTAAACCTTTGCTTCATTTCCACAGCTCTCATTTTGAATAATGTTGGCTGGTTCATACTATAGGTCAGTGATATTCACTCCCACCCCTCAAGGGCCACAAATAGGTTGGATTTTCAGGATATTCCTAATGAATTTGCATCAGATAGATTTGAATACATTAGAGGTAGTGCGCCCGTAAATCTATCTGATGCATATTTATTAGGAATATCCTGAAAACCAGACCTGGTTGCAACCCTTGAGGTCTGGGATTGACTGCCACTGAACCAGATCCACCCCCAGTGTCTAATTCAGTAAGGCACACATTCCATGCATACTTCTCTCTGCAGCAACAAGATAACACTGGTAAACAAATTTCTGCAAACATTTTGTTTCCTCCACAAACTTCAGTGAAACAAATAGATTTTAACAAGCTGAACACAAATATGCATTTATTATGTCTGTATCACGTACCGTTTGCCAGAAAAGTGTGATATACTTTTCTGGCATTAAGCATTGTTACATATCTGTAGTGGCAAAAGCTATAATGCAATGTTGGCACCGGAAAACAAAACTAAAAATGTTTTGCTGCAGATTTTCATTTGTAACCACTGTCTGACACTTCACGGATGAGAGTCCAACAAAGTCACCCAGCATGGAGGGGTTCCACTTGCCTTGATACTGTTTCTCCATTTTGACAATGTCTTGATGAAACCTTTCACCATGTTCGTCACTCACAGTGCCAAGGTTGTCTGGGAAGAAGTCCAAGTGGGAATGAAGAAAATGTATCTTCAATAACATGTTGCACTTCATCAGTTTGTATGCCTGAAGCAGATTTTCAACCTGTTCGACATGGTCTGCTGCCTTATAGTTGCCTAGAAAGTTACAAAGAACATTCTTGAAGGCTGTCCATGCAACATGTTCTGTACCTTGCAGAAGACCATCAAAGTAGCTGTCCTTCATCACAGCTCGGATTTGTGGGCCAACGAAAACACCTTCTTTTATCTTGGCATCACTTATGCATGGAAACATTTGCCGCAAATAATCAAAGGCTTTACTTTGCTTGTTCATTGCCTTAACAAAGTTTTTCATCAGCCCAAGTTTGATGTGCAAAGGTGGAAGAAATATATTACTTGGATCCACCAATGGGTTGTGCGCAACATTCTTCTGCCCTGGAACCAACTTCTTGCAGAAAGGTCAGCAGACTTTTCTGACGTAATTTGAATCTCTTGCTCGATTGTCCCACTCACAAAGGAAGCAAAAATACTTGGTGTAACCAAGCTGCAGACCCAGTAGAATTGCAACTACCTTGAGATCATCACACAAATTCTAGTTGAACCTCGAGTACTCAATGTGGCTCAGCAGAAGCTGCATGTTCTCATATGTTTCTTTCATATGAATGGCATGTCCTACAGGTATTGATGGGTAGATATTGCCATTGTGCAGCAAACCAGCCTTCAAACTTAAGATTGATGAATCAATAAATAGTCACCATTCTGTTGGGTCGTGGTCACATCCGAGAGCACAAATAATCCATTGATGTCACAGCAAAAAGTCAGACTGTCTACTTGGTTGAAATATTTTGTAAAATCTTCATAACAGCTGGAAAATACTGAAATTTTCGTATCAGAGGACAAAAGATTCCATCCTTGCAGCCTTGACCCAAGCAGCTCCACCTGACTCATTGATAAAGCCAGATCTCTGACCAGATCATTCAGCTGTCTGAGATATTAAATGAGGATGGCTGGATGTTGATGGCACAAAGTCAGGATCAGCCGCAACTTCCATCTGCGATGGCTCGTCATCATCACCTACCTCCTCATCCTCATCAACAAGTGTCCATACCTCTGGCGGTTTTGGAACAGGATGACTGTCATCATGTGGTACTGGTCTCATTGCAGAAGTAACAGTCAGTTTTGTGATCTTTCTGTTCCCTCCATATCATTGGGATGGTTGCACACCTTTCAGCCAAGCTCGCAGACTACTGGCGCAAGATGCGCAACATATATGAAGAGCTCATGCTCTGTCCTGGTCACCAATTTTGCACCCGAGGTATAACTCGTATGTCTTCTTAATGAGTGTGTCATACTCCTTTTCTGTGCTTTCAGAGTAAACTCACCACAGATGTAACAAAATATGTCACGGCTATTACGACATTGGCGTGACATTTCATAAAGTATATGAAATTAAATGAACAAGCTTTAACTCAACATTTTAGTGATACAATTTTCTCATTCACACAGACGTTGTGTTGTGTTCCACGCCCGCGGCCATCTGTGGGCGCGGCCCCCTACCTCGTCTCCCAACCGGACTCACGGCAGCGTTGGGGCCGACTGCCCTGCGCCGGGCTCGGCACCTCCGCATGGCGGTGCGGGCCTTTGGGCTGGCCGTCTGGATCGGAGCCGTCCCTGCTCCTCCCTCGCAGCCGCTGCTGCTCTCCTCTGCGGCCCGGATCCAAGATGGCCATCACCATCCTTAGTCACGAGGCCATGCCTCTTCGCTAGATTTAAAGGGACCTCGTCCCTTTAATTGGCTCCAGCTGATTCCTATCCACCGGGCCAGAGGAAATATAAAAGGAGACTTCCTCTGACCATTCCCTGACTTGGCAACGTCTCCTGTGAGAGTTGTTTGAGTCTGCTTGCTTTGGTGAGTTCCAACGTCTTGATTCCTTGTTCCAGCTTGTCTTGGTTTCCTGGTTCCTGACTCCAGATCGGCTAGCGGTGATTCCTGGTATTGACTTTGGACTGGCAAGTGGTGATCCCTCAGTGTGTGACCTCGGACTGGTAAGCGGCGTCCCTCTGGCACTCGTCCTTGGACTTCCTTGTGACCATCGTCTCCAAGGGACCACCTAAGTCCCAGCGGCCCGGGTCCCTTCGGGCTCCTCCCGGGGGGAACACGGGCTGCCAGGGGTGAAGCTCGAGTCAGCCTTTGCACCGTACATTTGCTCCTTGACCTCTCAAAGGTCCACCTAATTCCCAGCAGTCTGGGTCCCTACGGGCTCTTCCCGGGGGGACCGCGGACCTCCAGCGGTGAAGCCACATCTTACTTCCCGACGTCACGACTCTTCGTCCGCCTCCACAGTCACGCCTGTCTACAGTGCCAAGGGTCCACTGATCACATCTTCGGTTCCTGCCTTGCCACCCGACGGGAGAACCTACGGATCTTCCGCCAAGGTTTACCATCCTCCTGTAGGCCCAAGAGTTCACAAGCCTGAGCATAACAGATTGCCAAGTCCATGGACCCGGCGGAGGTATCTGCCCGTCAGGCCATTCCGGGAATGGCCCAGCGCCTGAAGGACCAGCAACAGACCCTCGATGCCCTGGTCTCTGCGGTACAGAGTCTGACCCAACGCCTTGAAGCATTAGGGCCCATGAACCCTACACTGCCATCTCTGTCTGGGGCTCAAGGAGGCCGCCCTATTCAGCCACACACCGTCCAGGCCTCCGGAGGCAACCTGGGGCAAGTAACTCCCACACAACTCCCGGCGCCTTCTCGCTACGCCAGAGATGCGAAGTTGGGTTGAGGATTCCTTAGCCAGTGCCAGGTTCGCTTTTCCTTGCTTCCTGCACAGTTTCCCAGCGACCTGGTCAAAACCAGCTACATCATGTCCCTGCTCAACAGGAAGCCCCTGATCTGGGCTTCTCATCTGTGGGAGAGAAGGGATCCGGTCTTTGAAGACCTGAGTCAGTTTCTGTCGGCCTTCCGGCAGATGTTTGATGAACCCATCCGCAAATCCATTGTGGTCTCAGAACTGCTCCGATTGCGACAGGGTACTCGGACTGTGGCCGAGTATGCAACAGAATTCCGTACCCTGGCCGCAGAGCTGAATTGGAGGGAAGATTGCCTGCATGGAATCTTCTTGGAAGGCCTAGCCTCGCATCTTCAAAATGAGCTAGCGGCAAGAGAACTCCAAGATGACCTCGACGGCATGATAGAGTTGGCCAATTGAGTGGATTGTCAGATGAGGTTTTGCCTTCCAGTGGTTAAGACAGCGAAGAGGCCCTCACCTCCATCCAAGAGTGTATCTGAAGTCCCTCGGGCACCCGCCGATGAACCCATGGAGTTGGGTCGCGGGAGAGTGTCTCCTCAAGAGCGTCGGCGGAGCACAAAAGAAGGACTTTGCTTTTATTGTGGCGCAGCAGGCCATCAAATAGCCGCCTGCCCAGCACGACCGGAAAACTCTCGGGCCTAGGACCAGAAGGAGGTCTCTTCCTGGGCCGTACTGCACCTGCACCTCCACTAATGTTGCCAGTGGCGTTAACTGCTAAAGAAGGGGACTTCCACATGCTAGCTCTAGTGGACTCCGGTGCTGGCGGCAATTTTATAATGAAAGGCCTGGTGGAACACTTAAAGATTCCACAAATCTGCCTCCCTGTCCCTATGGTCATCTCTTCGATCCAAGGGAAACCTCTTCCAGAACAGGTGACACACACCACGATTCCCGTCCAGCTGAGGGCTGGGGCCCTGCATCAGGAACAGATGTCATTCTATGTCCTGGAGTATTCCATCCATCCGATCGTCCTAGCTCTTCCTTGGCTCCAGGATCACGAGCCCCAATTTGATTGGAATACTTTGCAGCTGGCTCGTTGGGGGCCAAATTGCCAGGGTAATTGCCTCCACTCTGTGGTGCCAGTATCCTGTTCCCTAGCTTTCACCAACCTTCCAGGCCTGCCAGCCCCTTATGCCGCATACGCGGATGTTTTCTCAAAACAGAAGGCCGAAATACTGCCACCGCATCGATCCTTCGATTGTGCCATCAATCTTCTCCCAGGAGCGGAGCCTCCTCGAGGGCACACCTATGCCCTCTCTCCGGCCGAGACACAGGCCATGAAGGAGTATATTGAGGAAAATCTGGAGAGAGGATTCATCCAGAAATCACAGTCCCCAGCAGGGGCAGGGTTCTTCTTCGTTGCCAAGAAGGACGGAAGTCTGCGCCCTTGCATTGACTACAGGGGCCTGAATGCAATAACAGTCAAGAACCGTTATCCGTTACTCCTCATCTCAGAACTCTTCGACTGGTTGCAAGGAGCACAGATCTTCTCCATGCTGGATCTCCGGGGAGCCTACAACTTGATCCGTATCAAGGAGGGCGATGAGTGGAAGACGGCCTTCAATACCCGAGACGGCCACTACGAGTATTTAGTGATGCCTTTCGGGCTCTGTAATGCCCCCAAGGTGTTCCAGAACACTATGAATGAGATACTCCGCGACCTCTTGTATCAGTGCGTAGTTGTATACTTGGACGACATATTGATATTTTCAGATATTCTGACCGCTCACTGCCAGCACGTCATCCAAGTACTACAGCACCTTAGAGAGCACAAATTGTACGCAAAGCTTGAAAAGTGCCTTTTTGAGCAGGAGTCCCTTACCTTCCTGGGATACATAGTTTCCAGAGAAGGCTTTCGCATGGACCTTCAGAAGCTGAAAGCCATTCGGGAATGACCACAGCCGTCAGGACTAAAGGCACTCCAGAGGTTTCTGGGTTTTCGAACTACTATCGAACTTTTATCCCGCATTATGCGACCATCATTGTCCCGATGACAGCCCTGACCTGGAAAGGTGCGGACCCCAAAAAATACCCTCCTACGGGAGAGGCCGCGTTTCGTCGCCTCAAGGAGGTATTCTTGTTACAGCCGTGCCTTCGGCATCCGGATCCACAGCGGCCATTTGTCATCGAAGTGGACGCATCCTCAGAAGGCGTAGGCGCTGTTCTGAGCCGGACCTCCGAACACCATAAGCTATGTCCGTGTGCCTTCCACTCACGCCAGTTCTGCCCGGCCAAGCGGAACTACGCCATAGGTTATAAGGAACTCTTGGCTATAAAGGTAGCCTTAGAAGAGTGGTGGCCGTGGCTAGAGGGGGCACAACACCAGTTTACGGTCTACACGGATCACAAAATCTTAGAGTACCTGCATCGGGCTCAACGACTCAACCCACGGCAGGCTCGTTGGGCCCTATTCTTCACTAGGTTCAACTTCGTCCTTCATTACAGACCCGCTGGGAAGAATGTCAAGGCCGACGCCCTATCTCGTGTCTTTGAATCCACAGAAGGTACGGAAGAACCACGGTTCATCATAGAACCATCCCGTATCCACCTGTCTGCTACCACGACCATCCCTCCTGGGAGAACCCTGGTTCTACAGCATCTACAGAAACACGTCCTAGCTTGGGCCCATGACTCCCATTGTTTGGGCCATCCTGGACAATCCCGGACCTTACAAAACCTGTGCCAATACAATTGGTGGCCTAAAGTCAACCAGGATGTCTGGGCTTACGTGGAGTCCTGTCAGGCATGTGCCCGCCACAAGAGGATCCATGGTGTGACCCCAGGCCTACTCCAGCCTTTACCAGCGCCCGCAGAACCTTGGACTCATGTGGCCACCGACTTCGTGGTCGACCTGCCACTATCTAGTGGCAATACAGTTATATGGGTGGTCGTAGACCGATTCAGTAAAATGGGACCACGGGCTTCCAGGGGTGAAGCTCCAGTCAGCCCTTGCACCGTACGTTTGCTCCTTGACCTCTCAAAGGTCCACCTAAGTCCCAGCGGTCTGGGTCCCTACGGGCTCCTCCCAGGGGGACCGCGGACCTCCAGTGGTGAAGCCACATCTTGCTCCCCGACTTCACGACTCTTCATCTGCCTCCACAGTCATGCCTATCTACAGTGCCGAGGGTCCACTGGTCACATCTTCGGTTCCTGCCTCGCCACGCGATGGGAGAACCTATGGATCTTCCGCCAAGTTATACCATCCTCCCGTCGGCCCAAGGGTCCACAAGCCTGAGCATAACATGTTGCATAGGAGACTACACATTGCCGCTGCATATATAAGGCTGCATCGTCATGGTTACAAGTTGGAATCTTGCAGCTGAGCTGGGGCTTGCCTGAGCAAGTTCTGGCATGATCAGGCAGAGATTCTTGGTGTATTTTAAAAAAGTTTAGTCTCTGTTACATGTTACATTGCTTATGGCCATAAAAAATATGACATGAATTTTAAAAATCATAAAAACTACTGTCCAGCAAGAAAATATATGTACACGAGATTATGTTTTAAAATTTCACAATTATTGTAACACAAAATTGGCCGTTTCTCAAACACCTTACATGATGTACAACTTTCGAAGTAATATCCATGATCAGCAACAAAATATGTATTTGGAACACCAAAAAGCCTGAAAGAAACAAAAACTTTGTTTAACAGTGTAACATACAGGTGAAATCTGCCAAAAATTATTTATAGGCTTCTAATCCTTTCTTTTGGTTGTTGAAAGTTCCATCGTCTTTAAATGGTATAACTGGATCCTCCATAGTGTCCTGCCTGTCAGAACATGCATTTCTAAATAGGGACACAACTTTACTGCCCTCATTTTCTGAAAGGCATTATGACACATCAATCAAATCTGAGATTCAATATCAAACAACCTGTCCAAGTGCACCCCTGCCTCTTTCATTACACTTGAAAAGATAAAAGAATCTTGTTCAACACAGGGGAATAGTGATGGAGAAATCACTTTAAAGGTGCACTAGCCTTGTGTGATATTCTCCCAAATCTGCCCGCTCTGCAGATGTAAAAGGAAACCACACACAGGATTAAATAGCCCTAACAAATCCCTTGGAAACCTCCCCTGGAACATCACAGATCCCTCCCCCAAAGGTACTCCAATTCCAGTTGACAATCCCATTCCCAGCCTCTTATCTTGCTCTCAACCCAAGATAAAAAGCAAGCTGGTCTCCTTTTGTTTGAAAATACACTTGCTTTGTGTATATAAAAGCAACATTTATTGGGTAGTTCTAAATAGGGATGTGCAGAGGGACGCCATACGTTGCATTTGGGATACATATTTGTCGGGGAGCAAATACGTTGCATATGTCCGTATGGCGCCCCGATACGGTTTTACATCTAATCCTATTCGGTACCCAGCTAAAATTAAATTTACTACAACCCCCCACCCTCCTGAAACCCCCCCCCCAAGACTTATCAAAACTCCCTGGTGGTCCAGTGGGGGTCCGGGACCCATCCCCTGCACTCTCGCACCCTCGAACCAGTTTCAAAATGGCGTTGATAGCCTTTGACCTACCATGTCACAGGGGCTACCGGTGCTATTGGTCAGCCCCTGTCACATGGCCATCGGCGCCATCTTGTGCTCCTACCATGTGACAGGGGCTGACCAATGGCACCAGTAGCCCCTGTGACATAGTAAGGGCAAGGCTATCGGCGCCATTTTGATTCCTGGCACCCGACGGCATGAGTGCAGGAGATCGCTCCCGGCCCCCCTCTGGAACCCCAGGGACTTTTGGCCAGCTTGGGGGGGCCTCCTGACCCCCACAAGACTTGCCAAAATTCCAGCTGGACCACCAGGGAGTTTTGGTAAGTCTTGGGGGGATCATGAGGGTGGGAGGGTTGTTTAAATTGGCGGCCGAATAATTCGGGGAAAATTCATTGTATTCGTGGGGAATCGCGATACGTTTCGCTTCCCCACGAATACAACAAATATTGGCACATCCATTGCGGATTGCCAATACGTAGGGACTAGTTCTAAAATATGTGTTGGTGCAAGAAAATAGGTTAAAATTGAAGTGCCGTGTGAATATAGGTGTCTGATAGCAAATGGGAAGGATTCCCTTATATTCCAGCACACTGGAATAAAATATGTCAGACCCAGTGAGGTATTTCTTGAAAAGGTCTTGTGGGATACCCGAGCAAAGTTCAGGCTGGAGGCACACTTCACAGTGACTCCAGTCTCTTTCATAAAATTTCCACTTACAGGAGCTGTGTTCTCCCAGAGATTTGGGGGCCTCCAGTTGCTAGCCGGGTTCACTCTCCTATCCTGTTCAGCAAACATACACATAGACACAGGCTCAGGCAAGAGCTCCTGCTCACAGAGCTCTCACTCTTTCTTTCTCTCTTGCTCTCTCTCTCTTTCTCTCTCTCTCTCTGTAGGATTTAAAGTAGACCTGGCTAGATGCCTGGACCACATACAGGCATCTAGCCATGTACAGGTACAAATTAAAAGGGAGAGAGGGAAGACACTCCTTTACAGGTTGCAGCAAAGTCCTAAGCTGAAGATCTCCAGTGACCTCCTTGGTTTCATTTATGAAACATTTTTTAATTGACTCACAGTGAACATTTTTAACTGCCTTCTGTAAGGTGATCCTGAGTCTGAAGATGTGTAATTTTGGTTACCTCCTTACTGTCCTCTGCTCTCTGCTCTTTCTTGCCTGGAGCTGCCCCATCTTCACCTTTTCTCGGTTTCTCTGTCCATCTCCTCCTTTTCTCTCCTGCCCTCTTCTCCACACCTCCGCTAACTCCTAATGCTGTAGTATCTACCTCTCCTCCATCCTAAATCCACAATACATCTAGATAGCTTAGCTCTTTGTCAGGCTGATACAGTAAAATCGCGGGAGAGCGGGCGAGTGCCCGCTCTCCTGTGCGCGCGATACAGTACTTTAATTTATTAAAATTAGGTCCGGCGGTAAAAAGAGGCGCTAGGGACAGTAGCGCGTCCCTAGAACCTCTTTTTTGACAGGAGTGGCGGCTGTCAGTGGGTTTGACAGCCAACGCTCAATTTTGCCGGCGTCGGTTCTCGAGCCCGCAGACAGCCACGGGTTCAGAAACCGGACTCCAGCAAAATTGAGCATACGGTTTTCGACCCGCGAGCCGCGGGCCTATTTCAAATTTTTTTTTCTATTTTTTTAACTTTCGGGACCTCCGACTTAATATCGCCATGATATTAAGTCAGAGGGTGCACAGAAAAGCAGTTTTTACTGCTTTTCTGTGCACTTTCCCGGTGCCTGGAGAAATTAGCGCCTACCTTTGGGTAGGCGCTAATTTCTGAAAGTAAAATGTGCAGCTTGGCTGCACATTTTACTTTCTGTATCGCGCGGGAATACCTAATAGCGCCATCAACATGCATTTGCATGTTGCGGGAGCTATTAGGTTCGGAGGGGTTGGACGCGTATTTTGGACGCGCTATTACCCCTTACTGAATAAGGGGTAAGGCTAGCATGTCCAAAATGCTCGTCCAATCGCAGGTTAACAGTGCACGCCGCTGGAGCGCACTGTACTGTATCGGCCTGTGTGTAAGGTGGGTGTAAAATTGTAGGTCTTAACGATCGCATGCTTAATAGCATGTGGAGGAGATCATAACTCACAATTCATTGAGATTTTGCTAAAGCCTAATTTGCATCTGATAGAATTCATTATGTGTATCCACACTAACATTTTAAGGGACCAGATTAATATGCATGTTAGAAATTTTAGTGCCTAGCGCAGTGCATGCACAACTAAATGACCTTAGCATGTTAAGATTTGGTGCATAGGCCTCTATAAGTTTTAAACAGACAGGTTCATAATTGTAAGGATCCCTATTTTTAAAAGTGTTCCTCTTCATATTTCTGTGGCAAACTATACAACACAGACACAAGTGTGGTACAGAGTAGAGATGTGAATCGTGTCCTCGATCGTCTTAACGATCGATTTCGGCTGGGAGGGGGAGGGAATCGTATTGTTGCCGTTTGGGTGTGTAAACTACCGTGAAAATCGTTAAAATTGTGAGCCGACACACTAAAACCCCCTAAAACCCACCCCCGACCATTTAAATTAAATCCTCCACCCTCCCGAACCCCCCCCCCCAAATGCTTTAAATAACCTGGGGATCCAGCGGTGGTCCAGAACGGCGGCGGTCTGGAACGGCCCCCTCAATTGAATCCTGTTGTCTTCAGCCGGCGCCATTTTGCAAAATGGCCGCCGCAAAATGGCGGCGGCCATAGACAAAAACGATTCGACGTAGGAGGTCGGTCCGGAACCCCCGCTGAACGACCTCCTGCAGTCGATCTCCTGCCGGTGCCATTTTCCGTACAGAAAACGATTTGCGGCAAGAAATCGCTTCCTGAACCCTGCTGGACTCCCAGGAACTTTTGGCCAGCTTGGGGGGGCCTCCTGACCCCCACAAGACTTGCCAAAAGTCCAACGGGGGTCCGGAACGACCTCCTGCGTCGAATCGTTTTTGTCTATGGCCGCCGCCATTTTGCGGCGGCCATTTTGCAAAATGGCGCCGGCTGAAGACAACAGGATTCAATTGAGGGGGCCGTTCCGGACCGCCGCCGTTCTGGACCACCGCTGGATCCCCAGGTTATTTAAAGCATTTGGGGGGGGGGTTCGGGAGGGTGGGGGATTTAATTTAAATGGTCGGGGGTGGGTTTTAGGGGGTTTTAGTGTACCGGTTTTCCTGCCCTCCCCCTTCCCCCGATTTACGATTTTTTAACGATAAATCGGGGGAATTGGTATTGTATCGTGGCCCTAACGTTTTTTGACGATTTAAAATATATCGGACGATATTTTAAATCGTCAAAAAACGATTCACATCCCTAGTACAGAGTCTCATTGGAAAATTACAGTGTGAAGTAATTAAAATCACTGCAAGTCAGATGTATCTCTCCTCTGCAATCGCTTTCTATTAACCTTGTACATTTGGGTTTTGCACATGTATTATACTTTTTTATTTTCTTTATTGTTCTTTATTAAAAACAAACAACTGTTACAAGGGGTCACTCTTCTAGATTATGTTAATGCAGATTAAGAATATGGTCACAAAGTCAAACAAGAAGAGAACGAGACAGAGAAAGGAAGTTTTCACAAACAATTTCCCTATTCAGCACAAGAGTTTCCCATTGCTGTGCTAAAGAGGATGAAGTTCCACAGGACATGATTTTCTGTAATCTGTAATATGAATCTGATGCTTTGTTTTGCTAGCATTTGTTGCTATTTTCTCTTCTGCAAGCATGTTTATCAAGGTCTACCAAAAGCCCAGAAGCACATAGGTCAGAGAACAGCATTTTGATGGATTATGGGATTGTAACTGTCCCTGCCAGCTGACAGCTTTTATTGGCTGAGAGGATGAGCCTGTAAACCTTTTTATAATTATTGTATTAAAGCCACTGTGCCTCTGTGTTGTTGGCACGTGTTCAGGGATCAATGTGAAGATAATTTCAAAAATGAATAGTAAGTATTGATCGTCCCTTGGCGGAGCCTTATCAGTGACTGAGGCAGAGTACTGTAGATTATAACTTCACTGTCATTTATGATCATATGATACGTATTGCAGAGGAGCAATTTAAACAAAGGGCTGATTTAATTCACAATGGATTTTTACAGCCTGATGGGTAATAAATCAGAATCTGTGTAATTTTTAGAAATGAACACATGTTGGCAGTAGTTCAGGGCAGTTCCTAGGAGATCGGAAAATGACCAGAGAGGGCAAGTATCAGCAGAGAACCCCTTCTGAATGATTGGCCCTTACTTGATTCTGACATTCATATGACCTTGGGGCCTCGGCTAGCAGCTGCTGGTTAATTTTCTTCACTGAGGACACAGTTTAACTTTCTATCTGTCTGCCAATTACCTGACATTTTCAACTTATCACCTTCTATTTTTTTACATTATTGGAGGCACATCCACATTTTGAAATTTTTTTTTTTAAGGAATGTACTCGTTTTCCCTGCTGCTGATGCATTTTCTGTGTCAAGTCACTATAAAATACTTTTATGTTTCAAAATAAAAAAGAAAAGCCATTAACTCTTTGTTATGTGAAATATCAATGGACATTTTTTTGGCTATTTTAAAAGAAACACTAGCCATGTTTATATATGGAATTTTCACTTCCATGGCATGTTCATTGCTTCTGCCCGCATTAGAACAATATAGGATATGTGCAAAAAAAAAAAAAAAAAAAAAAGTTATTTTGACAAAATCTAGTAGTATAAATTAATCTGAATAGAGAGGAAAATATTGAGAGGATAATTGAGCCTTGGTAAATTCATGTTTAACCCTGAAAATGCTTCAGATATAACATTAGTTTAACCTTTTTAACACCATTTTGGCTTGCCTTCTTTATTTTCTGTGTCTTCATCCTGAATTTTGTGTGCAACCCACTGCTGCTGGTCAGACTGGTGTATTCAGCTACCCTTCTGCAGACGGCAGTAATGGTCTTGCCAGGTGGCATCTGCCTGGAAGCTCACTGAAACATATTGGTAGTGGCCATCCCAAATGGCATTTCCTAATGAAGTATTCCCCTAAGGTGCTACTCATGTCCTGATTTCATCCTGTTTAGTTCTTTCACATGTCTGTGTTGAGAAGATGATGCCACAGCAATATTAAAAGATTGACTTCATTATATATGTACCTCAAGTATTTAAAATTGTGGGAATCAGTGTATTCTGAGGGCTTGTAAAATATACAATAAATGGTAGAAAATTGCAGTATATCCCTATATTGTTTTATGTGAGTCATAATGATGGTTGTCTCAGCAGATATAATAACATGATTTCTTAAATGATTTGTCTTATATATGCTCATTACTGAAAAGTGCCTGTCAACGATATTGCTTGGAGGTAGTCTGGTCTATAACAGCCTGTTCGTGTGTATGTGCCTGTAGGCTTGGGTCCTGTAACTGTATGTGTGTGTGCTTCTGCCTATGTGAGTTTGTGTGTATGTGTTTAAGGAAGCCTCTATGTGTGCATGTGTATGTGTTGGTGTGTATGTCTGAGTGCCTGTGCCTGCCTATGTGTGTCTTTGCCTGCCTGTGTGTGTGTGCCTGTTTCTATGTGTATGTTTGCCAGTGCCTATGCATATCTCTGTACCTGTGCCTGCCTGTGTGTGTGCCTGTGTCTGTGTATGTTTGCTAGTGCCTATGCATATCTCTGTACCTGTGCCTGCCTGTGTGTGTGTTTGCCTGCCTGTAAGTGTGTCTGTGTCTATGTGTTTGTGCCTGCATGTGTGTGCCAATGTGTGTTTGGATGCCTGTGCCTGTGTATGTGTTGCTGTGTGTTCTTTGCTTGTGCATGTCACTGTATGTTCTTCTGTGTGTGTGTGTCTCTGCCTTTTCCTCTGAGTGTGTCTCTGCCTGCGTGTGCCTGTGTGTATGTCGTTTTGTGCCTACCTGTGTGTATGCCTGTATCTATGTGCCTGTTTGTGTGTGCGTGTGTGTATGAGCTTGCTTGTATGTGTGTGTGTTTGGGAACGTCTGTATGTGCGAGGGTGTGTATTTGCCTGTGTGTGTGAATAAGTGTGTGGGGGAGCCTATGTGTGTGTGGGTATGTGTGTGCCCGTGTGTTTGTGTGTATATGCCTGCCTGTGTAAGCTTGCATGTTTTTGTATTTGTGTGTGTGTGTATGTATGTGTGAAAGAGGGGGCTTTGCTGACAAAGCATGTTGTCTTTACACAGTGCAACCTCAACCTCCACAATTCAGGGTACTAACTGGTGGCCACAGAAAGACACAATAGTGTGACAGACAGACTGACTGACTTAAGCCTTTTATATATATTAGAGATGTGAATCGGAACTGAAATCGGATCCGATTCTGGTTCCGATTCACATCTATAGAGATGTGAATCGGAACTGAAATCGGATCCGATTCTGGTTCCGATTCACATCTCTAATATATATATATATATATATATATATATAAATATTATTAAAGGATGAAGTTTATATACCCTAAACTATCTGAGATGAAGTTGCTACAATAGCGAAGACAAATATACCCCTAGTACCCATATCAATGTGTTACTATTATTTGTTATTCTCTTCTGGGATGCAAGGACTTGAAAAGCGAAGGAGATAATGTAACACTCTGCTACTGGTGAACTGCTATGATCCAACCACCCTTTGCAGAAAATAATAATTTTCTACTTTGTTATACTTTGAACATGCCTCAAAAGAGGGATCCTGTCCCTCAGCTCTCTATGCTGAGAAATCAGAAGGAGTTGAATACATGTCAAAAGCTTTCTCCCATGATGCCAGCCCAGAAAATCCAAGTTCAAGTAGAGAAAGTCTATTTCAGGGAGTTAATGACATAATAATGGATTGGGTTCTCTATCCTGGATGTCCCAATTGAGGTCTCCTGATGTGTGAGTTCTATGGGCCTTTCAGTATATCAATAGTGGGTGAAAAACTCAGCAGTGAGAGAAAAATAATTAAGTGGTGGCAGAGGTTAAGTACTGGGAGGTTAATTGTTATCTATAAGATGTTATCAAACAGTATATCAAACATTTGCCAAAAATATCATTAACTACCCTTTCTGCTTCTTATGGACTATGGTGTTTCTGTGTAAAGTTTGTAAAATAAAGACAGTCTGGATCTTAGTGAACTTACAAATATAAGATATGCCATGCTGGGCCAGACCAATATTCTGTTGAGCCTGTCATCCTGCCTCCAACAGTGGCCAGTCTGGATCACTTGAAAAGTACCTGGAAGATCCTAAACATAAATGCCATTCCATGATGCTTACTTCCTGAAGTAAATGGTGGAGACATCCCATTCTCTCTGGCTAATAATTGCTAAAGGACCAATCCTCCAGAAACTTGTCCAAAACTTTTAACAAACTAAGGCCTTGATTTACTAAGTCACGATAATCCTATAACGTGTCAAACAGAATTTATCACATGATATAGAGCATTACAATGTGCTGATTTACATGCATAAAATGTCCTAATGCATGCAAAGCAGCTAATGCATAGGCAATACATATATATAAAAACAAAAAAAGAATGCAGTTGATTTAAAAAAAAAAAAAAATCATCCATGTCATTTTTCTGCATTTCAGAACGATATAGTTATTTGTTTTGAGGGGACATCAGGATGCTAACATGCATCCTGATGTCTATGGGAGGTCTCTTAAAAAGCCCTGCAGTCCAAAAATAACTTTATATCTCAAAAAACCCAACTCTCCATGGGGGTCTTTACAGATCCTCACTCACCCCTTTGTAACCTATTGAGGCAACCCCGAAGAAAAAAAAATATTTTTAAAAATGCTATGATGCTACTCCAGCATCCTTAACCCCGCCACATTTTTGAAACCCCCATGCCTCAACCAAAGAGCCCCCTTGATAGCTTACCTCCCCAGGTGCACCACCCCAGCCCCCATCCTCCCAAAACACCCTTCCAAAAAAATTAGACCCTGATAGACTAGGGTGGCTTCTGGAACCCCCTCCCTGAAAGAAGATGTGTTGGTAGTATAGGGGTTTCCTGGAGTATTCCTTAGCTCTGGACTGGTTGACACCATATTCCAAAATGGCACTGACTGGGCTTTCCATTATCACATGATAGGGGTAAAGGCTGGTCATTGCCATTTTGGAATATGGTGTCAACCGGCTTGAAGCTAGGTGGTGCTCCAGACTACCTCTATTCTACCACTGAGTCTTCTTTTAGATAGGGGCATTCCTGAAAGTGGGCATCTGGATGCCACTCTAGATCACCAGGGTCTGTTTTTAACCAAACAGGAAAAGGGGAGGGGCAACCCAAGACCACCGAGGCCTACCTAATATTTTTGGAGGGGGTAGAGGAAGTTGGGGGCACCAATGGCCCTGCTAACAAGATGGGGTTGTTGGTTGGGGTGAGGGGGCTCAAAAAAGAGTAGGGGTTAGAGAAGGGGGCAGGGTGTCATCACATAATTAAAATTCTTCATTTTTAAAATCTTTTGCGTCTGTGCTACCTTGATAGGCAGTGATGGTGTAAACTAATGAGGATACACACCATCAAGCAAATATACATAAGAAAGTACCCACATTTTATTAAAGAGGTCTTCTGATAATAACAAAATATAAATTGTCATTTTTAACCATTTTCCAGTGTAATTATTACAGAGCAAGTAAAGAGAGCCGATGGCCGATGCCATCTTTAAAAATGGCGCCGGCCATCCAGTGCTCCTACCATGTGACAGGGGCCGGCCAATGGCATGGATATCCTGTCACATGGTAAGGGCAAAGGGCCATCGGCGCCATTTTTATTAGTGGCAGCTGACGGCCCAAGAGCGGGAGATCGCTCCCGGTGCCCCCACTGGACCACCAGGTAATTTTAAAACATTTTTGGGGAGGTCGGGAGGGTGGGGGAGGCTAAGGGGTCAGTTTTAAAGGGTCGGGGTGGGTTTTTTTTATCGGGCCATCGGCGCCATTTTTATTAGTGGCAGCCAACGGCCTGAGAGCGGGCGATCGGTCCCGGGGCTTCCACTGGACCACCAGGTGATTTTAAAACATTTTGGGGGGGGTTTGGGAGGGTTGGGGAAGGTAAGGGATTAGTTTTAAAGGGTCGGGGTGGGTTTAGGGGTTGTTTTTGTGTGCCAGTTTTCCCGCCCTCCCCCCCAAATAACTCCTATTAGTGGACACAAACCCGATTAACAATTTTTCACGATAAATCGGGGGAATTTCTATTGTATCGCACTCTTTAACAATTTTTGACGATTTAAAAAATATTGGACGATATTTTAAATCATCAAAAAACAATTCACATCCCTACCATTTAATCTTTTAACCAGTTTACAAACTACAAAAGGACATTGCCTCCTATCCCATAACGTTTTAGGTTTCTTAGAAGCCTCTCATGAGGGTCTTTGTCAAATGCCTTCTAAAAATCCAAATATACCACATCTACTGGTTCACATTTGTCCACATGTTTCTTCACCCCTTTAAAAAAATTTAGATTTGTGAGGCAAGACTTCACTTGGGTAAATCCATGCTGGCTGTGTCCCATTAAACCACGTCTATCTAAATGTTTGGTCATTTTATTCATTATAACAGTTTCCATGATTTTTCTCACCACTGAAGTCAGGCTCACTGGTCTATAGTTTCCCAGATCACCCCTGGAGCCCTTTTTAAATAGCGGGGTTACATTGGCCACCTTCCAGTCTTTAGATACAAGGGATAATTTTAATGATTGGTTCAAAATTATTTGTAATAGGTCTGAAATTTCATTTTTGAATTATTTCAGAACCCTGGGGTGTACGCTATCCGGTCCAGGTGATTTACTACTCTCCAGTTTGTCAATCTGGCCTACTACATCTTCCAGGTTCACCATGATTTGGTTCATTTCATCTGAATCATCACCCTTAAAAACTGTCTCCAGAAGGGAATCTCACCAACATCCTCTCCAGTAAACACCAAAGCTAAGAATTTGTTTAGTCTTTCCACGATGGGCATATCTTCCCTAAGTGCTGATACAAAGTCTAATTCTAGCTTAATTATAGCCAGGGTCAAGGGGTACTGGCAGCTGGTGGGGTTACATGCACTAGCTCCAAGGCAGCAGCAGCAAACAACAAAGCAACTTGCAACATGGGGAGCAGGAGCAAAAGAGATGGATTACATAGAAACATAGAAGTGACGGCAGAAGAAGACCAACGGCCCATCCAGTCTGCCCAGCAAGCTACGCAGTTTATCCATTTTTTTCCCCCTTTTTCTCCCTCCCACCCATCTCTATTGGCTTCCAGCACCCTCCGGCCCCAATTCCCTTCCACCCCTCCACCAATGCAGAGAGCAGCGCCATCCTAGTGAACATCCAGCTCAAACAGGGGTAGCAACTGCCGCAACCAGCAGGCCACACCCCTGCCCCTTACCCACCCCTGTTTTGTTTGCTTGTTTGTTTTTTTTTTTTGTTTTTTGAGATTGCAGCCCTCCATCCTTCCGCTCCGTGAAGGTGGAACACCAACCACTGGCCACTGGCATCCCGCTCCATGAATGCCTCTGTGGCTACTGCCGCTCAGTGCAGTGTTTTGTTGCATGAAAGTGGAACACCAACTACTGGCCACTGGCATCCCGCTCCATGAATGCCTCAGTGGCTACTGCCGCTCCGTGCAGTGTTTTGCTGCCTGAAGGTGGAACACCAACTACTGGCCACTGGCATCCCGCTCCGTGAATGCCTCAGTGGCTACTGCCGCTCCGTGCAGTGTTTGCTGCCTCCTCTCTATTTATGCCCACTAGACTTGATGGATCCACAGTGTTTATCCCACACCCCTTTGAAGTCCTTTACAGTTTTAGACTTCACCACTTCCTCCGGAAGGGCATTCCAGGCATCCACCACCCTTTAAGTGAAGAAATACTTCCTGACATTGGTTCTTAGTCTTCCTCCCCGTAGCCTCAGCTCGTGACCTTTGGTTCTGCTGATTTTTTTCCTACAGAAAAGGTTTGTCGTTGTCTTTGGATCATTAAAGTTTTTCTAGTATCTGAAAGTCTGAATCATATCACCCCTACTCCTCCTTTCCTCCAGGGTGTACATATTTAGATTCTTCAATCTCTCCTCGTACGTCAACGGATGAAGATCCTCCACCTTCCTGGTCGCCCTTCTCTGTACCGCTTCCATCTTGTCTTTGTCTCTTTGTAGATACGTTCTCCAGAACTGAACACAGTACTCCAGGTGAGGCCTCACCAAGGACCTGTACAAGGGGATAATCTCTTCCCTTTTCTTACTCGATATTCCTCTCTCTATGCAGCCCAGCATTCGTCTGGCTTTTGCTATCGCCTTGTCGCATTGTTTCGCAGACTTCATATCATTAGACACTATCACCCCAAGGTCCCTCTCCTGCTCCGTGCACATCAGCCTTCCCCCCCCCCCCCCCCCCCATCAAATACAGTTCATTCGGATTTCCACTCCCCATATGCATGACTTTGCACTTCTTGGCATTGAATCTCAGCTGCCATATCTTCGACCACACTTCCAGTTTCCTTAAATCCCGTCTCATTCTCTCCACTCCTTCCGGCGTGTCCACTCTGTTGCAGATCTTAGTGTCATCCACAAAAAGACAAACCTTACCTTCTATCCCGTCCGCAATGTCGCTCACAAAGATATTGAACAGGACCGGTCCCAACACCGATCCTTGCGGTACACCACTTAAAACCGCTCTCTCTTCAGAGAAAGTACCATTTACCATCACACATTGTCTTCTGTCCGTCAACCAATTTGCAATCCAGGTCACCACCTCGGCACTCACTCCTAAGCTTCTCGTTTTATTCACCAGTCTCCTGTGCGGAACCGTATCAAAAGCTTTGCTGAAATCTAAGTAGATGACATCGAGCGCTCTTCCTCGATCCAATTCCTTGGTTACCCAGTCAAAAAAGTCAATCAGATTTGTCTGACAGGATCTTCCCCTGGTGAATCCATGTTGCCTCTGGTCCATCAATTCTCCGGACTGTAGATATTTCACTATTCTTTCTTTCAGCAGTGACTCCATTACTTTTCCCACCACTGAAGTGAGGCTAACTGGTCTGTGGTTACCAGCCTCCTCTCTGTTCCCACTCTTGTGAAGCGGGACCACCACCGCTCTTCTTCAATCTCTCGGTACCACTCCCGTTTCTAGGGATCTATTGAACAGGTCACACAGCGGACCCGCCAGAACATCTCTGAGCTCCCTCAGTATCCTTGGATGAATCCCATCAGGCCCCATGGCTTTGTCCACTTTCAGATTCTTTAGCTCTTCCCATACATTTTCTACTGTAAAAGGATTTTCATCTATTCCACTTCCCTCCAGTTTCTTGTTGTGTAGAGATGGTCCTTCTCCAGGGTCTTCTTTAGTGAACACAGAACTGAAGTATTCGTTTAATATTTCTGCCATTTCTTCGTCTCTCTCCACACATTGATCATTACCACCTTTTAATTTCACAATACCACTATGGACTTTTCTCTTTTCGCTGATGTATCTGAAAAATGCTTTGTCACCATTTTTTATCTCCTTGGCAATCTTCTCTTCCGCTTGACTTTTTGCCAACTTGATTAATTTCTTTGTCTCCCTCAGTTGAATCAAATATTTTTCTTTGTGTTCCTCCCTTTGGGATCTTTTATATTTCTTGAATGCTGTTCTTTTAGCTTTAATTTTGTCAGCTACCTCCTTTGAGAACCAGATAGGTTTCAATTTTCTTTTGCTTTTCTTTACATTTCTAACATATAGAGTAGTTGCCTTGGTGATTGCTCCTTTTAGATTGGTCCACTGCTGCTCCACATCTCTCTCGTTCTCCCATCCTTTTAGTTCTTCCTCCAGATACTTCCCCATTTCCTCAAAGTCTGTGTTTTTGAACTGTAAAACTCGGGTCTTTGTGGTTCTTTTCCCTATTCTTTTAGTGATATTAAACCATACCGTTTGATGATCACTGGTGCTGAGGTGGGTGCCCACCTGGACATCGGAGACATTATCTCCATTAGTGAGATTAATCCCAACCTCCTCATTCCTGCTTCCCTGTGCTGCAGGATTCGCCGCTCAGTCCACCCTGCTGATTTGAAGCCCACAATGGGGCAAGTAAATGCCTGCCCAAATTGATTGGTTCCTCCCTGGGATGTCTCTGTAATGCCCCAATTGGATCACTCCAACCCGACTTCCTCCTGGCACTCCCGGTGTTGCAGCGTCAACACGTGCTCATGTTACCACCACGACGATGGCACGTCTAACATGCGTCAATGAATGATTTCAGTGCCACACGTCATGGTCACAGTGCAGGAGCAAGAGGAAGGCTTGGAACCACAGCCCAGTACCATGTCACTATGTGTAAGTGCACCAGCCAATTTCCCTCCCCCCACTGGCTCTGGGCACAGTGCCAAGTTACATGTTGCATTCACACACCGGCCCAGCAGCACTGTTTACAATACAAACATTAGCAATCAGTGTATGTGGACGTGTGCCACCCCTAGCAAGCAGTAGTATTGTATTATTGTTCTACCCTTAAGGTCACTCTCTGTGAACAGTCTGACAGACAAGCACAGTGGCTGTGTCTGTCCTCATTGAATTAATACATGCTAGTTTTTCAATAATCTCTCATTCAGTTTGTTCTCTACTGCACTCCTGGAAATGGATTGGATTTTCAAATCTAGTCATAATATCCTACAACATATGTGCAGGGCATAGAGGAGAGTAGAGATATATAAGCAACTCAGTAAGCAAGTAACAGTGACAAACTGGCTGTTTGATCTCAGTAAGTTAATAATAATTATAACTATTAATTTATTATTATTGCTAGTGCTGCTGATTCTACTATCATCTGTGCTGGCTCTGGGTGTATTTCACTAAAATTTCTCATTCAGTTTGTGTTGGACTGTAGTGCTGCTGGAAGTGGATTGCATTTTCAAAGCTAGTCCTTCAGCCAGTGGATTCTATTGTATAAAGGATTAATAACTAATAAGTGTGTACTAGTCCTAGTAGCACTGCTGCAGCACAGTTCAGCACAGAGGAGACTCAGACTAGTGCAGCACTGAGTGAGCAGACTAAGCTGAGTGAAAAGTAATTGGACTTTCTGTTCTGTTGTACCATTGATGATGATAGGGTCATCTCACTTTCCAGTGCAGTCTGCCCTTTTTTGCTCCTCGGCTGCGACTGCAGCTGAGCTGAGTACACTCTCAGCAAGGGTTTTTCTCTTCCAGATAGCCAGTGGATCTTTATATTTCCATTTTGATTTTTGTTAAATTTTTAATCACTGACAATTTTTTGTGTTTTTCTTCCCAGTTCTGAAGCATAAAGACTTATTAGTTGCTATTAGTAGAGAAATTAGGGAAGCTAACCAAATTGGTAGTACAGTAGTAATGGGAGATTTCAATTACCCCAATATTGACTGGGTAAATGTATCATTGGGACATGCTAGAGAGATAAAATTCCTGGATGAAATAAATGACAGTTTTATGGAGCAATTGGTTCAGGAACTGATGCGAGAGGGAGCAATTTTAGATCTAATTCTCAGTGGAGTACAGGATTTGGTGAGAGAGGTAACGGTGGTGGGGCCGCTTGACAATAGTGATCATAATATGATCAAATTTGAATTAATGACTGGAAGGGAGACAGTAAGCAAATCCACGGCTCTCGTGCTAAACTTTCAAAAGGGAAACTTTGATAAAATGAGAAAAATAGTTAGAAAAAAACTGAAAGGAGAAGCTACAAAGGTAAAAAGTGTGCAAGAGGTGTGGTCATTGTTAAAAAATACTATCCTAGAAGCACAGTCTAGATGTATTCCACACATTAAGAAAGTTGAAAGGAAGACACAACGATTACCGACATGGTTAAAAGGTGAGGTGAAAGAAGCTATTTTAGCCAAAAGATCTTCATTCAAAAACTGGAGGAAGGATCCAATAGAAGAAAATAGGATAAAGCATAAGTGTCGGCAAATTAAATGTAAGACATTGATAAGTCAGGCTAAGAGAATATTTGAAAAGAAGTTGGCTGTAGAGGCAAAAACTCACAGTAAAAACTTTTAAAAATATATCCAAAGCGGAAAACCTGCGAGGGAGTCAGTTGGACAGTTAGATGATTGAGGGGTTGAAGGGGCACTTAGAGAAAATAAGGCCATAGCAGAAATTTTAAATGATTTATTTGCTTTGGTGTTTACTGAAGAGGTTGTTGGGGAGATACCCATTCCAGGGAAGGTTTTCATGGGTAATGATTCAGATGGAATGAACCAAATCAAGGTAAACATAGAAGATGTGGTAGCCCTGATTAACAAACTGAAGAGTAGTAAATCACCTGGACTGGATGGTATACACCCCAGGATTCTGAAGGAACTAAAAAATGAAATTTAAGATCGATTAGTAAAAATTTGAAACCTATCATTAAAATAATCCATTGTATCTGAAGACTGGAGGATGGCTAATATAACCCCAATATTTAAAAAGGGCTCCAGGGGTGATCCAGAAAACTACAGACCATTAAGCCTGATTTTGGTGCCATGCAAAATAGTGGAAAATGTTCTAAAGATGAAAATCAAAGAACATATAGAAAGACATGGTTTAATGGAACAAAGTCAGTTTGCCTTTACCAAAGGCAAGACTTGCCTCACAAATCTGCTTTACTTTTTTGAAGGGGTTAATAAACACATAGATAAAGGTGAACCGGTAAATGTAGTGTATTTGGATTTTAAGAAGGCATTTGACAAAGTTCCTCATGCCTTACCCTTTACAGCGTTTCCACTTACTCATCCTAGACCTGTTTTCTATAATGCATTATCTTACCTGCTCAAGTAACCTGTAATTAACCTGTAACTCATTTTGCATCCCAACATTTTCCCTTAATCATCGCTTCAAAGTTGTGAGCCCTCCAACTAGTATTTCAACAGCCTCCTAGTTCCTTGTCTATACTTGAATGGACCCTAATCTTAATCTGTTCTGAAGTTATTTATCTTCTTGTTTTAAATGCTCCTTTATTTTTTTAAAATGTTCCTTGTATATCGCTCCCATGCGACTGTTTTAATATGTTCCTTGTATCGTGCCCAAGCGACTGTTCGGTTTCAATGTAAACTGGTGTGATCTGTATGCTAGACAGGAACGTCGGTATATAAGAATTTAAAAATAAATAAATAAATAAATGAGAGGCTTCTAGGAAAAGTAAAATATCATGGGATAGTGGCGATGTCCTTTCGTGGATTATAAACTGGTTAAAAGACAGAAAACAGAGAATAGGATTAAATGGACAATTTTCTCAGTGGATGGGGTGTGTAGTGGAGTGCCTCAGGGATCTATACAGGGACCCCTACTTTTCAAAATATTTAAAGTGATCTGGAAAGGAATACGATGAGTGAGGTAATCAAATTTGCAGATGATACAAAATTATTCAGAGTAGTTAAATCACAAGCAGATTGTGCTAAATTGCAGGAAGACCTTGTGAGACTGGAAAATTGGGCATCTAAATGACAAATGAAATTTAATGTGGATAAATGCAAAGTGGTGCATCTTGGGAAAAATAACCCATGCTATAGTTATAAAATATTAGGTTCCATATTAGGAGCTACCACCCAAGAAAGAGATCTAGGCGTCATAGTGGATAACACATTGAAATTGTCGGTTCAGTGTGCTGTGGCAGTCAAAAAAAGCAAACAGAATGTTGGGAATTATTAGAAAGGGAATGGTAAATAAAACGGAAAATGTCATAATGCCTCTGTATCGTTCTATGGTGAGTCCGCACCTTGAATACTGTGTACAATTCTGGTCAGCGCATCATAAAAAAGATATAATTGTGATGGAGAAAGTACAGAGAAGGGTGACCAAAATGATAAAGGGGATGGAACAGCTCCCCTATGAGGAAAAACTAAAGAAGTTAGGACTTTTCAGCTTGGAGAAGAGACATCTGAGGGGAGATATGATAGAGGTGTTTAAAATCATGAGAGACCTAGAATGATAAATGTGAATCAGTTATTTACTCTTTCGGATAATAGAAGGACTAGGGGGCACTCCATGAACTTAGCATGTGGCACATTTAAAACAAATCAGAGAAAGTTCTTTTTCACTCAACGCACAATTAAACTCTGGAATTTGTTGCCAGAGGATGTGGTTAGTGCAGTTATTGTAGCTGGGTTTAAAAAAGGACTGGATAAGTTCTTGGAGGAGAAGTCCATTACCTGCTGTTAATTAAGTTGACTTAGAAAAAAGCCACTGCTATTACTAGCAACTAGGGATGTGAATCAGGCTTCAGGCGATTGAAAATATCAGACGATATTTTCAAAATTTTCAGAAATCGGGGGGCTCCCCCAAAATGATAGGAAAACCCCACAATATTGATCGTGGGGGTTCTCTTATTGTTTTGGGGGAGGGCGGGAAAAACGGCAAACAAAAATAACCCCTAAACCCACCCTGACCCTTTAAAACTAATACCTTAGCTTCCCCCACCCTCCCGACCCCCAAAAAATGTTTTACAGGTACCTGGTGGTCCAGTGGGGGTCCCTGGAGCGATCTCCCGCTCTCGGGCCGTCGGCTGCCACTAATCAAAATGGCACTGATGGCTCTTTGCCCTTACCATGTGACAGGGTATCCGTGCCATTGGTCAGACCCTGTCACATGGTAGGAGCACTGGATGGCCGGCGCCATCTTTTGCTCCTACCATGTGACAGGGGCTGACCAATGGCACTGGTAGCCCCTGTGACATAGTACAGGCAAAGGCTATCGGCGCCATTTTGAATACTGGCAGCCGACGGTCCAAGTGCAGGAGGTCGCTCCCGGACCCCCGCTGGACTTTTGGCAAGACTTGTGGGGGTCAGGAAGGTCCTCCAAGACTTGCCAAAAGCCCCTGGTGGTCCAGCGGGGGTTCGGGAGCGATCTCCTTTACTCGGGCCATCGGCTGCCAGTAATCAAAATGGCGCCAATAGCCTTTGCCCTTACTATGTCACGGGGCTACCGGTGCCATTGGTCAGCCCCTGTCACATGGTAGGAGCACAAAATGGCACCGGCCATCCAGTGCTCCTTCCATGTGACGGGGTCCGGCCAATGGCACGGATACCCTGTCACATGGTAAGGGCAAATGGCCATCGGCGCCATTTTGATTAGTGGCAGCCGACGGCCCGAGAGCAGGAGATCACTCCAGGGACCCCCACTGGACCACCAGGTACCTGTAAAAAGTTTTTTGGGGGGTCGGGAAGGTGGGGGAAGCTAAGGTACTAGTTTTAAAGGGTCGGGGTGGGTTTTTTGTTTATTGGCTCGGGCGCAGCCGATAAACAAATCCGCGATCAGGCCCGATGAAAAAAAAACCACATGTGAATCGGAACCGGAATCCGAACCGATTCCGGTTCCGATTCACATCTCTACTAGCAACAGTAGCATGGAATAAACTTAGGGCTGGATTTTCAAAATGTTATGCGCGTAACCGGACTTACGTGCGCCGGGCCTATTTTAAAAAGGCTCAGCAATGCGCGTAAAGCCCTGGGATGCATCTAAGTCCAGGAGCTTTCAAAAAGGTGCAGGGAGCTGGCAAGGATGGGGCAGGGCAGGGTGGGGTCAGAGGCTCCCAGCACAGTGGCCAACAGGATAGGACAACAAACAGGTCATATAGTGATGGTAATTTAAAATTCAGTTCTTTTAATGGATGAAAAAGTCATTTCATAGCTGTCAAGCTGCAAACGTGCTTAAAGATATGTTAAAATCTTCTAAATGATTCCTGTCTAAAAATACATTTGCTTATTTTTTTTAGGTGAAATAGAGAGCTATATGCTTGTGAAAATGAATTAGAAGACAATTAGCGTGAAACACTATTTGCACAGATATCCCATGTCATATAAATAAAGTCAACAAAGGCATCTGTTTTGCCCACTGGGCTTCTCCAGAGGGCCTGAATATAAATTTCATGATAATTGTTTTTGAATTAATTTTGATAAGCATATAGCACTGTATTTCACCTAAAACATAATAAGTTGATGTTTTTCCAACAGTAATGATTAGAAGATTTAACATGCCTATTACGCATTGGCACAGTTTGACAGTGAGCTTTTGGCTATGAACTGGTTTTTTTTTCATCTTTTTTAAGAATTGGGTTTTATATCACCATCACTATTTATCTATATGTAGATATACTGCACACATATATATATGTATGTATTATACACACATGAAAACACTATATATGGAATGTGATAAAATTCCCTATCCATTGCTCCTGTTAGCTTCCACAGACAGCTTAGATCTGTCAGCAAAACAGACCCATGTTCAAGCCATATCATTATATACCAGAGAGGAATCATTCAAAGCAATGTAATTTACTCACTATTGGTCAGTTTGACCCCTGACCCCGGTCCCTTGATAGAGTATCCTTGGCAACCCTTGATGTGTGTTAAGCCAGGATATGCTTATTGGTCTCATCTGTGACAGCTTTCTAGAAAGTGCTTAACATAGCTTGGGCTTTTCAACAAAAAATGAGAAATCCAATAATATATTGTATTCTGATCAGATGGGTATTTACTAAAGCACAGAAACAATAAATGAAACACTACTGGAACAATTACATTTGTATCTGTGAAATATAAAGCCGTGCTTTTCTTATTCTTTCCTAAAGATATAACAAGGAGATATAGTTTCTACTGCGTACCTCACTAAGTATTGGTGCACTGTATTCCCTGAGAACAGACAGAGAACACATAGAAAAGGCTGATTGATATACTCACATGGTCCTGTATGTAGAATATTTATACTTTTTGCACATTCTTAATTTTTTGGGATATATAATCAGAAAAGCAATGATCTGTTTACTAAAATGGTATTTCGTAATGATACCCAGTGCAGCAAGAAAATTGAATTAAACTCATCCATGGCCTAAGGTTATAGGCATTATTAAAACAATCATGCAGAAAATGTAGATGAAAAAAAAAAACCATGCAGAACACTTGTGGCTCAATACAATCAGTACAGTATTTTCAGGTTTTAATATTAGGGAAATGTTTATAAACATTAAGAATAAAATGTATTTTCCTTTCTATCTAAAACATATGCAAAAGATAAACAGGAGGAGAAGCTGCGGAAGGAAGTGTTATATGTCTCAGATAGAAAATGATAAGGGAGAGGCTTAGTTTAAGGTGTGAGAGGTTTTGTCATTGAGATAGGATATGGGGGAATAGTCACTTTTATATTATCAAAATATGTGGTAAACCTCCACAGGCTTGACACTTCTTTTACATACTTTAGTATTTTAACATATAGTTAATTTCCTGAAGACCATTTTGTCCTAGTGTACATGATGACTGGGTTTGGAAGAATTCAATAACTGGGATGCAATTTGTAAATTATGCATATTTTCCCATAATTGTCCTGGAGAAATAGATCTTAATTTATTTTATAATTGTCAAATTGACTATACCATATCAATTTCTCCCTAAGATGAGCTACCATTTATATTTTTATCCCAGCATTTGCTTATTTTTTTGTAATACTGTATATTTTTATAAAGTACCCCTGAATGTAGCTGACAATAAAACGTAGATATATTATGATTCAAAACCACATCTAATGTCTTTGTAATTGTGGGAATATTAGTACTTAATCAGCTGTAAGACTGATCAGATATTTCCATATGTGGATGAATTCGTAAATCTAGAAAAGTCAGCTATATGGCAGTAATGTGTAAAGAAAACATTTCCAGTTCTGTTCTCTATTTTGGTTTGGTTGCCATTTTTTATTTGTCTCATTTGTTTCCGTTCCCTAGTCCATTTGTTTCATTTGTTATGTTGTTTCATTCATTTCTATTAAATGGGAAAGCAATGCATCCTATTTTAGGCTATAACACTGAGATGTTCTATCCAAGTGAATGAAACTTGCAGACAGGCAAGAGCAGCAGAAGCATCAGCACTCTAAGACACCAAGAGTGAGGAAAATGGTACCAAAGGTGGCTGAACAGTCCAAAGCACCATGAGGGAGACAAGCAGAATAGACTCCTGAAAAAACCCAAGGCAGCATGAAAGGCGCAAAACATCATAAACAGTTGTGAAAACATTCCAAGGAATCATGAAAGGAGCAAAGAGAACCACTAGGAATGTGCATTCGTTGTAACAAATGTGAACAATATGACAAATTAAGACATTTTCACTTTTTCTGAAGAGAATGAATTGAAAATAACCTGTGATGAAAATACTGAAACATTTTGGTGTATTTTAATTAATTCTAACAAAAGGCCTCCATGAGCCTCTTCATCTCCTCTGATTTTTCATCAACGTCTCAAGATCCAGGCCAAGTCCAGCCAGGGCCTGCCTGGGCCCCTCCAACCACAAACCTGTTCTCGAAATACAGCTTTTCATCTAGGCTTACCTGTCTGATCAATGATGTTCCCAGTCAAGGTCTCCCTGGCTTCTGATCCCCTTTCCCCACCCAGAAGAACTGGCTGGTGCTGGAGCCAGGGACCTTCTTGGCCCCCGCTGATCCTTCTGTTGAGGGGAATCACTAAGAAAGGGGCAGAAATGATGTCCATTGCTCTTGCCCCTATGTAGTCCGTTTAAAAATGGTGCCAGATATATAGCTGCGGACTCTGTCAACAACAATTAGATTGCGGTTGAATTGTTGTTGACAGACTCCGCAGCTATATAATTTCAAATTATGTTGATGATACGGACTGACTGAAGTCTTCTCCACTAATGTTGCTTCGTGGCATAACAACACGATCAAAGTAGAGGTTCATGATACAACAGGTTACAAGCATTAGCCTTTGTATGGCACTGTGACATCGGCCCTGCAGGCACATCCTTAGTCCTGCTTAATTTGATTGCCCCTGAGGCAGCTCTATTTAAAAGAGCAAAACTCGGCCAGAGTTGGGCATATTCCAATAAAGGGCGTTTTCCATCATCCGATTCTCATTTTCTTCAATAAAAAAATGTCACACACACAAGAATCAGTACAGTTTCACATTTACTCACATAAACAACCCTTAACAGAAGGCATGGGGGTAACCCTGCTTGGAGTGGCAATTACTATCAAAGCCAACTTGCTGGGCACAATGAATGGACCATTTGGTCTTTAACTTATATCATTTACTATGTTAATATGTTAGAAAGCAGGAGGCTGTACATTTAATATATAATAAGATTTAATATATGTACAGTGTTGGTATACTGATACATTTTATGTGTTACTGTATTGTGCAGATGCAGAATAAAGATTATTAAAAAAAAATGAAAACAGGAGGCTGCTTCTAAATTACGTGTTTTAAAGAAACTGTTGAAATATGATGTACTCTATCTATGAATTTCTAAACAACATCATATGAAGCCAACTAACTTTGCCAGTGCCAAAGTAGTATTGTACATTAATGAGACCTCATATGTGTGGCGGGCTATTCAAACACCAGCCCTGCTGCCACTGTTAGAAATAAATGCGGTGATCGGGATAACTTGTGCACCGTCTTAGTGTTATAATCATTGGTCTCACAATAGAAAGAATATGTAACCGTGAACTTGTAACAGTTTACAAAGCAGTGGGTTATTGGTAGTAAGTTATTTTTGCACTTATCGTAGCGCGGTGTTGCAGGTGGGGTAAAACACTGGCTCTGGCCTGACACGGCTCGTGTTTCGGAGAACCTTCTTCAGGGGCCGCTCAATGCCATTGCTAAAATATAATGAAAACAAGTTTACAAACCACCCGATAAAACTGACTTTAAACGCCAACCTTAGTTGCTTGATACCTACGATTCCCTTGACTGCCACCAGTTCCGCTACTAGGCTGCAAATGTATTCGGGCAGCAGGATCCGCCATCTTACCTCGGTGGTTAAATACCTGCTTCTAAATTACAGCAATACATATGCTACAAGAAACATACAGACAATCTCTCTCTCTGCATCTTTCAAGAAGCCACTGACACAGTGTCAGATGTAGTGGTAGTCTTATCATGAAGATACAGTGTAAACCTCTTTCAGAGATTACAGACTTTCTCCTGCCACTAGGTAGCACCCAAATCACAAATTGGTACAGTGGTAGTCATTGGCTTTAATAGTATGCTTTTATTGAGTAATCTAAATATGTTTTCTAAGCTTTCTTTAAGTCAGAAGTTAGAAGCAAGGAATTTCAGAATCTCTATCTTCTCTCTGTGAGAAGAATGATAGAAAATGAAATGGTGACTAGTCAAAGCCCTCTTGGATTCACATTCACCTGGGAAAAAGAATGAATTCATGACATGCAGCTACCAGCTGGAATAGGCTGATTGAAAAAGTGCTAAAACATGATTTGTCATGCTTTTTCCTTGCTCATGCCCAACCATCTCTGCTTTGCCTGGCTTGGAATACAGAATATACATTGCTTTTCTACTCTCATAGGGATGTGTAGATAAAAAATTGTTTTGTATGTTCATTTGTTTTGTGGGGATCTCAATTAATTTCCTTTATTCATTTATTTGCCTTTATGTCAAAGGGAGAGGATTGCAGCCTATTTTGAAGTCTAGAATATGGGTTTTCTTATCAATTCTCATGAAAATTGTGGGAAGAAATCATCAGAAGTGGGAAAAAACTGCAAGGTACCTAGACTGCACAGTGGCACCAAAAGTGTCAAAAATAGCTTAAGGCATCATAAAGGGAAAAAATGGATTACCAGCAGTAGCAAGAATTCTCTAAGACATCATCCAAGGAGCAAAGAAGCATTAAGTGGGGGAATAACACTTCAAGATTCCAAAAGAGGGCACTGACAACAGTAGCATGGATCCTTGAAGACAGCATCAGAGACAAAGAGGCACCAAGAGTGGCATCCACATCCTAAGAGTGGTAGAAAGAACCCCAAGGTGTAAAGTCTGAAAATAACAACAAGACTGAGTGGCATACAGACTTCCAAAGTGTAGCAGGAGGAGTAAAGCAGCAAGGCAGAGTATCATGGGATATGTCCGTCTTCGTGTAGAAGTTCTTGCCACTTGTCAGATTTAGTGGAAGACATCAGTATAATTTTTGAGACATGGGCTTTATTTAATTTCCTACTTGAGTTTGACCTTGCTACTAGGTGGAATTATGGGTTTCTTGTGACATGGGCTATCTGAATGAAACTTTTATCTCATTAAGAACTTGTAAATAGTTTATAATTGGTGTGGTTTTCCTGGTAATTTGTGAGATTTGCTTTATTAAGAATGATCTTTCCCTATGGAAGTTTTTGTTGTGCCGGAGGTGGACCCTTTGGCTGAGGTGGGGTTGACGCAATCAGTAGGAGGGATCCTACGGGTCCCCACCATCGGCAGGTGGAGTGGGCTGAAGGACGGAAGCTGGTTGGTGCTTCACCAATACCAGCCCTTGTTCCCCAAGGGTTGAACCTTTGGGTACCGGGGCCGGCAGGACTTAGGTGGGCCTCCGTATGACGTCGTCGATGGAAGAACAGATAGGTCAGCCCAGAGGCAGCAACGGCAATGCTGGGAAGTCAGTACTGGATGAGGCAGAGTCCCAGAGACCCAGGCACCAATAGAACCAAAGTCAGACAGGGGGCGCCCGAGCAAGAACAGGCCGAAGCCTTGAATAGCCCAAGTCCAGGAAGTAGACTGAAGAGGCATCATAGAGCAAGCTGGTGTCAGGGCTGTCGACAATCTAGAAGAGGTGGTAAGGCAAAGCTGAGGTCTGGGCCTGGAGAAGATCAGTAGTGTAATCGGACAAGGCAGAGGTCTTGGCTTGGAGAAGTTCAGTAGCATAGTCGGACAAAGCAGAGGACGGGCTTGGAGAGAGTCAATAGTGTAGTCAGGCAATGCAGAGGTCAGTCTGAGAAAGCAATCCAAGGAAAGGTTAGGAATCAGGAACACAGAAGAATCACTAGGAGGCACCGAGTACACGAACAGCATGGAGACCTGTTGCAAAGGCAAGCTCTGACTGTCAGAGCTTGCCTTAAATAGGTCCTGGCGAGTGATGTCACCAGGGAGGGCCGGCAGCCTTAGCATGTCGCGGGCCCTTTAAATTGAACAGAGAGAAGCGCGCGTACCTGGGGAACCTGGAAGGGAGAAGCAGTCAGCGGTAGTGTATCTGCCGCGATGCAGACCTGCAAGGGAAACGGCGGCGGCATCTCCACCACGCCACAAGGCTGAGGGCAGCAGGCAGGGGCACAGTGAGGAAGGCAGCACTGGAGGTGCTCCCTCCGCATTGTGGTGGGGCCAGAGCTCGTTCCCGGGAAGGCAGTGGCAGAGAGTAAGGAAGGCCGACCACAGATTCCATGGCGAGCCAATGCAACAGTTTTTACAATCATTCTCCTCAGTATCTTTTCTGTTATACCTGTATTTCTTCTTTCTGACTGAAGGTTTTTGTGGGCTTCTCCATATTCTGTAGTTGAAATCAGGCTCTTCCATTTCTTGATTTTCTGGTTTTGTTGATTTTCTGGAGAATAGCGAATAGTCATGTGGCAGCAAGTCCCCTATGGTGGTTTTGGAGGCATGGCACGTTGGCATGTGGTAGCAAGTTCTCTATGGTGTAATAAGTGGAATGGAAGTTAGGCACATGACAGCAACTCCCCTATTGTAGAGTAAGGGGCATGGTAGGTAGGCATGTAGTGTTATAGTTAGTGAGGTTTTGAGTGGACCCTTGAACACTGTGGCAGCTGACAATGCCCACGGAGGAAGTTCCATGAGGGGCCAAAGGTCAGGCTCAGCTCTGAACACACAAACACAGAAAGTTCTTTATTTAGACAGTTTGAGAAGCCACCAGAGGTGGCGGTAGTGAGTAGAAGATGTAGCCCAGCTAGGCTAGTATTCCCCAGGGTGCTGGAACAGCAGTTCTTCTGGTAGCAGTGCTGTAGTGGAGAGAACTGAGAAAGTGAGAACAAAAGATCATTCACAGAGTCCCAGATATGGAGAAGCCCCTAGATAGGGAGAGCTGGGCCTCGAGGAGCAAGTACCAGATCTCTGGAGGTAGAAAGACTTGTTGACAAAGTACTCATACAGTGGTTCCACATAAGAGATGGCACTGGTGCTGGAACGGGGGCAGGCCCTCGAGGAGTGAGTACCTGGTTCCAGGGAAACAGCTCTGAGGAGTAGATGACGATAGTACTCACTGATGGTGTCTGTAGCGAATTCTTCCAAGTAGAAGAGGAGATAGATGCAGGCAGCAAGTCAAAAACATGGGCCCTTGAGGAGCGAGTACTGGTTACCCCATTAGAAGAAAGAGTCCAATAGTAGTTGGAAGGCAGAGTAGCTGTGTATGGAGAGCAGATCCCATCCGTAAGATTCCCCTTGCTAACTCAACGGCTAGCAATAAACAGTAGGCTTAAATATCCGGGCAGCGTGATGTCATCACAGGAGGACGCCCCTGAGGAACGCACCAATGAGGAAATAAGAATGAGGGCCACATGGCGCGCGTGCCCTAAGGTACCTGGAGAGCATGGCGGGAGGCAGCGGTCCGGGGACGCCGGAGAGGATGGCAGATGGACGCTGCGACAGCCAGATGTCCATCAAGAGCAGGAGGAGTGGCAGAGAAGGAAAGGTAGTTGGAGTGGAGCCGTCGGGCAGCGACGGTCGCAACATGTAGCAGAAAGTCTCCTATAAAGGTATTAGATATATGGAAGGTAATAGCATCCTCCTAAGACAATGTCTATGACATATACACTAGGGATGTGAATCAGTTTATTGTCAATTTAAAATGTCGTCCGATATTTTTTTAAATCGTCATTAATCGTTAAAGAGTGCGATACAATAGAAATTCCACCGATTTATTGTGAAAAAATCATTAATCGGGTAAGTGCACACTAACGGGAGTTAGGACACAACCTAAAAACCCACCCCAACCCTTTAAAACCACTCTCAGCCTCCACCACCACCCTCAGCGCCATTTTTAAAGATGGTGCCGGCTGTCCAGTGCTCCTACCATGTGACAGGGGCCGGCCAATGGCACGGTTACCCAGCTACATGGTAAGGGCAAAGGGCCATCAATGTCATATTTATTAGAGGCAGCCGACGGCCCGAGAGCAGGAGATCGCTCCCGGGGCCCACTGGACCACCAGGTAATTTTAAAACATTTTTTTGGGGGGTCGGGAGGGTGGTGGAGGCTAAGGGAGCGGTTTTAAAGGGTCGGGTGGGTTTTTTGTTTATTGGATCAGGCACAGCCGATAAAAAAAAAAAAACGATCGGGCCAGACAAAAAAAAAATGCATGATTAGAATCAGAACCGGAACCGAACCGATTCCGGTTCCTATTCACATCTCTAATATACACAATACATCTCATGCTCAGTCTTCAAGATCAGCATCACTGAAATCTGGAAAGCAGTGATAGGCTGGACCACTGTGATATCTTGTCTCTGTTCTATGGTCTCCTTGACAACATCTCACAGCCTCACACATGACTTACTGGTAGGGGCTGGCTGCTAACTTACTATATAGTTATAATTTCTGACACCTGCTCCCTATTTATTTCTATGGTCCATAGACTTCAAGGCCCTTAGAAATGAATATGGGATGAAACAAATACAGCAATTAGGATATGTTTCATTTGTGGGATGGTCCCCATTCATTTTGGATGCACCCCAGAAATGAAACAAAAGGGACCCATTTTCCACATTCATTTTAAACAAATACACATCCCTATTCTCTTATAGACTTTAATTGGACTCAACTGAATGAGTGGAAAAAGGTTCAGATTTTTCAGGGAGCCACAGCTGTTCAGTTTAAGTGTTCTAAACTGAAACAAATATTGAGTCATTTATTGTGTTTTTCCATTTGGTTGGAAACAAACGAATATCCCTATTATATGAGATTACATTTTATTTTATGTATTTACATTTATTTCATTTTTATTCTGTCTTTCAGCCACTTCAAAGTAGATTACATTCAGGTACTGTAGGTATCAAGGAGAGATTCTGAAAATTGAGATTTACAGTTTAAATGCCTAATATAATTGTTGCGGTCCCGGTCGCTAGGCTAGCGACCGGGTCCTTACCTTTCTGCTGCCTCTCCCGGTCTCGCCGCGTTCCGTTGCTCCTGGGGCCTGCAGGGCCGCATGGCAGCGTCTCTCTCCACGTGGAGACGCTGCCGAGGGACGACTCAGACTCCTCCCACTGCCAGGCAACGCGCGCGCGCGAGCAGGGGGCTCTTAAAGGTCCAGCACCCGGAAGTGCTGAACCGCCCCGTTCCTGACGTCAGACGCTGGCCGGCTATTTAAACCAGCGTCTGACTTCCTTGCTTTGCCTTTGCAACAAGGTCACTCTACTGTGTGCTTAGTTGCTTCCCAGCCTTGCTTCCAGCCCTGGTTCCTGCTTGTTCCAGCCGTGCCTTGCTTCCAGCTCCGGTTCCAGCTTGTTCCAGCCGTGCCTTGCTTCCAGCCCTGGTTCCTGCTTGTTCCAGCCGTGCCTTGCTTCCAGCTCCGGTTCCAGCTTGTCCCAGCCGTGCCTTGCTTCCAGGTCAGGTTCTGTTTGGTCCTGCTGTGCCTTGGCTCCAGCTCTGGGCTCTACTTGCTGTCTACATATCCTGACTCCAGCTCCGGTTCCCGATTCTCCTTGACTTCAGCCAGCCACGAACCTTGGTCTTCTTCACGATTCTCCTTTGTCTTCAGCCAGCCACGAACCTTGGTCTTCTTCACGATTCTCCTTTGTCTTCAGCCAGCCACGAACCTTGGTCTTCTTCACGATTCTCCTTTGTCGTCTGCTAGCCTCGAACCTTGGTCTTCTTCACGATTCTCCTTTGTCTTCTGCCAGCCTCGAACCTTGGTCTTCTTCACGATTCTCCTTTGTCTTCAGCCAGCCACAGACCTTGGACTCATTCACGATTCTCCTAAGTCCCAGCGACTCGGACCCCTACGGGCTCCTCCTGGGGGGGTCTTGGGTTTCCAGGGTGAAGACGCCATCAGTCCGCTCCAGCTGAGTGCCGCCTCCCGGCTTATTAACTCCTGTGGATGCTGTCCACCTCAGCCGGCCCAAGGGTCCACTATTGACTTTACTCATAACATAACAGTTTGCAAAGGCCATGGACTCGGCGGACTCCGCTCCTATGCAGGCCATCCCTGGCATGGCCCAAAGAATCCAGCAGCAACAGCAATGTCTGGAAGTCTTGGCTGCTACGGTGGATCGCCTAGCCAGTCGCTTGGACGCCAATCCTCCTCCGGTGGCACAACCCCCGCCTCCACCGGCGGTTCTAGCTCCCGCGCAGACTCAGCTTCCAGCGCCTACTCGATACTCCGGGGATGCCAGATCGTGCAGGGCGTTTTTGAATCAGTGTTTCATCCGCTTCACTTTGCTATCAGGGCACTTCCCGTCTGATGCCGTCAAGGTAGCATATATTTTGTCTCTGCTCGATGGGAGAGCTATGCTATGGGCCTCTCCCATGTGGGAGAAAAAGGACGCCATGCTGCACAATTTACAGGATTTCGTGACTCACTTCAAACAGACTTTTGACGAGCCAGCTCGTGCTACCACCGCTACCACTGAAATTCTACAGCTACGACAAGGATCCCGTTCTCTGGCGGAGTACGCTATTGAATTTCGTACTCTGGCGATGGAACTCAGCTGGCAGGATGACTGTTTGCGGGGTATTTTCTTGGAAGGCCTTGCAGGCCGTATCAAGGACAAGCTGATGGCTCGCGACCTGCCCTTCACTCTGAACGGGGTGATAGACTTGGCCGGGAGGATTGACCGGCGATTGCAGCAACGAGCTAAGGAGGGTCGAGTTCCTCGTCGGCCTGTCTCTTTGGCACCCTCCTTCTCCAGGTCTCTGACTTTATCTCACAAGACATCATCAGCCTCCCACAGCCCCTCTGAGGAACCTATGCAGCTTGGTCGGGCGCCCCTAACCGAGGAGGAGAAGACACGTCGCCGCACTCAAGGTCTGTGCTTATACTGCGGCACTAAGGGTCATTTCCTGGGTCAGTGTCCTGCGAGACCGGGAAAAGCTCAAGTCTAGGGAGAGATGAGGAGGTTCCCCTAGGCTATGTTAATGCTACTCCTCAATGTACAGTTCCTATAACGTTGGAGTATCCAGGTGGCTCCTTTCAGACTCTAGCTTTCATTGATTCCGGAGCCGGAGGGAACTTTATCTGGAGAGAACTGGTACACCAATTAGGACTACCTACTAAGCACCGGATACCTCCATTACGGGTTACCTCTATCCAGGGAACCCCTCTACCTGGATCCATTTCTGAAACTACGATGCCTCTCACTTTACGGACGGGAGTGCTTCACACTGAGACAATCTCCTTTTTGCTACTTGATAAATCGGTGCACCCTGTGGTCCTGGGACTCCCTTGGTTGCAACAACATGCTCCGGTGATCCATTGGGACTCTCTCCAAATTGCGCAATGGAGTCCTTCCTGTTTCCAGAATTGCCTGGATCCCGTTCCTAGACCGGAGATATTACTCTCTCACTCTGCCCTGGACCTTCCTTTGCCGTACCAGAATTACGCTGACGTGTTCTCCAAACAAAAGGCTGAACTGCTTCCATGCCATCGGCCCTTCGACTGTGCCATTGATTTACTACCTGGTTCCACTCCTCCGCGGGGTAGGGTATACCCTCTTTCTCTGCCAGAAACCCATGCAATGTCAGACTACATTACGGAGAATCTTGCCAAAGGGTTCATTCATCCTTCGCACTCCCCTGCAGGAGCAGGATTCTTTTTTGTGTCCAAAAAAGATGGCTCCCTCCGGCCGTGCATAGACTATCGAGGTCTGAACTCCATCACTAAGAAAGATCGCTATCCCTTGCCTCTGATCCCAGAACTGCTCGATAGACTTCAGGGGGCCAAGATCTTTACAAAATTGGATTTACGTGGAGCATACAATTTGGTTCGTATTCGTCCCGGTGACGAGTGGAAGACAGCGTTCAACACGCGAGATGGACATTACGAATACTTAGTAATGCCTTTCGGCTTATGCAATGCCCCTGCTGTCTTCCAGAATCTGATGAATGAGGTACTCCGGGAGATGCTTCATTCCTTCGTCATAGTGTACCTTGATGACGTCCTGATCTATTCCCAAGATCTTTCTTCCCATCGCCAACACGTCAAACAAGTCTTACAGGCTCTAAGGGACAATCATCTATACGCTAAATTTGAAAAATGTCAGTTTGAGCGCGAGTCGCTTCCGTTCTTGGGATATATTGTTTCCTCGTCCGGTTTCCAGATGGACCCAGAGAAGGTGGCGGCCATTGTCAATTGGCCTCGCCCGTCTGGCCTGAAGGCGCTACAGCGATTCCTTGGATTCGCCAATTTTTACAGGCATTTTATTCCACATTACTCCCAGAAGGTAGCTCCTCTCACGGCGCTTACTCGCAAAGGGGTTAACGCTCACGATTGGTCCACTACCGCCTCGGCTGCCTTTGAAGACTTAAAACAAGCATTCCTAGCTGCTTCCTGCCTACGACACCCAGATCCACAACGACCCTTCATCTTGGAGGTCGATGCCTCGAATCTGGCTGTTGGAGCGGTGCTCAGTCAACACGATACTTCGGGCAAATTGATGCCATGTTCTTACTTCTCTAAAAAGTTTTCGCCTGCTGAATGTAACTATGGCATCGGAGACAAGGAACTCCTAGCCATTAAGTTAGCCTTCGAGGAGTGGAGGCAATGGCTGGAGGGGGCTAATCATCCGGTGACAGTGTACACTGACCACAAAAATTTATTGTACTTGGCCCGAGCTCAACGACTAAACTCGCGGCAAGCAAGATGGTCACTCTTCTTCAGTCGTTTCAATTTCATCCTCAAGTTTCGACCAGCGGAGAAGAACGTTCGAGCCGATGCTCTATCTCGTACCTGTCAGCCGGAGGAAGAGGACGACTCTCCACGAACCATCCTGGATCCTGCCTGTGTTCAACTAACTACTACTTCCATTTGTTCCTCAAAGGCTTCGGAGGGAAGTCCTGTCTTGGGGCCACGACTCCTTGACCGGGGGGCACGCTGGTAGACTAAGAACTTTGGATCTTATAAATCGTTTCTATTGGTGGCCAGGTCTTCGACGTGATGTTTCCCTTTACGTGAGTTCTTGTCCCACTTGCGCTCTGCAGAAACCGCTTAATGGCCCCGCGAGAGGGTTACTACAACCGTTACCTATACCCACGGAACCCTGGACACATATTGCCACTGACTTTATGGTGGAACTCCCGCCTTCGCAAGGCAAGACTGTGGTATGGGTCACGGTGGACCGCTTCTCTAAAATGGCTCACTTTGTGCCTTTACCCAAATTACCTTCCGCCACTGAACTGGCTTCTCTGTTCACACACCATGTATTCCGTATTCATGGTCTGCCTCAGGACATTGTTTCAGACAGAGGTCCTCAATTCACAGCCAGGTATTGGAAAGCCTTATGCAAAAAATTTAAGATCCAGTTGAGTTTCTCTTCCGCTTTTCACCCGCAAAGTAATGGGCAAACTGAACGCATGAATCGTTCTTTAAAGTTGTTCCTACGAACGTTCATTAACCACAAACAAGATAATTGGGTGGAGCTTTTGCCTTGGGCTGAATTTGCCTATAATAATCAGATACATACGGCGACGGGGAAAGCCCCCTTTCAAATTGTGTACGGTAAACAGCTCAAACCACCATTACCTCTACCTGTACCAACCTCCTCACCCGCTGCTCAATTGTCCGCGGACCAATTGAGTAAATTGTGGTCCTCAACTCAACACCGTCTTCAGAAGGTCGCACGCACTGCTAAACGCTACTATGATCGACACCGAAAACCTGCATTCACCTTCCTCCCAGGCGATCGAGTGTGGCTTAGTACAAAGAACATTCATTTGAGGCAACCTTCCAAGAAACTCTCTCCCAAGTTCTGTGGTCCCTTCCGCGTAGCAGAAAGAGTAGGGTTGGTCTCTTACCGTCTACGACTCCCAACCACTTTACGCATTCATGATGTCTTTCACGTCTCTCTCTTAAAACCAGTAATTCTTTCCAGATTCCACCCCAGGCCTCTTGACGACGCTTCCACCACCACGGATGGGGATCCTACGTTTCAGGTACGAGAGGTCCTGGATGCTCGTTTCGCCAACAGACGTTGGGAGTATTTGCTGGCCTGGGAAGGTTGTGGAGACGAAGACAATACGTGGGAGCCTGCCCGCAACATCTTGGACAAGACTCTCCTACAGCAATATCATCTGGACCATCCTGACAGGCCTAGTCCTCTGAAGAGGGGGCGTAAAAGGGGGGGTACTGTTGCGGTCCCGGTCGCTAGGCTAGCGACCGGGTCCTTACCTTTCTGCTGCCTCTCCCGGTCTCGCCGCGTTCCGTTGCTCCTGGGGCCTGCAGGGCCGCATGGCAGCGTCTCTCTCCACGTGGAGACGCTGCCGAGGGACGACTCAGACTCCTCCCACTGCCAGGCAACGCGCGCGCGCGAGCAGGGGGCTCTTAAAGGTCCAGCACCCGGAAGTGCTGAACCGCCCCGTTCCTGACGTCAGACGCTGGCCGGCTATTTAAACCAGCGTCTGACTTCCTTGCTTTGCCTTTGCAACGAGGTCACTCTACTGTGTGCTTAGTTGCTTCCCAGCCTTGCTTCCAGCCCTGGTTCCTGCTTGTTCCAGCCGTGCCTTGCTTCCAGCTCCGGTTCCAGCTTGTTCCAGCCGTGCCTTGCTTCCAGCCCTGGTTCCTGCTTGTTCCAGCCGTGCCTTGCTTCCAGCTCCGGTTCCAGCTTGTCCCAGCCGTGCCTTGCTTCCAGGTCAGGTTCTGTTTGGTCCTGCTGTGCCTTGGCTCCAGCTCTGGGCTCTACTTGCTGTCTACATATCCTGACTCCAGCTCCGGTTCCTGATTCTCCTTGACTTCAGCCAGCCACAAACCTTGGTCTTCTTCACGATTCTCCTTTGTCTTCAGCCAGCCACGAACCTTGGTCTTCTTCACGATTCTCCTTTGTCTTCAGCCAGCCACGAACCTTGGTCTTCTTCACGATTCTCCTTTGTCTTCTGCCAGCCTCGAACCTTGGTCTTCTTCACGATTCTCCTTTGTCTTCAGCCAGCCACAGACCTTGGACTCATTCACGATTCTCCTAAGTCCCAGCGACTCGGACCCCTACGGGCTCCTCCTGGGGGGGTCTTGGGTTTCCAGGGTGAAGACGCCATCAGTCCGCTCCAGCTGAGTGCCGCCTCCCGGCTTATTAACTCCTGTGGACGCTGTCCACCTCAGCCGGCCCAAGGGTCCACTATTGACTTTACTCATAACATAACAATAATGGTGAATTTTATTTTTTATATTCCTGTACAATAACTTACTCCTTATTTAATCCCACTTACTCTTATCAGCTAAATATTATTACTCCTTGGGGAATTCTGTGCACAAAAAGTTAAAATTCTGCACACAAAATTTTAAAATTCTATACACAAAAAATTGTACTTCTGCAATATTCTGCATACTTCATATTAACTAAAATAACACAATATATATCCCAGCCTTTGAGTAATTAATTTAAAATGTAATACAGGAAAGTTATTACTCAAAGATGCAGAGTTTGTAATATTTTGAGCAGAATTCCCTATAAGCACACAGTAAGAGAGTCCCTTTCATCTCTATCCCTAGTCCCCTGGCTGGACCTCTTTTACTCTGCTCTCACAGGCCCCAACTCCTCTGCTCCACACTATCTCTCCAATCCCTCTCCAGGCTCAACCCCCTTCCACTATATCTCCACCCATCAGCTCTCCACTCACAGAGTTTGACCCCTATATCATACAGCCAATCACACAGGCTTTCTCAATCCCTCTCTCAAACACACACACACCTTCACACTGGCTCCCTCTCTCTCATACACACACCCACACACACCACCTTCCCACATAGGATCCCTCTTTCTCTCACACACACATACACCCACACAGGCTCCTCTCTCTCTGATACAGACATACACACTCCCTCACACAGACTTCATCTCTCTTGCATACTTATACATCCTTATACAGGCTCCCTCTCTTTCTCGCTCTCTCTCACACATATACATACACACACACACATTTACACCCCTGCAACAGTCTCCCTCTCGCTCACACACACACACACACACACACACCTCCTCATACAGGATCCCTCTCTCTCTCTGGCACAAAAACCCTCACACAGGATCCTCTTTGATGCATTCCCACCCACACACAGGCTCCCTCTCTCTTTTACACACACACATAGGCTCCCTCTCTCTCTTTGACACACACACAAAGGTTTCATCTCTCTTTTACTCATAACCACATTCACCTATTTATTTATCTATTTATTTATTTATCTATCTATTTATTTATTTATTTATTTATTGAATAGCTTTTTATACCGACATTAGAGGGCACATCATATTGGTTTACATCTGAACAAAAAGGTGGAAAATACAAAAAACAGGGAGTGGGGAAAGGGGAGCAACAAGAGTAACAAGTTGCAACAAAGGTGCTGCAGCTAGAAGGAGGCTCTATATGTGAGCCTGAAAAATTGAAACTAAAGGGTTAAAGATATTTACATATTAATATAGTGCTTAGGGTGGTGAGGGTTAATTGAAAGGTGAGAAGGTGAAGGTGGCAGACAGTGGTTAAAGGGAACTAGTCGGGAAATGCCTGGTGGAAAAAACAAGTTTTCAGCATTTTCCTGAATTTGTATGGGCAGGGCTCGAGGCGGAGGTTTGTCGGTAGAGCATTCCAGTGAGTGGGGCCTGCTATTGATAGGGCACGGTCCCTTGTTGATGTTAGGTGGGCTTTTTTGAGGGGTGGGATGTGTAGTGTACCTTTACGGTTTATTCTGGTTGGGCGGGAGGAGTGTGTGAATCTGAAGGGTTCGCTGAGCCAGGAGGAGTTGCTTTTGTGGATGGATTTGTGTATGATGGTGAGGGTCTCGAATAGGATGCGTGATGGGATGGGGAGCCAGTGGAGGTCTTTTAGGAGGGGGGTTATGTGGTCTGATTTGCATGCATTCATGATTATTCTGGCGGTGGCGTTCTGTAACATTTGAAGGGGTTTGATAGAGGAGTAGGGGAGGCCTAGATACAGTGAATTGCAGTAGTCCAGTTTGGAAACTAGGGTGGCTTGGATGACTGTTTTGAGGTCGTGAGTATGGAGTAGGGGTTTGAGCTTTTTTAAGACGTTGAGCTTATAGAAGTCTTCTTTTAGAATGGAGTTGATGTGCTTTTTTAGGTTTAGGTGTGGATCAATTAGAACACCTAGGTTTCGTGTGCAGTTAGTGTAGCTGGGTTTAAAAAAGGTTTGGATAAGTTCTTTGAGGAGAAGTCCATTAACTTCTATTAATCAAGTTGACTTAGGGAATTGCCAAGAGCCTACTTCAACATTGAGGCTGCAGCACACAGCCAAAGCTGTACTTGCCAGATTCTTGTGGCCTGGTTTGACCTCTTGGAAATAGGATGCTGGGCTTGATGGACCCTTGGTCTGACCCAGCATGGCAATTTCTTATGTTCTTATAGAGATTTAATGGATGATATTCACTGGATTGCCATCAAAAAGGAAGGTACTGTTGCTAGGGGATTTTAATCTTCCAGATGTTGACTGGGTCATTCAACTGCAGTATCTTTAAAAAAAAAAAAAAAATCTTTTATATTTTTCTGTAATTTTCTGTAATTTAACCTTTATTCCAATTCTTTACCTTTTCTTTTCGCTTGTTAACAATTTTAATTAGAAATGTTCATTGTATTAGACTATGGAAATTTATTTCCTGCTATTCTGTTTAATGTAAACCGGTATGATTTACATCGGATGTAAGAATGTCGGTATATAAAAATTAAAAATAAATAAAATAAATAAATAAATACTGGCAGCAGGGTCGTTGGGAGATGGGAGTTTGTGAGTTTGGTGGTTGTGGATGAGGAGGAGTTCAGTTTTTGAGGAATTAAGGGCAAGGTGTAAATTGGTGAGTAGGGAATTGATGGATGTGAGGCATTTCTCCCAATATTTTAGCGTGGTGGATAGGGATTCTTATATGATGATTTGAACATCATTTGCTTAGAGGAAGAATTTGAGGCCAAGTTCCGATAGTAACTGGCAGAGTGGCAGGAGGTAAATGTTAAATAGGGTGGAGGAGAGGGAGGAGCCTTGGGGGACTCCTTGTGTGAGGGGGGGGGGGGAGGAAGTGTGTGGATTCTGAGTTGCCTAGTTTGACTGAGAAGTGTCTGTTAGCCAGGTAGGATTTGAACCAGAGGAGAGCTGTGCCGGAGATGCCAATGTCGATTAGATGGGAGATGAGCAGGTTGTGGCTAATCGTGTTGAAGGCCGCAGATATGTCAAGGAAGGCAATGATGAAGCTATGACCTTGTTCAAGGCCCATGAGTAGGGCGTCAGTGAGGGAGAGTAGTAGTGTTTCAGTGCTCAAGTTCCTGCGAAAGCCAAATTGAGAGGGGTGAAGGATGTTGTTGTCTTCAAGGTAGTCCATGATTTGGGAGTTCACTACCTTTTCCATGAATTTGGTGATGAGGGGGAGATTTGAAATGGGTCGGTAGTTGGCTGGATCTTTGGGGTTTAGAGAAGGTTTTTTGATCAGGGGTTTGACAACTGTGTGTTTTAAGGAAACAGGGACTGTACTAGTGGAGAGGAAGGAGTTAATGATGTCTGCTAGGGGTTTGGCAATGGTGTTGGGAATGGTTAGAAGGGATTTAGTGGGGATAGTATCAGAGGGGTGTGAAGCTGGCTTGATTTTTTTGAGGATAGACTTGATAGACCTTGCACACAGACTTCCTCTCAATAGCCCATATAGACACACACACACATATATACACGCATACACCCCTTCACACAGGCTCCCTCTCTCACATTCAGGCAGTCTAATTCCTACACATACAATTACTCTCTCACACAAGCTCCCTTTCTCTCACACCATACACACAAAACCACCCTCACAGGCACTTTTCCTTTCTGTCTTACATAGGTTCAGCTTTCTCATTGTTTTGCAGGTACAATGGGCACAGCCTGCCAAAATCCTGGGCATCTCGCTTCATTCTCCCTCCAGTCTTTGCTTGCAAGTGGGATGGGCTCTGCTCATGACCTGCCAGGCCTTTTCCTTCCTCAGTCATGAGCAGGATGGGCTCAGCTCATGGCCTGCTGGGTTTCTTGCCAAATTTTTTGGGAAATACCAAAATTCTGCACAGGAGGGGAATTCTGCACACAATCTGCATTCTGCAATAGCACAGAATTTCCCCCAAGAGTAATATTATGCATGGCTTCTTCCAGCAATTTCCCATTTTCTTTTTTTTTTTTTTTGGGACAGGGGGTGTGATGGATGTGGGATTTGAATAAGCACAGAGAGGAGGCATGACACACCAGCTTAGGAAGGCTATTCCAGCCATATGGTACATCAAAATGAAACGTACAGAGTCAGGAGTTGGTGGAGAAGGATACGAATAAAAGCAACTTGCCTAATACACATAATTAATGAGTAGGAGTGTAGGATGGGACATAGGGAAGAGTTAATGAGGAGCTATAGAAAGAATGTAGTTTTAAGATTATTTGTCTCAAAAACTTAAACCTCAGTTCTGCAAAATTTCAGGCACTATTCAGACTTTAGCATTTTTCTATTGTGTAATTGTTTTGTACTTCCTATATCAGAGCTTCCCAAACCTGACCTGGGAACACCACACATGATGAATATGCAAGAGATACATGTGCCTACTTGGAAATCCAGTATTTGCTAATTTATCTCATGCACATTTATTATAGATAACCTGGAAACCCGACTGACTTTGGAGTCCCCAGGGAAGGTCTGGGAAGACCTGTTTTACGTCTTAAAAATAGCAGTCTTAGCTATCAGCTAAAATTAAATGGATAATATACATTCTTTTCAAAGAAGCAGACTGGCCAGCGCTGCCACCTTCCCAATTCCAAGCTTCATGCCAAAAAAAAAAAAAAAAGAGCTGTTTCCTCAGTTAAATGCCATCAGTAAAAGGAAGAAAATCCCCAATGACTTCCAGGCTTGGAAACAAAGTCCAAACAGCAAGAGAAATTAAGGCACTCACAAAGTACCAATGGAATCAGGGGAAGTAAAAACAATTATTGCTGTTGTTCTCAAGAAAAAGTACATGCATATACTGTATACTGAGCACATGTCAACATACATACACACACAGAGCCTGAATTAAAACAAATTTGAAACTTGTGATCAGTGATGCCAATCACCGAGGTTCCAACAGTAGCTACTGTAGCTTTTAACTAAATTGGACAATCTAAATTAAAGTTAGACATATTCTGCATCTGTACTAAGGACACTCTTTTTGCAGATCAAAGGAAATGGGTCCCCTGTTAGGCAAAGACCATCATTTTGCTGTCAGAGTTTCTTGAAATGTATTTTTAACTAAATTGTTCAGTCTAAAAAGCCTAAACAAAATTAGCCAAGTTTAAAAATGGATAAAAAAAGAGGATGGGGATCTTTACATGAAATGTATGATTCTTTTGATATTTTTGTGTTTTAAGCATTACACTCTAAGTCATCTTTTTGCTACTAAAAAATGTGTTTTCTCCAAATCCCCATTCCCACTTTGACCAATTAATCACATTTCTCTGCAAATTTCCCTTCCCTATTGTTCCTTAATTTTCCAACTGTATTCTTAAAAACAAACAAAAAAAACTGAATTGGCATTTTTCTGCCCTTTTACCAACTCAAGTATGAGATGAGTGAATTAAAGATTTATTTTTTACTTTTTGATTTGTTCTGTTAAGAGAGGTAAATCATAAATATTTTTAAAAAGATGCACAAATAGTCAGAAGCTAAAGATAAATAAAGCTTTGCAAATTGGCACTAGTACACTCCATTTCCAATCTCATGCTAATATAATCTTTCTGTGTGTGAAAGGTTAAAACCAGCTTAAAAAAAATAAAAACACAGAGTGGCTCCATGACTATATTAAAGCTTCCTCAGCACCATTTCAGACAAAACTGTCTTCCTCAGGAGATATGGCCCAACAGGATATTCACAGCGACTAAATTCTGAATTCTTCTCACTCATCTGAGCTGAATTTAGTCACTGAAATTGTTATTCAACATTGAATATCAAGCACAGAATAATTAATATGGGCCATCAATCCCAGAAAGAAATTGTTCTCTGTTAACCAATCAACTGCCAATATTAGTAAAAAAAAAAAAAAAAAAAAAATCTTGTTTCTAGTGTTGCACTGAAAAATCAGTAAATAACTCTATGAGACTATACAAGATAAGAAGAGATAAATACTACACCTAAACGTTAAATATCAGAAAACCAGTCGAAAACGGAGTTCTTCATTTAGGTTTATTTAAAAGAGTGTTGGCTCAGCATACTCACCCCTCTTATCCTTTCCTTTAGATTTTTGGTCTTTTGGATTTCTGGTTGTGATTTACTAAAGTTATACATGAAGTTAAAATAAAATTTGTCATTTTATGTAGTAACACTAAACAGTGGCTTGGGATCCTGAAATGCCCTGTTCAGCAGCAGCAGCTCACATTGTCCCTCTGTCTCTCATACACACGCTCATAAGAACAAACATGCAATGAGTAACTCATTCATCAAGGTATCCCTTCATTCTTCAGTAAAACACAGAAAATTGTTGCTGACTTTGTCAATGCAGTTTTTCCTCCCTGAATGCCTATTTGTTTCACATGCTAATGCTACATACTGTATCACAGGAATTTAAAGAGTTTAAAGGAAGAATTGTTTCTAAATGTATCCAGTGATCTGAAGGTTTTTCTCTTAATTTCTTAACTTCTAGCATTAGGAACAGTCACTGTTTCATGACAGATCACACTTCATAATGCATTAGCACAGAAGATTGCTGTGCAGGACTTTATCAGAAATGTCAACAAAGTGTTCTTTACGAAAAATATCTCTAGACTCTGTAAAATATGTGACCAATCTAAACTAAAAGCACATTAACAATAGGAAATGTGCTCTTTCACTGCCTTCTTTCTGTTCTTCATTAAATTTTATTGAATTTGTCATCTTTCCTTAATTGCATTTACGTGCATCAGTGGTGAGAGAATATATCTTTTATGAGTTTGAAACTTAACAGTTTGACAATATGAAAGGGAAAAAAAAAAAACAGCTTTCTAACACCTTTAAAGCAAGGGCAAACTTTACTAAAAACAGCAATTGTGCTGCTTTTATTCCGATAACACTTTGATGTGTTGGATTATAATCAATGTGAATTATTGAGTTCTGCTGCTGCGTTATGTTGATGGAATAATGTGTTGCTTTGTGACTTATTTGTGCAATCATTATTTATTCATGCCAAAAGATTTAGCCTCACAATCTACTGTTAAAGTTCTCAAATACCAATGAATTAGGTGCACTATTAAGTGTACAGTGGTCAACTGCATTTTGTGTGTACAAGGATGGATCTGTATTTCACATACAGACAACCCAGATCTTGCTGCTGCTCTCTCTTATGCTATGAATTTCAATGTAAGCAAATGGAGAAGAGTTTTGGGACAGAGCCTGCAGCATGGCATGTCCTTTAATTGCCATTTACATAGCAGTAGAATCATTAATTTCTAATTCGCCTATTATTCACTCTCTTTAGCATGCTATGTCAATGTCACTTTTGGGGCATTGGAATAAATGTAGTTTCAGATACATTTCAGCTGAACCTATTTGTGGTTTTCTTTTCTTGCTTTTGTGACCTTAGCAGGATACTGTTTAGAAATAGGAAGCTTAGGGCTCTTGTTTAGATATGATTTATGATGCTACATTAACCCTTCATTGACCTAGAAATGCCCTAATATTAAAACAGTTTGACACATGGAAAATCAAAAGCCCTTTTATTGGAAGTGCTATTGTCCGCATCATAAGTTTCCCCAATGTGATGCCACAGTTACACCATCAATTTCCTGCTACTATCGAACACTGCATTGAAAAACTAATGGACAGAATCCTTTGTCATTTCTGTTTCAGTGACCAGCAAATAGCTCTAAGAAAGTCTTTCCCTTTTTATCACTTCAGGCATTATTAAATGACACATCAGAGGTTCTAAGTTAGTAATTTATGGAAGAGACAGCCTTTCAAGGAAAGGATGGCAATGGACATGCTTAGAGATTATATTTAATGGAATCACATTTAAAAAGATAATATTCAAAAAGCATTCCCATGGGTAAAAGCATGCCTTACCTGAGGCAATTGCTTTTTATAAAATTGTCCATCCCATAAGTAGGTAAATGTATGTGCAAATGTCCCGTGTAAGCATAACTTCACCCAGACTGAGCAGAGGCATTCCCAGGGGTGAAGCTGGGGAAGGGTATGGAGTCTTGCATGCATACTTTTGGACTTTCAAAGGTATGCAAATACAATTTTTCCCTAAACGTTACGTTTTAGCAGGTGTAATCCTGTGCAGGTAGTTTAGATGGGATAATTTTCACAATTATGCATAGGCTGACTTTAGAAACTGGTGTAACTTATGCTTGCTTTTGCTAACTTTAGTATACAAGCTGCTACAAAGTAACCCAGAAAGAGGGAAGTTTTATAAATGCTGGAGCAGGGTTATGTTAATGGCTTTGAAAATTCACCCTTTAAAGTCTCCTTTTCCTATTAGATTTCAAGGATGTGCAGTACTGCTGTTCATTAGTAATACAGGGATGAGTTTTTAGCTGTTAAAGTAACCAATCACCTAACACGTTTTGTTTTGTTTTAAAACTACATTTAAAGTTGAAAGCAAAGATCTATTGTACTTGTTACTATATTTTTTGAAATGTATTACTATGACAGTTTTCATTTATTCATAATTTTCTAAGGAGCTGATCAAGCCATATGCATGCAAATAACATTTCATGGAATGTACAGAATTGTATACTAAATTTAAAGAAATAATAATTTGTTAGACTTTCTCATCTAGAATTATTGGTAACAATGCCAAACCAAATACTTGAAAGTAATAGTACTAGATAAATTCTTCAGAATCTGAGCATGCCTATTTTATGATAAGGATATGCATGAAAAAATTTGCTTTATGTTGTCATGTAGTTAAGTCTGTGTGTTTTCAGTTTCTATGTTGTTTGTGTTGTTTCAATTAAAACTAATGGAGGAAACAATGAGCATACTATTTTAGCCTGTATCATTATAGTTTCCCAACCAGTTTTTATGAAACAGGCAGGCACTAAAGTTCCCTTCCTACAGATCACTGAAGGCACTAAGAGGTCCATATTCAAAAGTAGGGATGTGAATCATGTGCCCGATCGTTTTAACGATCTGGATCAGCTGGGGGGAGAAAAAAAATCTGATCGGCATGATTTTTTTGTAAAAAAATTGTTTTTCTTAATAGTGTGCACTAACGCGAGTTAGTGCGCACTAAGACAATTAACAATTTTTTTTACGATAAATCGGGGGAATTTCTATTGTATCGCACTCTTTAACGATTAATGACGATATTAAAAATATCAGACTAATTTAAATCATTAAAAAACAATTCACATCCCTATTCAAAAGCATTTAGATGGATAACTCAGATGTTATCCAGCTAAAAGAATACTTGGACACTTAGCTGGCTATTTTTTAGCTGGTTATCTTATTATGTGGCTGAAATTTAATGAGATAAATTAGGAGCATTCAGACAGGAGTTTTATTAGCCGGCAACATTAGCCAGCTCAAAGTTATCTGGATAACTTAACTAGCTAACCCTGGATGGGCCAAAGAGCTGTTCTAAAGTTAGCCACCTAGATTCAATAGTATGGCTGTAATATTGAATAAACCTCCAAAATTAGCTGGATAAGTTTATTCAGCAAACTTTAGCATCATAATTGACTGAATATGGATTTCTCTGAGCCTAACTTTGATACCTATCCATAGTACAGCAGATATGAATGTAAATCCCACTGAATACACATGTAACTGGCTAACTTTAAAACCTAACCAGCTACGTATGAATATGCTTCATTAGATTTCAAAGCTATCTGGCTTTGTGCATCCAGATAAATTCAAAGATATCTGATTAAGTAGCACTGTCATTTTCCCCCATCCCCCCAAAAAACAATGTGCCCATGCTCCGATTGTGCTGGGAGTGGGTGCGTGACACCCTCGCTCCCAGCAGGGATGGGATGTTGCCATTAGGGGAAGGGGATAGGGGAGTCTAAGGATGGGATAGATGATCACAGTCTTTGCCATCTGCAGAAGTGGGGGTTCCATTGTTCCCTTTGATATGAGAAAGGGGAAAGGTTGAGGGGTGAGAAGAATCAGGGCTTTTTTTTTTATGGATGAGGGGCACAGGGCCAACAAGGACCTTTTGTATATACAGTATGTGGGTAGGCTTACAATCAGAGCGTGAGCATAGTGTTTTTTTTTGGGAGGATGAGGGGAAATTGATAACACTACAAAAATGGATATCTTTGAAGATATATGGTTAAGTACAAAATTATTCAGCCACACATTAAGCCACCTCTGGAGCAGGTCTAATGTTATCTAGCTAATATAGCTGGATATACTCGATATTTGGCTATATTAATTTTAGAACTAAACCCCTCTCCAGAACATCCCTGGAATGACACTATTTTATCTAGCTAAATTATAGGTGGATAACTACTTAGCCGGATAAGTGTCTGAAAATGGCACATGGACGTGGCTATTTTATAACACACATGAGTAAGCACGCACATGTTAAATAATAGGAGGGGCACGCGCACATGCACGGCGGATTTTAACATCTGCATGCGCAAGTGCGCATGGCCCACGACTTGCGTGCACAGGGAGGGTAAATTGTCCATGTACATGCGGTGATGCGATCCGCCTTATTCCCAGTTCCCAAAGGAGCAGACTGGGAGGGAACTTCCCTAACCCCCTGCCTAACCTCTCTCCCTCTTCCCCTATCTTCCCCACTCCATATCCCTGTCCTAGCTAACCCTCAAAATTTTAATTTACCTTTTGCTCCTCTTCTGGAGCTGCAGCAAGTTGCACGAGCCAGCAGGCTGCCGGCACTCAATTCCCTGGCACAGAGCAAATGGCCACTGTATGAGCCGCCTCCTGCCCAGCCCCTCCCTACTCTCAGACCGCCCCTTTCCTTCAACCTGGCATTTCTGCATGTAACAGGAGTTTCACGCTCAGCTGGGCCTCTTCTAAAATGTGCACAGCAGGCGCAAAGCCCGGCCGCGTGCGCAAATCCATTTTCTCTCCGCGCACATATTTTAAAATCTACCCGATAGTATATATTTAAGTACCTGTAAATATTTCCATTGCAAGAAAATGCATATTTTTTTACCTATTTTCTAAAAAATCATGCACATGGTTTAGGCAAATAAAAAACAATTCAATAGCAATAACCATGGTTTATTTGTGGACACAGGTATTTTATAAAGTATGTGCATATGCCATTTTGAAAATACTTGGGCGTATTCTTGAAATCCCCAGTTCACCAATACCTCTGCCAATTCATTCAATCTGTCACCAGTTAACCTAGATCCTCTAGCACTTCACTCTGAACCCCCACCAGTTCACCGAAACCTTCCACACAAAAACTGAAGATAATAGCTAAATCCAATTTCATCTATGAAGGTCAATTAGCAGGAGTATAAGTGTACACATAAGTCTAGTAATGTATATGCATATCTCTCTTTCCAAAATAGCCACTATTATTATTATTTTTTATTTATGAACATTTGATATTCTATGTTTCCCAAAGTTCATCTTAAGGCAGATTGCAATAAATTTAAATAAACAGAAGCATTAGAACAGCTTACCCTCAAATCAGAATTTGTAATTACCATAGGATCCAACATAGGAAAACCAAGTTGTGAATTGTTTCACGATATTGTTGTGACCCTGTTGGATGTTCAGTAAGTTGGGCCAAAGGGAAAGGCCTGACCGAAAAGCCATGCTTTAGCTTTTTTTTCCTGAACTCAAGGTAGCATGGCTCCAGGTGAAGAGTCAATGGTTATTTTTTCCAAATGTTTGGTGCATAACAGCTGAAAGCACTGAGCCTCATGCAAGACAATCTGTTAGTGGTCAGCAGAAGAGAGGAAAGAAGAATCATTTCAGTTGACTTGAGTTCCCTTGAGAGCATATCAGTGAAGAGAAGTTGAGACAGGTGTTCAGGGGCCTGTTTAGTCAAGCAATTGAAGATAAACACGGAGTTTAAAATATGTTCCTGCTTTCTACTAGGAGCAAGTGAAGTTGACATAAAATAGGCTCAATATGATCAGTTACTTTTGTTCCTACCAAAACTCTTGTGCCAGGAATTTGTAGGAGCTGGAGGCACTCCAAACTGTATTGTGAGATGTCTTTTTACAGGTAATTGCAATAATCAATTCAACTAGTGATTATCTCATGGTTTATAATAACAGGATTGTGTTTAGCTAGGAAAATACATAGTTTGCACATATGACACAAATACCTTATTACTTTTGAAATGTGGGGTTCCATTGTGGGGTTTTGGTCAAATTGAACCCATAGGATTTGTACTGACTCCTTAGGATGAAAGGCACTACTTGCTAATAAGGGAAGTGATTTTAAAGGAGTGACCTTAGTGGCTAAGCTAGAGGAGGTGCAATTTAAATGGTTTAGTGTGAGTTTGTGTTCACTAAGGTATCGGGATATTTTTTAAGACAGTTATTGAGATTGGTAATGGATGAAGTTTGGTCAGATTCTATTTTGATGCAGAGTTGAATGTCATCTGCAAAATAGGTGGCACACAATATTGAAGGAATGGATGAGGTTGCAGAAAGGATGTATATAGATGTTGAAAAGTATCAGGGAGAGGACTGAGCCCTGAAGAATTATACAAGTGAGCTTTATAGATTTAAATAGTTTGTTGGCCCATGTAACTGAATGCATTCTTTTGGCATTGCCATCAATGCTAATGGCCTTTAGGCACTGGATCAAGAGATGGTGATCAACTGTATTGAAGGCAACTGAGAGATCAAATAGGACAATGAGGGAGTGATCACCTTGATCCACATAGAGGTGCAGGGCCAGTGCAAGGGTTTTAGGTGCCCTAGGTGAACCTTCTGCCTTGCACCTACCCCCTCCCCCCTGGTCTAGGCCCCAACTCCAGCCCTGAACTAATTCACTCAGACAGGCACCCTCTCTTATTCACACTTAGGTTCCTTGTCTCATTCACACATGTACTCTTACACAGACTCCTTCTCTCTCTCTCACTAACACCATTGCACTCTCATATACACACAATCCCTGTCACTCACACAAACAAACAGAGGCAGTGCTCATGGCCCACTGAGACTCTGCTTCTCTAGGCCGTGAGCCTAGGAATGACTCTGACAAGGGTAGCATTGCTGAACTCAGAATCTCAGTGATGCCCCAGGGAGCAATACACACTTATCTTTGTTTGTAGACACAGATCATGAAAGGGTGTCAGCTTCTCCAATAACCACTGAAGTATCATATAGTTGGAATTCCTGCAGGTGCCAATATCTTGAATCAGATGCGGGTGAGGCATCCTGAATTCCTCCTACTTCTCATGGAGAAACTGCCCCACCTTTACGCTTCTATGGAAATGCCCTGATATTTTCCTGCACCTCGCTATCGGGTTCTTCATTGTTGGGCCCTGTCTCAGAGCATCCCTCACTGCCAGGTGCAGCAAGTGTGCAAAGCAATGGATTTTCTGAAAGCCTCTATCTTCTATTGCCTTTACTATATTTTCATCATTGCCTCTCCAGTCTAGCTACCAACCCTCCAGCATCTTTCTTTTGGCTGATAGAATATTTCACAAGGTATGAGGGTTGTGCAATAACTGAATGTGCAGCAAAATCCACCTGCATCCTGATTCTCCATCCCTGCTAGAGCTGCTAACTGCCCCTACCTCGGCCAGGTCCCACCAGTGCCATCAGGGAGAGGTAAGAGTGCATAGCATTTGTGCCGGTCCAGATATCACTGGTGAAAAGCATGCTACTTCTCTCTGCCTTAGCCAGCTTCACCTGCATGCAACTATGGCATTGGGTTTACAAGGTGGGATGATGCTCTTACTCAGTGTAGTGCTAGAGAGCACTTTGTAATGGGGGAGAGGTAAAAAATGCAGCAGATGCTTAAAACCCATGCTCTCATTACCTATACGGGCTTGTCATTAAGGTGAATCATTTCCCTGATTCCTCCTTGCTACTATTTTAGATGCTGCCTGCCCCTTTCCTTGGGACAGTTGCTAGGGAATGCTATCCCATTTCATTTATGGGTCACCACATCAGATGCATGGCTAAGGACTGCTGGCCTGCCACCTGACTATTATTAGGGGCTGTGGAAATCAGTTTTTTGGAAAAGTTTTCCCCTTTTCAACCACTTTGTTTTTTACTTGGATTATGAGAAGTGGCCCCCAGGCCAGTACTGCCACCCTTCCCTGATGTCAGTACTTGTAGGTACTTCTTCTGCAGGTGATGCTGTGATTCAGCCTTTCTCATATGCCCCACTTTCTTCCCTTGAATGATATCTTGTTTGGTTCGGTGGCCCATGAGTTGCCCCATTGGACTGCCACACTCATCCCCAGTCCTGCAAGGTGGCTGCCCCATGTCCCAGTCTGGGTACTGATGTTTGGCGTGCTGTGCGGCCACACACGCCAGCACTGGTGCGGTGCGCGGCTCCTCACATCAGGGCATCCCTTGTGCGGGCCGCCCTCGGCTCTCTCTGCCCTTCCCTCCATTTGGCATGTGCAGGGAACAGCCTGGCCTCTTACAGCGCCACCAGCAGGGGGATGGGACCTGAAGTTCATGGCCCTTATTGATGACCTCATTAAATCTGGGACTATTTAAGACCAGGCCCTGCCTTCAATCAGGGCCTTGGAAACAGGTCCTTCTCTCTGAGTGTGTGTGCTGCGTTCCTGAGTTCCTGCCTGTTCCTCACCCGTGGTTCTGCTGCCCCTAGCTCCTTGTCCCTCGGATGGTCTTCTCAGTTCTGACCTCTGCCTGGCTTCCTGATTCTTCTGTTTGCTGCCCGTCCTGACCATTTGCGTGTTCCCGGTACCTGCTTGTCTTCTGCCTGCCCCAACGTCTGGCCTGGTTCCTCGTGTTGCATCTTCGCTACCTGCTCTGACTCCTGGATCATCCTAGTTCATCCAGCCCTCCTCCAGCCTTGACCCGGACTGTCAACTTGCTTCCTTCCATGAATATCTCTGTGCCAGGAGACCCTCGCATAAGACCTGCCAGCCCTGGCACCCAAGGGCTCAACCTGAGGGGAACGAGGGCTGGTGTAGGTGAGTTCCTGTTGGGTCTCCTGGTCCTGCACCACCTCCTGGCTACAAGGTCCACTGAGGGCCTTCCCTCAGTGGGAGTTCCAGCTATAAAGCCGGCTCAAAGGTCCATAGCGCTAACATATCTTTACTGCAGTGAATATACTGAGGAAAGCAGAGGTCTTCCCTCTCTTTAAAATACTTTCCTGTTTTCTTCTCTACAACCTTGGGAGCTGATGCTAGCACTGGAGTTGAGGTTGAGGGTGATCTTAAGGAAAATTTCCAGGGGCATCACTCACTCTGTACCTTCACTGCTTGTTCTTGCTGTGGGTTAATGCCATTACTGTCAGTTAGGGGTGTGCATTCGGATTGACCGCATTAGTAAAACGCAACTCATATTTTTTTTTTACTTAAAAAATTGATTCGACATAAACGATCGGATTTCCCACATATCGAACATAGATATGTTCGATATGTGGGAAATCGCGATTGTTGAGCCAAAATAAAAATATAAACCCCCTCACCCTCCTTAATCCCCCCCCACCGACTTACCACAACTCCCTGGTGATGGAGCGAGGAGTGAGGACGCCATTTCTGCAATCCTTGGCGAGAAGCATGTGACGTCGGCGGCACGTCGAGTGACGTCGGCGTCACGTGATTCCCGGCTCGTTCGCGCCGGACGGCTCGTTCGGCCCAAAAAGAACTTTTGGCCAGCTTGGGGGGGTCAGGAGGCCCCCCCAAGCTGGCCAAAAGTTCTTTTTGGGCCGAACGAGCCGTCCGGCGCGAACGAGCCGGGAATCACGTGACGCCGATGTCACGTGATTCCCGGCAAGTTCGCGCTGGACGGCTCGTTCGGCCCAAAAAGAACTTTTGGCCAGCTTGGGGGGGCCTCCTGAACCCCTCAAGCTGGCCAAAAGTTCTTTTTGGGCCGAACGAGCCGTCCGGCGCGAACGAGCCGGGAATCACGTGACGCCGCGTCACTCGACGTGCCACCGACGTCACATGCTTCTCGCCAAGGATTGCAGAAATGACGTCCTCACTCCTCGCTCGTTCACCAGGGAGTTGTGGTAAGTCTGGGGGGGGGATTAAGGAGGGTGAGGGGGTTTAAATTTTTTTTTTGCACATATGTACATATACCCAACTCATTGGATTTTTTTTATGTCCATATTGGCCGCAAGTGGGACCCCCTTTCGGACATAAAAAATATGAACATAAAATTTTGCTCTGCACATCCCTACTGTCAGTATTATCATCTATTTGTTCCATCACTGCACTCAATATTAAGAAACTAATGACTAATCCTCTCAAATTGTCTTCAGTTACTGGCTTTCAATTTATGATTTAGGCAATCCTAGACAAGATTATTCTTCAGAAACATTTGTTGAAAAAACTGCCTCCATTGCTTCAGAAGCAGTAGCCAATATAGAAAACCATGCAGCTAGTTTTTACTGTTCATTTCTGCTGCTCCAGTCCATACCACTGCCCTGCTATTGTCTGCCTTAAATCACTGTTATGCCTTTTATTTTTCTCCAAGAAAGTGGTAGGGGAACAGGTAGTGGTGGAACATGCTTTCCATATTTCAACTGTTTCTATTTTGAGCTGCAATTGCTTTCCACTCCTGCCATGATACATTTAAAAAACTCTCTTTTCAATTTGGGGGTAGGACTTATTGACTTTTTTTTTATCACTGCTGCTAGACTGAGCTAGATCTCCACCACTTCTTCTACCCCTGTGAAAGCTTCAAAGCCTGCCATTCCTTCCTCTCCCTTTTCCTGACATGATGGAATTTGTTAACATGCACTAGGTACTGGGGGTTTAGATATTACAAATGAATTTATGTATTGATACTGTAACTCTACCCCTTTTCATAGAACTAATCCTTGTATGTGTGATGTGCTGTGTAGACTGATGACTGACTCCACATACAAAAAAAACTTTTAGTTAACACTAAACAGAAACAAAAAGACTGGCAGCCTGGTAAGACTCTTCTTTTTAGTCTTTTAGTATGATGTACTCACCTTATTGTCCAGAGACACAAAAATCATTAGCACTCCTACAGTCTCCACATTTTCACCTACCCTGACCCTCCCCCAGTAAAGAAAAGAAAATCAAAATCAGCAGCAATGCACTGCCTCTATTTTTCTGCTAGAGTGAGCTTACTGTAGCAGAAAGATCAAAAGTAGCCCTTTACCAGTGCCAAATCTAAAAGTTTCTTAGCTTTTTAAAAAATTCTATGAGAGCTTCTACAAACTTGTCTTTATATGCCAACAGCAAGAGAGAATTTTCAGAATGCTTCTTGCACATGCTCACACTTTACAGTAGAAGTGGGTCAGTATCACTTAATCCAGATAGCAGTTATAGGGCTTTTTAAAAGATGCTGTACAGCCTTCTGTATCATTTCTTTATCAAATTGTCAAGCCTCAACTCTGCCAAGTCTGTGAGATCACATAGCTAAGAGTTAGTTTCTATAGTTACCAGATTTTTTTTTTGTTCAACAGTACAGAGCCATAGACTTCAGTGAGCCATAGGCATGAATGAGAAACATAAACAAATAAGACAAATAGTTTTCATATCATTTGTTTGACCCCCTCCATTTGTTTTGAAAGAGGAAAGTCCAGAAATGAAACAAAAGGAAAATTATGTTTCTTACCTGATAATTTTCGTTCCCGTAGTACCAAGGATCAGTCCAGACTGCTGGGTTATGTCTCCCCTCCAGCAGATGGAGTCAGAGAGAAAACTGAACGCACCTCCCAGATATACTGGTGTGCCACCTGCTGTCCTTCAGTATAATGGATAACAAAGCAGAAGAAGAAAAGACCTCCTCCGCACACTTAGCCAAAGAACCATTGCAACTGTCTAGCTCAAGTAGTAAGTACGGCAAACAACCGTAAAAGGCGAACAAATAGAACGCTATGCGCCAACTAAACGAACCGCAGTCCGAAGACAGTCTTTCCCCAAAAGAAACAGGAGGAAAATTTCACTTACCATGCGTAACCTAGAAGTGTGATAGAAAGGATTCGAGCGGAGTCTCCTGCACAATATCGGGCGGGCGTCTGGACTGATCCTTGGTACTACGGGAACGAAAATTATCAGGTAAGAAACATAATTTTCCTTTCCCTGTATGTACCAGGATCAGTCCAGACTGCTGGGATGTACCCAAGCCGCCTCAAATGGGATGGGACCCCGAGAGTCCCGCTCGAAGCACACTGCTGCCAAAGGAATCCGCTGACGGCCCCCGAACATCTATCCGATAATGTCGGGCAAAAGTATGCAACGACTTCCAAGTGGCCGCCCTGCAGATCTCCTGGCTAGAGACCAGAGTACTCTCTGCCCAGGAGGACGCCTGGGAACGGAGAGAGTGAGCTTTAAGTCCGTCTGGAACGGACTTACCACACCCAATGTACGTGGCCGCTATGGCGCTCTTCAGCCATCGTGCAATAGTTGCTTTAGAGGCCTGTAAACCCTTTTTGGCCCCTTGCCACAACACGAACAGATGATCCGACCGCCGAAAAGCATTGGTGACCTCCAAATAATGCAAAAGCACTCGACGAACATCTAAACGCTTCAAGTCGGAACCATGAGAAGACCGCAACTCCTTCTCCGAAAACGACGGCAAGTCCACGGACTGATTGACGTGAAAAGCCGATACGACCTTAGGCAAGAACGAGGGAACCGTAGGTAACGAGACCCCGGAAGCAGAGATACGCAAGAACGGATCCCTGCACGAGAGTGCCTGCAGCTCCGATACCCGACGCGCTGACGCAATAGCTACTAAAAACACTGTCTTGAGGGTGAGATCCTTCAAGGTGGCTCGCTTCAGCGGCTCAAAGGGCGCGACGGTGAGGCCCTTGAGAACCAAATTCAGGTTCCAGGAAGGACAAGGGGCTCGGAGAGGAGGACGCAGATTTCGAACCCCGCGCAAAACTCGGGACACATCCGGGTGACACGCGAGAGAGGAGCCTTCAACCTTTCCCCTCAAACAACCCAGAGCCGCCACCTGGACTCTCAGCGAACTGTAAGCTAACCCCTTCTTCAGACCATCCTGAAGAAAAGTGAGGATGTCCGCGATACCCGCACGACGAGGTTGAACTTGGGCGGCCGCGCACCAGGAATCAAAAACCTTCCACACCCTGGCATAAGCAAGCGTGGTAGAGGGTCTCCGTGCGCGAAGCAAGGTAGAAATCACCGGCTCAGAATAACCTTTCTTTCTCAAGCGCCTCCGTTCATAAGCCAAGCTGCCAGACAAAAGCGATCCGCTAGATCGAAAAATACTGGTCCCTGACGAAGAAGGTTCGGAAGGTGGCCCAACCGTAAAGGCCCGTCTCTGGCTAGATTGACGAGGTCGGCAAACCATGGTCTTCTGGGCCACTCGGGAGCCACCAGAATCACTGGCCCCTGATGGGATTCTAGACGCCTCAACACCTTGCCGACCAAGGGCCAGGGTGGAAACACATATAGGAGGATGTAATAAGGCCATGGAATCGCCAGAGCATCCACGCCCTCCGATCCGTGTTCTCGCCTCCGGCTGAAAAACCGCGCTGCCTTGGCATTGAGCCGAGTCGCCATCAGATCTAGTCGCGGCACTCCCCATCGCCGGGTGATGAGACCCATCGCCTGGTCCGAGAGCTCCCATTCCCCGGGATCCAAGTGCTGGCGACTGAGATAATCCGCTTGCACGTTGTCTACGCCTGCGATGTGAGTGGCCGCGATGCGGGCGAGGTGGCGCTCCACCCAGGTCATTAACAAAGACGCCTCCACCGCCACCTGCAGACTTCTCGTGCCGCCTTGGCGATTTATGTATGCTACCATGGTGGCGTTGTCTGTGAGGACCCGAACTGCCCGTCCCCTTACCAAGGGCAGAAGCTGACGCAAGGCGAGACGGACCGCCCTGGTCTCCAGACGGTTGATGGACCACGAAGCTTGGCGAGGGGTCCACGATCCTTGAACCGCCCGCGATCGACAGACAGCTCCCCAACCGGTCAGACTGGCATCCGTCGTCACTATGACCCAATTGGGGGGCTCGAGGTCCACTCCTTGAAGCAGATTGTCCGGGACCAACCACCACGCTAAGCTGGACCGCGCCGGCTCCAACAGAGGTAACTGTACTCCGTAATCCTCGGATTTATGATCCCAGCATGAAAGGAGAGCCCTTTGTAAAGGCCGCATATGAGCAAAAGCCCAGGGTACCATCTCCAGAGTAGACACCATATGTCCAATGACCTGCATATAATCCCAGGCTGTGGGCAACTGGAGACCCAGGAGCCTCTGCACCTGACACATCAGATGCTCCATCCTTTGCCGGGTCAGGAATACCTTGCCCACCAGGGTATCGAAACGTGCTCCCAAAAATTCCAACCGCTGACTGGGAATTAGCTGGCTCTTCGCAAAGTTGACCACCCAGCCTAGCGACTGAAGTTGCTGCACCACCACCTGGACCGCCCTGTTGCATTCGCTCTCCGATTTCGCCCGTATGAGCCAATCGTCCAGGTAAGGATGTACCAATACCCCTTGACGTCGCAGGGAGGCTGCGACCACCACAAGAACCTTGGTGAACACTCTCGGAGCCGTAGCTAGGCCGAATGGGAGGGCGCAAAACTGGTAATGTTCTCCCAACACCATGAATCTCAGATATCTCTGATGCCGTTCCCGGATTCCGATGTGGAGATACGCCTCGGCTAGATCCAAAGAAGCCAAAAACTCTCCCTTGTGGACGGCCGCAATAACAGACCGTAGAGTTTCCATGCGAAACCGGGGAACGCGTAGTGCCTTGTTTACTCGCTTCAAATCCAGAATAGGACGGAACGTACCTTCCTTCTTCGGAACTAGGAAATAAATGGAATAGCGGCCCGTTCTTGTCGCGTCCGAGGGAACGGGCAGCACCGCTCCGAGGGCCCGTAAGTGGTTTACCGTCTGGGCGATAACCAGCTGCTTTTCTTGAGGCCCGCAAGGCGATATCATAAAAAAGTCCCGGAGGGGCCGAGCAAAATCCAACTCGTAACCGTAGCGCACCACGTCGAGAACCCACTGATCCGACGTGATTTTGACCCACTCCTCCCAAAACTGGGATAACCGACCTCCGATGCGGGGGAAGGAGGAGTGGGCCAGCGCGCCTTCATTGGGGCGGATTTCCGGCGGACGGTTGCTGGGAAGCTCCCAATCGCTGCGGCCGCCTGCCACGAAAGGAGGAAGACCAAGGGGACCACGACTGCGACCTTGGGCCTTGCTGTTTTTGCGAAAAAGAACCACCCCTTCCGGAGCGAAATCTGCGCTGCCCCCGGAACCGGGATCGCGCATTCCCGAAGGGACGAAACTGACGGGGCTTGTCCTCCGGCAATTTATACACCTTATTATCCCCCAGGTCCTTGATGAGCTGATCCAACTCCTCACCAAACAATAACTTCCCCTTGAAGGGGAAGGCGGCCAGACGCGACTTAGACGACGCGTCCGCCGACCAACGGCGAAGCCAAAGTAACCGGCGAGCAGCGACCGCTGAGGACATAGTACGGGCAGAGGTTCATAACAAATCATACAAGGCGTCCGCTGTGTAAGCGACCGCCGCCTCCACGCAGTTGGCTTGCTCCGCCTCGGCAGGTGGGAGCTCCTGCGTGGTAAGCAACTGCTGAACCCAGCGGAGAGTGGCTCTCTGCACCATACTGCTGCAAGCTGCCGCACGGACCCCCAGGGCCGCCACTTCAAACATGCGCTTCAGGAGCACCTCTAACTTCCTATCCTGAAGATCCTTCAACGCTACGCCTCCCGTGACCGGAATGGTAGTATGCTTCACCACAGCGGTGACCGCCGAATCGACGGCCGGAACCTTAAAAATTTCCAAAGACTGGGAGGGCAGAGGGTACAACCTATTCATCGCCCTGCTAACCCGCAGGGATGCCTCTGGAACCTCCCATTCTTTAGATACCAGCTGTACAACTTTAGGATGTAAAGGAAAAGTTTGAGGGGGGGCCCTCAAACCTGCCATAGCTACATCCCCCGTAGAGGTATCAGTGTCTTGCTGCGGGGCGGGAATCTCCAACTCCTTCAAAACATGCTGGATGAGAAAATTGAGCTCATCCTTGCCAAACAGGCGCAAAATTTCGGGGTCATCCCCCTCGAGAGTCTCCTGAGGCTCCGAGACCCCTGCCCCAGCAGCATCTGGAGATCCCTGGTCGACATCCTGTCTTCCCGGATCCCTCGTGTCCCCCAAAGATATATTGCTGGCTCCCCCTGAAGCTCCCGCCGTCCTAGTCACCCCCGCTATGCCTGCGCTAGGTGACACCCTAGGGACCTTCGCGGGAGGAGGGTCATCTGGCTCCCAGCCTGCCTCTGCCTCTAAAAATGCCTGATGCATTAAAAGAACAAACTTTGAGGAGAAAGGCACCTTCCGCCTATGGGGACCCGGAGGGGGAGGGGCTGGAGGACCACTCAGGCCAGTTCCACAGCGTGGGCTTAAAGCCGGCGGCGAGAGATGAGAGGAACCCTCCTCCTCTGAATCAAACTCATCAGGCTGCCGCGCGTCTAAAATGGCCGCCGGCTCCTTCTCACAGGGAGGCGGGGCTGACGACCGCGTGGCAGCCAGTCTCCCCTGCCGCGCCGAAGAAGACGGTACCGTGCCGCTGCGGGCAGCGCTCGGCCCCCGGGAGGGTCCCTCGCCCCCGGGAATACAACGGGAGCAGAGACCCTCCCTGGAGAGTCGCGCCCCCGCCCTGCCACAGGCCGTGCAGGCCGAAGAACGCGGCATCCGGAGGCAGGCCCGAAGACGCGGCAAAGGTAAGAAATCACCAAGGAACCAAAAAGCGCGCCAAACAGAAGCAAGAAAACGCGCCGGGTGAACCACAATTCACCCCCTCCGGAGTCCCGGGTAAGCGCGGCAGGCTAGGGCAGAAAACAGAGCACTGCCTGCCACCAGCAGGACTTAAGTGCTCGCGACGGGGTAACTTTTTTTTTTTTTTTTTTTTTTAAATTTAAAAGAAGCCCTCTTCAGTATACACTGGCAAGCAAGCCCCCCCCGGGGGGGGGGGGGGGAACGGGAGGGTGACCGGCCCACCGGTGATCTCTCCCTCAAGACCCACGGGACACTTACTCCGTGTATAGAGAGAGAGCAAAGCTCTCCAAGCCTGCCTCTAAGCCAAACAAACCCCACTGTTAATTTAATCACAAAAAATAAAACACTCCCTTTTTTTTTTTTTTTTTTTAAACTATGGAAAACACAGTTGAGCTAGACAGCTTAGATAGTTAGGCGAAAAAAGGAGGAGAAAACACCTGAAAAGAATTTAGCCAGGACAAACCGCAGGTTATGTCTCTCATCTGCTGGAGTCAGAGGAAATACTGGAGGACAGCAGGTGGCACACCAGTATATCTGGGAGGTGCGTTCAGTTTTCTCTCTGACTCCATCTGCTGGAGGGGAGACATAACCCAGCAGTCTGGACTGATCCTGGTACGTACAGGGAATATGGACTTATTTGTTGTGTTTTACCAATTTGTTTCAAGCAAATACACATCCCTCGAGCATATTAACAGTTGGTCAAGTATGACTTTCTGAGAATGTGAATAATGATCTAGAAAGGAACTGTGATATCATCTACACACAAATGAAAACAAAATATTTTTGTGTTTCATACTGTATCAGGATCAGCCTGGTGAGTCATTGGCAATTTCTACGCACTGTCATTCAGAGAACCAAGTTCAATTTCTGGGCCCAGCCTCTCTTCCCCTCACCAGCCAGAGCTGCAGATGCTATATAGGTAGGAGGGAAGGGGTTTTAGCCACTAATCAACGACAACAGCTAGTGACCAGGCTTAGTGTAGACATTGGCTAGGATGGTCCCTAAGGGAGTTTCAGTTTATGACCTTGACTTCTTATGTTATAAATCCACTGCCAGGCAACTCCAGTCCTTGAGTATAGCAAGCTGGTCCAGGTTTCAGGATGTCCACAATGTATATGCTTGATATACATATGCATTCAGTGGAGGCAAAATATGTAAATGCATCTCATACTTTTCAGCATAGATATCTTGAAAACACAACCAGCTTGTGGCACTTGAGGACAGGCATTGCCTACCACTATTATAGCCCAATAGAGAATGGATCGAATTGAATTGAAAGCCAAAAAGGACAGGAGAAGACTACCAGACCAAAAAAAGAAAATTATGACAGTACCATGCCATACTTACAACAATATATCCAAAGATGTATTATATATATATGTGTGTGTGTATGTGTATGTGTATGTGTATGTGTATGTGTGTGTGTGTGTGTGTGTGTGTATAACTATCCCAGTGGTATTCACTGCCAGTCCTCAAGAGCCACAGATAGGTTAGGTTCTCAAATCAATATGCGTCACATAGATTTGCCTGCACACGGCATCCAATGTATACAAATCTATCTGATGCATATTCATAAGGGATATCCTGAATACCCAACCAGTTTGCAATCCTCGAATGGTGGGAGTGAATAATACTGAATTACACAGTTCATTTGTTTTTTTCAGTGTTTCATTTACATATTTTCAAATAATTTTCTTTGTTTTTATAAAAATACAGGATGAAATGCTTTTCAGCAAGACATATAAATTCAGCTTAAAAATAATGTCAATTTGTCTATTCTTACCCAATATGTAACTGTGCATATTCATGGACAAATGCAGAAATGGTGACTGCTTACAAGCATGTGTATCACATGTGGGTGGAATTATGCTGAAATAAAGTGACAAATCAAAAAATATCTAGCCCTGCTACAAAACATTTAAAATTGAGTGGTGCCAAACCATTGTATTTCAAAGTAACCTTTATTGTGCAAATGACAGCAAGCTAATTGGTAATAGTAGACACTGGTATGTATGACCTTATGGTCACAAGTTTATGTACTACTTCATGTATATGAGTTTGATACCAAAGAACATTATGCTAATCTACAGTTCTGTAATCTTTGAATTTTGTGAAAACATTTTACAATTAATATTTAACATAATGCCGACTAAATTATATGCTGTAAAAAACCCACAGTGCTCTCTCTTAAGTGAATTTCATGGTTCATTTGAACAACAGCCAAAAGGTTTATAATAACAAAAGGGCTGCCTGTGCCAGTCTTTTACGGATTAAATAAGGACTAGTAGGATGTTAAGTGTCATTGGCAATACCTAGTGCACTTAACAATCACAGCCATTACTTATTCTAACAACAAAAGACCAGCTTGAAGGTTCTTAAGTATGTCACTCAAGTAAGACAAACACACTTTCATGTTATTTTTACTTAATTTAGCTGTCAAAGTATTTTGTATTAATCTCAGTGACTGCAGAGCCAACCAAGTTCCTGAAAATCACACTGCATGCATCCTCACATGTATCCTCACCAAGTCAACATTCGGCAAATAGCATCTTGCTTTCTCACTATTGGATGATATACTGTTCGAAGAAGAAGGAATACTGCAGCTTAGGATCTGTAATAACTAAAGTTACAAAATGTACAGAACCCATTAATGGATCATAGAAATAGGAATGTTTTGGTATAACATTTGCACAGTGTTTTGTTTTTTTACATAAATCTGTGACAGTTGATTTGCACTGAGCCTTAAATGGCTATACATATAAATAATTTTTATTACAACACCCAGCACTAAGATTGAATAACAGAGTCCAGTTATTGCTACAAGGTATCATAAGGATCTTAACTCCTAGAATGCCCATTATTTTTATTTTGCAAATGAAGGCTTATAAGCTTAATTAATACTCAATATATCTTGTGACCAAACTTATTAGTATTGTACTGTACTAAGCTGCCCTGGCAGTTCTGTAAGAGCAGAGTATTTTACTAAGCTCTTGCAATATTGAAAGAATCTATATTCTGAGAATTTGAAAACATGTCAGCCCACCTAAATTACATATTGATCAGGTTTAATTGCATGCCACCCATCAGTATTAGGTTTGAAAATTCATAAAAGAGAAATAATGTACTCTTTGTGGATGATTACTTCTGGGGCATTTAAATGAATTCCATCACTTAACCCTGAGCTGAGACAGATTATTGAGGCTTGCAATACAGCCAGTCAAAGTCCAATGCAGTAGAGTAGAAGCTTTCTAAATATAAGAGACCAACAAAGAACAAACAATATAAATTTCTATAGATTTTCCTTTAAAGAAAATAGCAGAGGAAAACATTAAAAGTAAACATACATTTTTAATGTTTTCAGCTATATTAACATTCATTTTTTAAAAGCTCCTGATGTATTCCAATTGTTGTTTAATGCTAAGGCTTATTGAATGTCTCACTAAAGATGGAGCTATATCATAACTTTATATTGTGGAAGCAATTGCAATTTAGGATATTTTATTCATAGTAATCATCTTTACCATAACAAGCAATGGTTTCAATGCTGACTGCAAAGGCAGTGCTCTGTAAAATAAATATATCAATACAAATGTTCTTTGAATGCTACCCAAGAGGGTACACTTTTTAAAGGAAGGTCACATTGATTAGGAAAATGAATTTATCACTAGTTTGCAAAATGTTATGCCATTTTAAAATTATGTTTGCTGGTACTACACTAGGCCATTTTTTAAAGAAGAAATTGTGCTTATGTACGGTTTCCTTTAAAGATTATCAATACAGAGTGAAAAGAACCAGCTGAAATCATTTGGTTTACTCGGATAATAGTTTAGAAGCTACATTTTATTTGGACACTCTGAGGTAATAAATATCTGTGGGAATAATTAACTGTCTTTATCTAGGTCTGATCCTTAGAGATGCCTTTTTAGGACCTTTTCAGTTGTTGTCTTATTTTAACATTACCATGCCACTATGGCCTGAGAAATTATTTTAGATTTTCAGGTAGTATTTTGATTTCAGGTCACCAAGTACACAAATTAGCAAATTATGTGCAGGGACCTTATTTTAGACCACTCTACAAATTTCAACTACATGAAGATTTAACTCAGATCTAGGCCACTGTTGTCTGGGAGTGCCATAAACAGATGTTATGTTCAGGATTTCCAAAATGAATATGCATGAGATAGATTTGCCTGCACTGCCCCCATTGTACTTAAATACATCTCTTGTACATTCATTGTGGAGATCCTGACACCAATTGCTGCCTTCAGCTATGCCTCTGAATCCACCAATGAGAGGTCATTCGAACACATGCCTATTCAGTTTTTATTCATCTCCCGATGACCTCCACCCAAAATTGTTGTACTCCTATCTAGGCCAGGAGTAAATCTAACTGGGCCTCCTCGTTTGCTATGCAGCTCCCATTACTTACTTTTTCTTCTCATTATAAAGCATGTGGGGTAGGCCATCCAACCATTTGAAAGAAACATCAACACATATTTCAAAAGTATTGGAACAGAGCTTCCCAAACCTTTCCTGGAGAACAGGACAGGTTTTTGGAACCACTGTATTAGAAACTTTTTTGTTGCTTTTAAAGATACTAAACTACTTCCTCTACTGGAAATCTCAGTACTTATCTTTTTGTAAACGCATTATTTAGACCATACAGATTAAACATCTAACCTTTCATATGCTTCTCCCTTTCTTTTGTTATCTTCACATCCTCTCTCACATACCCACACTAACTACCTGCCTCCACACTATAGACATGAACCATTCTTCTACACTTATGCACATCTATCATGTTCACACACCACTAAACCTACCAGCAAAAATATAAGTGATAGTATTTAAACAAACTCTTCAAATTCTACTGAAAATATAAAAATTATTATTTATTAATTTTCTCTTTTATGGGTAGTGCACATTTCTTTGTACTTGCTGTGCTTGACATATACCTTATCCCTAATATGTACTAAAATATTGTGTGGGAAACAAAACTTTCTTTCATATATGTCACTTTCCCAGTGTGGTAGATGAATGTGCTTTTGAAAGAGTAAACAACCAATTTACATTTACCTTTTCTACTCAAATCATGATTTTATGGACTTCATCATATCCCTCCTCAGCTGTCTCTTTTCCAAGCTGAACAATCCTAAACTCTTTAGCCTTTCCTCATAGGGGAGCCATTCCATATCTTTTATCATTTTGGTCGCTTTTCCAGTTGAGATGTGGTGACCAGAATTGTACACAGTACTCCAGGTCTTATCATGGAGTGATACAGAGGTACTGAGACATTTTCCTTTTTTATTCTCCATTCCTTTCCTAATAATTCCTACAATTCTGTTTTCTTTTTTGACTGGCACCATATATTAAGCTAAGGATTTCAAAGTATTGTTCATGATGGCATCTAGATCCTTTTCTTGGGTGGTAACTCCTAATACAGAGTCTAACATTATGTAACTACAGTTTGAATTTCTTTTCGCTATATGCATCACTTTGCATTTGGCCACATTAAATTTCATTTGCCATTTGGATTCCCAGGGTCACAGACTCACAAGATTCTCATACAATTTTTCACAATCCATTTGAATTTAACAACTCAGAATAATTCTGTGACAATGACAGGGATTCATTATACTTGTATGTAATTTGTTACATATCTCCTCAATTTACAGTACTATATAAATGCCAAAAAAAATAAAAAATAAAAATAATGAGTGTTGTGCTGGAGGTGGACCCTTGGCCTGGTGCAGGATTGGTACGGCCCTCTGGTCGGACCCAGAGAGTGCCTGCCACCAGGAGGCGGAGCACACGAGGAGACAGAGGCTAGCTGGAGCTTCGCCAATAACAGTCCTGGGTTTCCGCAGGTTGAGCCCTTGGGTACCCGGACCGCCTGGACTTAGGTGGGCCTCCTGTGGTCTCCCAGAGAGGTATCAGAGAGGTGTGCCCACCACAAGCAAGGGTGCATGGCTGATGCAGAGTGGAGGAGCTAGACCTGAACGGGAAGCTCTGGAGACATCGGGAAGGCAACAGTTCAGAGAGGTCCTCCGAATGAGACAGGCAGCACCTGCAGGTCTAGTCATGTGGAAGCCACGGTTGTTATCCAAGTACATTGGCCCAATGGTCAGGTCACCGGTGGCCAGAAGAGAGTGTCCGTGTGAAGTGCAAGGGTCAGAGCCAGAGTATCAGTCCAAGAGAGGTCAGCCAAAGCAGGGGTCAAATACCAGAATCAGTACGTGCATAGTTGAGGCAAGCAAGGGTCGGTTCCAGGCGGCAGACAGTAAAATGGTCAGGCAGGCAGTGGTTAGTTCAAGGAGGCAGGCAAGAAAATGGTCAGGCAGGCAGTGGTCAGTTACAAGTGGCAGGAAAGAGAATGTTCAGGCAGGCAGTGGGCAGTTCTAGGCAGCAGGCACGAGAATGGTCAGGCAGGCAGAGGTCAGTACCAAGAAGTCAGTCCGGATAGGTAGTACCTGGGAAGGACACAGGAACAAGGAGACGCTGGAACAGGAGACACTGGAACAGGAGACACTTGGAACAGAGGCAAACTATCACACCAACGGTGCCTACCTGATTGCCAAGGCAAAGAGCAGTAGCTTGAGCCCTGCTTATATACAGGGCTCAGGTGATGTCATCGGGGTGCGCCGTGGACGGGTTTCCCGCGCTTGGCCCTTTAAACGTCCCCACTAGGGTGGGGCTGACGCCATGGAGGACGCCGAGCCCTGATGTGAAGAGCACTGTGAGGAAGAAGGCCTCGATGGAACTGGAGACGCCTGGGGGTGCTGTGGACGAGCAGCACTGGCGGAGACTGTGAGTGAGGAGCTAGTAGACAGGCATGCCAGGTGAGCAGGCCGGGTTTTAATTTTGAAAAGGGCCAATGCTGTACACAAAGAGGCAGGAAGGTTTCCAAACCATTATATAGCAAAATAGATTGTACAGATGGGAAAAAATAGTTTATCTAACATTTTTTTACATATATAAAACTTCCATGCTAGCAGTTTTTCATGCTTTCTGCCTTCCTATGGCTATTGTGAGTGCTGGGTAGTAGGAGATGGCGGTAGTGGTGCTGGTGCTGGTTACATGTATATGGGGGAGGGGGGGAAATGGACATATATGACTTCATACTGTTTTTTCCCCATTATATCTAAATGGAATCAGGCCTAATAAGTGCAAAAAGGAATAGAATGAAGCAAGGCTGGGCTTGAAGTATGATCATGTCACCATTGCTCCTTTAGCATGTTCCATAATCTTTCACCATCTTTTTCCAGATAACACTGACATCCACAGAGTAACTTTGCAAGTCCAAAAAGGATAATGAAGAGGGACCTTCCTAAAATGCATCATCTGCTCATTATTGGCCAAGTCACCTCTAATTTTTTTTTAACTTTTTTAATCATATTTAAACAAAGATTCGAAGAAATATATCTTATACTGAAAAGTGTACAAATAAAAATTAATATCATTATATATATCATATTAAATGACTAAGGAAATATACAAAAGCCCACAAAATTAGAGGGGGAGGGACCACAAATCAAATAAATTTCCAAAAAAGCAAGAAAAGAATGGGATGACTCACTGAATCACCAACCCATATCCAGATTTAGCCAAGAAATCATGTAAAATAAAATGAATCATGTGATACAAAGGAACCTTTCCACATAAAAAAGAAGTCAAGTGGCTGGGTTCCAAAAAATACATAGTTAAAATTATGATATCCGACTAATGGGGTTATTTTCCAAGTCGTGTTATGGCCTTTTCGCAAACATTAAGGTGTTTTCGCATGCAAACAGCACCATAACGCATGATGCGATGCTAATTTGAAAAAGGGGGAGGAGTTTAGGGCAGGATTTCTGTCCACATGGTGAGGTTTAGGTAGTAGTGTAGAGGTTAGTGGCCATGTGATGTTACCCATCAAGCTAGCTTGAGAGAACATTGTACCAATCTCATCTTTGTGCGAGTTCCTCACTCTGAAGGTCATCAAATCTTCAAAAGAATATACTGTTCTGTTTGTACACTACTACCTAAACCTCACCTCGAGTTTCTAGGTGGGCCTCCTATAGAGATATAAATACCTAACTACCAGAAGGGCCTTATAGCTTCTCTCTCTCTCTCTCTCTCTCTCTCTCTCAACAATTGTGGTATTAGTGTGAAAAAGTTATCATACTCTGTGCACATTGCAATAGATAGGCTATTACTATAAAACATGTCCCTCTTCCTATCACATGTGATAGTTTGATTAATCTAGCCCTGTTTTATTTAAAATAAAACAGCACCAGTCTGTAATTTTTTGGTTTTAACAGCAGAAACTGACTATGTCACAACTAATAGCCAGAAGCCACATCAGAAAAAATTCTTATTTTACACTGATAAAATAACTCCTCTCTATGCTTAAAGAACAATTTCATAATCCAAGCTTTGTCCGGTTCCAAAATCAAATTAACTACTAAAGTTGGAACATTAACTTGACTTTCTCTAGAGTCTTCTAGAAAAGCTGCTAAATTTCTTGTATTCAGGGAGAAGATGATACTAGGTCCCCTTCTAGAATTGTGGGTTTCTCCTTTTGGATTGTAGCCAGTTAAAAAGTATGAGCAACAGGTGGAATGGATTCAGATGGAACTTTTAAAACCTCAATCATATATTTCCTCAACATTTCTTTTGGAGAAATCAAATCAATCCTAGAAAATTAATCAAAGATTCTTTGCTTTAGAAATATTTTCAAGATTCTCCAACTTTCTGTGACTCACAGAATTGTCTTTAATCAGAGCTGTAATGTTTTTTTGTAGTTCTCAGCTTTCTACTCCACAGTGTCCACTCTTTTGGAGCACTCTGCCAAAGATTTTTCCTCGACATCAAGTCATGCATTAACATCTTAAATTTGTTGCAACATGGGTAATTTGAAGGGACATGGTTCTCCCATGGCCTTCGATAACTAACCAAATCTCTTCCAAAGTAAATACTTCAGGTTTAATCATAGAAAAAGAGGTTTCTGTTGCGCTTTCCAGACACGTCTGCTCCGCGGCCAGTCCTGCTCACCTCTCTTGACCATCTACTAGCTCCGGGCTCACCTCCTTTGCTGCCACAGCAAGTTTGCGGCGTCCCCGGCTCCCCCGCTCACTGTCTTCAGTGTCGTCTTCACAGCATAGCTCCTGTAGGGGCCCCGCCCCTAGGCGTGCACGCGGCTGACATCTTCCTATTTAAAGGGTAAATCATGGGAAACCCGAACCCAGTGCTCCCTGATCACCTCACACTGTTCCACTATAAAAGGCAAGACCCGTTCCCCTGAATGGTGCCTTGGCAATCGGGTCATACACTCTGGTGTGTCTAGTTTGCCTTCCAGTGTCTCTCGTTCCAGTGTCTCTTGTTCCAGTGTCTCCTGTTCCAGCATCTCCAGTGTCTCCTGTTCCAGCATCTCCTGTTCCTTCGTCTCTCCATCCCTGGTAGTACCCTACAGACTGATCTCACGGTACTGACCATTACTTGCTCCTGACTACTCTTGACTGTTGCCTGGAACCTACCTCTGCCTGAACATTGACTACTGTTGACCGTTGCCTGGAACCGACCTCTGCCTGAACATTGACTACTCTTGACCACTGCCTGGAACCGACCTCTGCCTAGACACTGACTACCATTGACCACTGCCTGGAACTGACCTTTGCCTGTACACTGACTACTCCTGATGGCTGTCTGTTAAGTGACCTCTGCCTGACCTGACTACTTCCGGATTGACTACTGGTACTGACCCCTGCTTCGGCTGACCATTCTGAACTATTACTCTGGTCTTGATCCTCACTATCCATTCGGACTTTCTGTTCTGGCCTCCTGTGACCCCTGGACAATCCGGTTTAGGACATTGACCACGTACCCTTGTTCATGGTGGGCACTCCTCTACTCTTCCTCTCAAGGAGATCTTGCGAGGCCCACTTAAGACCAGGCGGCCCGGGTAACCAAGGGCTCAACCTGAGGGAACCCCGGGTTGCTATTGGTGAAGCTCCAGCTAGCCTCTGTCTCCTCCTGTGCGCCATCTCCTGGTGGCAGGTGCTCTCCGGGTCCAACCTGAGGGCCGTACCAATTCTGCACCAGGCCAAGGGTCCACCTCCAGTGCAACAGGTTGCCAAGGCCATTGACTTGGTGGAGTCTCCCACCTTCCAGGCATTCCCTGGCCTAGCCGCCCATGTCCGAGAACATCAGCAAACCATTTAAGCATTGACTTCTTCCGTGGAGAGTCTACAGTCTCAGCTCCAAGACTCAGTCATGGTCAATTCCGGGGGTAGGGCTCAAGCCCCGCCTCCACAGGCATCTCTGGCCCTTCCAGCTCCACCTCATTTCAATGGGGATCCACGCCTCTGCCGAGGCCTCTTCAATCAGTGCTTTATGCAATTTGCATTGCAGCCTGCATTGTTTCCAAGTGAGATTACCAAGATTACCTTCATCCTCTCACGCCTGTAAGGGAAGGCCCTGGCATGGGCTTCCCCAATCTGGGAGCATCCAGATGATATTCTCCGTCACCTCTCCCACTTCATGACCGTTTTTAAGCAGACTTTCGAAGACCCCGGCAGACAGGCAGTTGAGGTCATCAGCTTCTTCACCTCCATCAAGGCTCGCATTCGCTCACCAAATTCACAGTGAAATTAAGGACACTAGCCACAGAACTGGGGTGGCAAGAGGACTGCCTTAGGGCAATCTATCTGGATGGCTTGTCTCCTGCCTCAAGGATGAGCTGGCTGCTCATGACATTCCTACATCTCTGGATGACCTGATTTCCCTGGTTGGCAAGATTGACAATCGCTTATGCCAGCGACACCAGGAGGTAAAGGTCTCCCTGCCACCAGCCTCACACCCAGTCCGTGTTACCAGTCCCAGGTTAAAGACCTTACTGGTACCTCCTCCATCATCAGAGGAGCTGATGCAGATCAATCGCGGACGCTTGTCTCGGGAGAAGCGTCTTCATCGCAAAAAAGAAGGCCTTTGCCTATACTGTGGAGGCAGGATATCTGCATTTTGTTTGGAGAACACATCTTGAAAGTCGGAGTATGGATCTGGTAACCCGGTAAGGGTCGGGGGTGGGTTTTAGGGGGTTTTAGTGTGCCGGCTCACGATTTTCACGATTTTCACGATACTTTAAACACCCAAACGGCAACATTACGATTCCTTCCCCCTCCCAGCCGAAATCGATCGTTAAGACGATCGAGGACACGATTCACATCTCTAAAAGATACTGTGTTTGGCTCTCTGATGTAAAAGACAGTTTAAGGCCGATTGCATAGCCCTATTCGCACTAATAGTTACAGGAGTGCGGCATCGTACCATCGCCTGCTTAGCTTGTTGGTGTTTCTTGGTCAATGACAAAAGCTGACTATCCAATACTTTTTTCCTGTGTGCCATGTATGATATGATATCCCCCTAAGCACAGCTTTTGCGGTGTCCCAAAACAATATATGATCGGAGCTGTGTTGTGCATTGTTTGTTGCAAAATATTTCCATCGTTCGAGCAAGAATGCTTGAAATGTTGTGTCAGTGGCCAGATAGTAGGGGAAGCGCCAACTACGCCTTGTATTAACCTGTGGAAGTAATGCCAACGTAACCCAAATAGGTGCATGATCCGAAATAATGATGTCCCCAGTTCCCGTCTCACAGATCTTGGAGAATGAATGAGCACTGAGTAGCCAATAATCTATTCGAGATTGAGTCGCATGCGCTCTTGAAACATGGGTAAAGTCCCTTTCATTAGGATGCAATGTGCGCCATGTGTCTACCAAATGCAAATTTCTCTCAAGGAGGGGAATCCCCCGGCCCACAGCCCCAGTGTGTTGACCTGCCGAAGATCTATCCATTTGAGGTTCCTTTAAGTGTTCGAGGTTCTTGTAATCTGTGAAGATCCAGAACGACCCGCTGAACGACCTCCTGCAGTCGATCTCCTGCCGGCGCCATTTTCCGTACAGAAAACGATTCGCGGCAGGAGATCGTTTTCTGGACCCCCGCTGGACCCCCAGGGACTTTTGGCCAGCTTGGGGGGGCCTCCTGACCCCCACAAGACTTGCCAAAAGCCCAGCGGGGGTCCGGAACGACCTCCTGCAGTCGAATCGTGTTGGCCTATGGCCGTCGCCATTTTGCGCCGCCATTTTGAAAAATGGCGCCGGCTGAAGACAACACGATTCAATTGCAGGAGGCCATTCCGGACTGCTGCCGTTCCGGACCGCCGCTGGACCCCCAGGTAATTTAAGGCATTTGGGGGGGTTTGGGAGGGTGGGGGATTTAATTTAAAGGGTCGGGGGTGGGTTTTAGGGGGTTTTAGTGTGCCGGTTTTCCTGCCCTCCCCCTTCCCCTGATTTACGATTTTTTGACGATAAATCGGGGGAATTGGTATTGTATCGTGGCCCTAACGATTTTTGACGATTTAAAATATATCGGACGATATTTTAAATCGTCAAAAAACGATTCACATCCCTAGTATCTTTTATTATCAACATAGGTTATATTGCCATGGAAATAAGTCTGGGAAACTTCTGGCAAAGCTGGTCAAATCAAGGAAGGGGTCGCGCCATATTGCAGCAATTCGTACTCCCCAGGGTAAGATAGTGCATGACACCCCAGCTATTTTGAAAGCTTTTCAGGAGTATTACTCTACACTCTATCAAACTGAGGGTTGGAGTCAGGACAGATGGGAGACCTTCAGTGCTCACTTAAAACTTCCGTCACTCACCCAAGCTCAGACGGAGTGGCTGAATCGGCCCATTTCTGAGGAGGAAACGAGGAAGGTTATAAAGGGCTCTCCTAGGTTTAAAGCACCTGGACCGGACGGGTTCAGTTCTGAATTCTATAGCTGCCTGACTGAGCCCCTATCCCAATTTCTTCCGTTGGTGTTCACTACACTGATAGATAAGGGGAGTTTTTCAACTCATGGTAATATGGCCCATATCATATTGATCCCAAAACCCGGAAAGGATCCACTACAGACTACTTCTTATCGCCCCATTTCCCTACTAAACGTAGACCACAAATTTTTAGCAAAGATTCTGGCAGACCGATTGGGCAACATCCTCCCGCAATTGATTCAACCTGGACAGGTGGGCTTTGTTCAGAAAAGATATGCGTTATCTAATATTAGACGATTGATGGTGGCCGTGGAACTTAGCACTCGACACCAGGAACCCTTTCTTGTTGCAAGTTTAGATGCTGAAAAGGCCTTCGATAGGGTGGAATGGGGATTTATGTTTGGCCTTTTAGAGGAAATGGGGTTTGGTGGTTTTTTCTTCCAGGCACTGCAGCTTCTATATTCAAACCCGACTGCTTTGCTGCTGGTGAATGGTCAGCACTCCACCCCATTCCCGGTGCTTCGTGGTACCAGACAGGGGTGCCCGTTGTCTCCACTCCTCTTCCTATTGACCTTAGAGCCTCTGCTATTAGCCATTCAAGCCTCTCCTAGGATACGAAGGGTCCTATTTCAGGCCCCTGGAAAGAAGGAGGTTTTCAAATATGCCGCGTTTGCGGATGATATTTCGGTGTTTCTTACGAATCTGCATCAGTCTCTTTCTGCACTACTGGCGGTGGTGGGGGAGTTTGGGGTTTTCTCGGGCCTACGGATTAACTGGGAAAAATCTGAGGCTTTGGGGTTCCCATCGACAATTCAAGCTCAATAGGATGGTCCCTTCCCCTTACATTGGGCAAATGGAGCAATCAAATATTTGGGGGTCAACATATCTTTGGATCTGTCGACCTTGTATGAATTAAATATCCCGAGATTACTTCAATACACTAAGGATAAACTTACTTTGTGGAAAAGTCTACCACTCTCAATGGGGGGGTGCATTAATCTGTTTAAGATGATAGTGTTACCTAAGTGGATATATGTGTTGCAGAATCTGCCCTTGATGCTTCGGCGCTGTGATAACGCACTCCTGCAAAAAATGATCAGAGACTTTATCTGGCAGGGGAGGCGGGCGCGGGTACCCCTGTCTTGGCTCACCTTGAGATGGGGTGCGGAGGGTATGGGTGTCCCTAATTTTAGTGAATATTGTGTAGCGGCTAACCTCCGTATTATTTGGGACTGGCTGGTGGACACTTCCTTTTATATTAATCTGCTGGCGGAATGTACATTGGTGGCTCCCTTGGCGCTCAACTATGTTTTGATGGGGCCTAGTAAAGAGCTACTGCCAGCAATTTCTCATAATCCATTAATAGCCCCGATTCGAAAGGCCTGGAAATACCTTACTGGGCGGCTAGGTCTACTTCAGTGCTGTCCATACCTTCTCCCCATACAGGGAAATCCAGAATTTCTTCCAGGTTCCCAAGAGATAAGTCTAAAGGGATGGGCACAGAAAGGAATTACCCATGTGGGGCATGTGATAGATACAGATGGGGTGATGATGTAATTTCCCTTGGTACAAAGCACTTATGGGGTGTCGGGTGCCCAGTTCTTCGGCTATATCCAGCTCCGACATTATATCCAGATGATAAAGCTTGATCCTAGGAGTTTATCTCGGTTTCTAGTGCTAAAATCATTCTTCCACTTGGAAAAACAGGGATCTGTATCCCTATCCATATATTACAGGAGTCTTCAGAAAAATCTGTCACAAAGCACATATGTCACCTCTGTGGAATGTTGGGGTAAAGATGGGGATTTTAAGATACCAATTGAAACCTTTTCTGCATGTATGGGGAATTTAAACAAGGTCACTGATAATATGTATTACCGGGAAATGCAATATAAATTCCTGCGGAGAGCCTTTGTCTCTCCACAGATTGCTTGGAGAGCACGATTAGTACCCGAATCTACATGCCCCAGATGTCACATGGCAATAGGTACTTTATCACATGCTTCTGGTCATGTCCTCTCATACAATTGTTTTGGAGTAAAGTTGTAAATTATTTACAGCATCTATTGAAGGTACACTTCACAATTACCCCGCAGCTGATTCTATTTGATTGCATTCCCCAATCTGTTGTAAAAAAGAAGGGTTGGCGAACGTTGGTTAAAAAGGCTTGGTTGGTTGGTAAGAAAGTAATTTTGCTTAATTGGGTGGAGCAATCCGCGCCTTCCAATTGGACTTGGCGAAACCATTTTCACCGGATGATGCAAATGGACAATCTCACCTCTAAACTCACCCCAATGCGACGACGTGTTTTCATGGACACTTGGGAGGTTTACCTTCACACTCTGCCGCATCATGCTAGGAGCTGGATACTAAATGCATGAGCACTGAATGAAGACCTTACTTTTGGAAGTGCAATGGACTCCCACTCTTACGGTTCGGTGTGGTTTCTCATTCTCATTGCTTTAGATGTTGATGTTCTCTTTGCCTAGACTTGGGGGAATGGGAGGGGGGAGGAAGGGGGGAGGGTAGAAGTAGGAGGGAAGGGGGGAGGGGGGAAGACTGCAGCAAAGTGGAGACCTTGTGTACACACATTTATGAATTTAGGGTAAGCTTGCTACGGTGGCTAAATTCATTGATGAGAGGGATGTATCAGAGTTCAGCATCCCCAACGCTACCTGATTGGTTATTATAGCGGGTTTTCCGGGTGGTTAATGAATGAGGAATGGGAGCACAAGGATACCGATATTAGAGTGGTTCTGTTATACCCTTTGAAAATGGTTGCCTGTATTTGTACTTTGCTGCATGTATTTCGGGTATGCATGATAATGTTATTTCTATGTGTTAACCACTCAATAAAAATTGTTATATTAAAAAAAAAAAAAAAAAGGAAGCTCAACTACTGAACCCCAGACAGGCCCACTTGACACTGTTCTTCGAACATTTTAACTTTGAACTCCGCTACCGCCCTGCAGCTAAGAACACCCGAGCAGTGCTCTCTCTTGCTCTCTGGAACAAGAGGATATGCCTGACACTCCCATGCATATCATTAACCCAGCCTGTATAACCCTTGTGATTACTCATACGGTGCTAGCTGGGAAAACGGTTCCACGCCATCTCCGAGAGCACGTCCTCCGCTGGGCCTATGACCCAAATTGGCTGGCCATCCCGGCCAAGCTCGGACCCTGGAAATGTTAATACGGCACTACTGGTGGCCCAGCATGGTTAAGGACTCCCACAGTTATGTCGATTCCTGTCCTATCTGCGCACTGCAGAAACCTCCAACCGGCCATCCTTGGGGATTCCTTCAGCCTCTTCCGGCTCCCATGGAACCCTGGTCAAGCATCTCTACTGACTTCATCGTCGATCTACCTCCATCAAAGGGCAACACGGTCATCTGGTTTATTATTGACCGCTTGTCAAAAATGTCCCACTTCGTTCCACTACAGAGCCTCCCTTCAGCTCCTGATTTGGCAAAACTCTTCCTACATCATGTGTTCCGACTACATGGACTACCCAAGGAGATCATTTCTGATTGCAGACAGCAATTCGCAGCCAAGTACTGGAAGTCCCTATGCATAAAGTTCGACATCACCTTGAATCTGACATCGGCCTATCACCCTCAGGCAAACGTCCAAGCCAAGAGGACAAACCTCTCATTAAAGACCTTCCTGAGATCCTACGTGAATGATCAACAGGACAACTGGGCCGACCTCTTGCCCTGGTCCAAGTTGTCCCACAATACTCATTTTGCCTCTGCCATCAATGTCTCTCCCTTCTCCATGTATTTGGTTGCCAGCCACGTTTGCCTCTTCCAGTACCACTCTCGGTGCCCTTGCCTGTGGCCCACTCCACAGCACAGACGATTCGCCATCTCTGGAATCAGGTCAAGGACAGACTGAGTCAGGCAGCCAAGAAAGCAAAACGCTTTGCTGATGCCTGCCATCACATGGCAGGCATCAGCAACCAGGCTGGCCAGAACCAGCAACCAACCAGGGCAGAAAGTTTGGTTCAGTACAAAACACATCAAGTTGTGTCTGCCTTCTCAGAGATTGGCTCCCAGGTTCACTGGACCCTTTCCAGTTATCCGAAGAATAGGAACAGTTATGTATCAGTGACGGCTGCCTACCTCTGTGGGAATCCACAATATGTTTCATGTTTCCCTATTGAAACCCCTGGTCTTGAATTGGCCTTCTCGCAGACCTCCCGCCCCTTCACAGCTCACCGCTGAACCAGAGGACGTCCTTCAAGTTAAGGAGGTTTTGGACGTTCAATGGGAGAGAGGCCATTGGGAATACCTCCTGTCGAAGGACGGCTTTGGTCCGGAAGAGAACTCCTGGGAGCCCTCCCACCACATATACGACAAGAATCTCCTCGTGGAGTTCCACAGGACCCAACCTGACAAGCCAGGCCGGTAAGGGGGAGGCCTAGAAGGGGGGGTACTGTTGCGCTTCCCGGCTGTGTCTGCTCTGTGTCCGGTCCTGTTCACCTCTCTCGACCATCTACTATCTTCGGGCTCACCTCTTATGCTGATGCAGTGAGTTTGCAGCGTCCCCAGCTTCCCCGCTCACCGTCTTCAGAGTCGGTCTCACATCTTCCTGCTCCTCAGCTCCGCCCCTAGGGCACTCCTCTACACTTTCTCTCAAAGAGATTCTGTGAGGCCCTCCTAAGACCAGGTGGCCCGGGTAACCAAGGGCTCAACCTGAGGGAACCCCAGGTTGCTATTGGTGAAGCTCCAGCTAGTCTCTGTCTCCTCCTGTGCTCCACCTCCTGGTGGCAGGCGCTGTCCGGGTCTGACCAGAGGACCGTACCAATCCTGCAACAGGTCAATGGACCAACTCCAGCACAACAGTTTCTATACTCTCACCCAGAACATGCTGAGATAGTGCTCCTTCTTGAAAAAGTAGTCATGTCTTGGGCTCTCCTGTGGGTAATCTCCAGTGTTATAACCTTCATCTCATCAGGATAATTTGATGCCACCATATCCGTGGCTTCCATCTGGGCCCTCCTCGATGCATCAGGTAAGATGATATCATCAACTAGAATCACAAAGTCTTCTTCAGCCGGGTGCACCAGCATTCTTCTTTCCTCTGGACTCAGAGATGTCCAAAGCCGCAAGGGATGTCAGCAAATCGTTCCCTACCATCTTCCTGCAAGATGTACTCAAGGAGGATACTTCGGGCTCAGGGGTCTTGCTAACGATGAATCGCTCAATCGGTCCCAGAGCAGCGATAATTGAGGTTTCTGTCAGGTAAGATCAAACCTTCCCTTTTTGCTTGGCCATAATGATATAAACAGAGTATAGAAGTTCAAAGGAAAAAGGGTTGTAGGCAGTGCGAGAGATCAGCGAGTAGTCGCTATCTTGCCAACGACGGTCGTCCGATGGTCGGCCCCTGTGACATTATGAGGGCAAAGGTAGCGCCGGCACCATTCTGAGTACTGGCAATACGGCCGGAGTGCAGGAGGTCGCTCCCGGACCCTCGCTGGACTTTTGGCAAGTCTTGTGGGGGTCAGGAGGCCCCCCCAAGCTGGCCAAAAGTCCCTGGGGGTCCAGCGGGGTTCCAGGAGCGATCTCCTGCACGCGGGCCGTATTGCCAATATTCAAAATGGCGCCGGCGCTACCTTTCCCTGTCACATGGTAAGGGCAAAGGGCCATCGGCGCCATTTTGTTTAGTGCAGCTGATAGCGTGGGAACGGGAGATCGCTGCCCGCGGCCCCCCTGGACCACCAGGTATGTGTAAAAAGTTTTTTTGGGGGGGTCGGGAGAGTGGGGGAGGCTAAGGGGGTAATTGTAAAGTGTCGGGGTGGGTTTTTTTTTTTATCGGCGCGGGCCTCACTAAAAAAAATTAGTGATGTGAATTGGAATCGGAACCGATTCCAATTCACAACTCGTAACGATCAGATTTCCCCTCTCCCCCAGCCGAACCCGATCGTTAAAACGATCATTAAAACGTGAATCGTGTGCCCGATCGTTAAAACGATCGGGCACACGATTCACATCTCTAATACTCATCCTATGGTTTGATGCTGTTGGATGCCTGCTATTTTGATACTTGCATTATAATCTGTAGGATTAGGATTTCATTTTGCTTATACTATCCTATTTCTAACCTGTTTTTATAGGCCTATGTACTAACCTTTGCTAACAAGTTATTGAGTACTAAATTTCCAAAACAAGAATTTTGTACATGTATACATGGTCAAAAAAAAAGGTCAGATGCAATGTGCACAAATTAATGAACTAGACTATATTCAAATACATTCAAAATAGCTTATTAACATGCAAAAGACTTGTTATGGCATGCAAAAAATGTTGCAAGCCATGATAAACTGCAATAGTTAACTCTACCTCAGGTGGTATAGTTAAAACTACTGCCAAGAGTATTAGCAGGTCTCCATCAGTTCCTAAAGGAATCCTAAGCACCAAAATCTCCCACCTCTCACAGCAGCAAACTCTCAACTAACAATGAAACCCCTCCCTGTGGGGACACTGCCACTTCAAAATTGGCAAATTGAAACCTATTTTCTGCCTAAGAAGTATTGTTAAAGCCCCACTCCTTTTAACAACCCAGTCCCCCTATGACTGCAAAATCCCAAAAAGCTCCACCAGTGATCTCTTCAAGTCTTTCATTTTCAGGAGGATTCTTTCCCATGAATTTTGATTTGAGGAATGTTCGATTCATTTCATTTGTGTGATAAAAAAACAAATATTAAAAATAAACAAGAACCCCAAAATGGTCCAAAAAATGAAAACAGGACCTCAAGAGGCCTCCCACTCACACAGAAAAATGCTGTGGCCAGGACACCCCCCATTTACCCGGTCCGGTGTGTATCCATTGGTGAGGCCTAGGCCCAGGCTGAAGCCTCGGCCTTAATAGGCTGAGTCTTTGGTAAGTCGCCTCAAACTCAGCCTTGGCCTATGGAAGGCAGTAGAGGAGGACCGGAAGGCTCATCTGCATACTGCTCCCAGCATCCCCTGGGAGAGGAGTCCAGAGGTCACCGCAAGCGATCCAGGGATTGACTTCCACAGCTCCAGCTTCCATAGGCCCCACACCTTTTGCAGTACAGGAGGACCAGAAGGCTCATCTGCATACTGCTCCCAGCTTCCCCCGGAAGAGTAGTCCAGAGGTCACCGCAAGCGATCCAGGGATTAACTTCCACAGCTCCAGCTTTCATAGGCCCCGCACCCTTTGCAGTAGAGGAGGACCGGGAGGCTCATCTGCATACTGCTCCCAGCATCCCCTGGGAGAGGAGTCAAGAGGTCACCGCAAGCGTTCCAGGGAGTGACTTCCACAGCCTCAGCTTTCAGAGGCATCACACCCTTCAATTAACTGAGTGAAGATTAATTTAACGGTGGTTAAAGAGGATTGGTAAGTATAGCTTTCAGACATTTTTGGACTTATAAAAGTTTGGTGAAAGGTGAAATTGGGGGATATTCTTTTTGTGTGTGTCTGAGGTAATAAGCAAGCCAGAGATAGTTAATTCTAGTGTCTGTCTTTCCCACTCACTCAACCCTTGATTTTTAGGAACAAGACACTTTCTCATTAAAAACAAATCATGGTCTTACCTAAATCATACTATTGTACCAGCCCTTATTGATAGTTTAATCATCCCCTTGTAGGACTCTAGCTGATTAATTAGTAAATTCTAGAGATGTGAATCGGAACCAGAATCGGTTCGGATTTCAGTTCCGATTCACATCTCTATAGATGTGAATCGGAACCAGAATCGGTTCGGATTTCAGTTCTGATTCACATCTCTAGTAAATTCTCCTGTAAATTTAAAGTACTCTCATTCCAACTCCCTTAATATCCTAAACTTAATTAGGAACTCAATAAAACTAAGATGAAGGCAGCAGTCCAGCAGAAAGAGGGGGGCTTTCTAGTCTTTTGCATTGAGTGTCACATGTATGATTTTTTTTACCCGCCGGTGAGAGATTGTATGTATGTACTCGGTGAAAAGAGCTCCTGGCTCTCAGGGAGCAAGTTCGATCTCTGGAGGCTAGAGTAGAAGAATTTCAATGCATTTCAATGCATATCCAGCATAGCTCTCTGCTTCAACGGCAGGGGAGAAAGTCTGATACTTCACTTTCAATGCATATTCAGCATAGCTCTCTGCTTCAATGGCAGGGGAGAAAGTCTGATACTTCACTTTCAATGCATATCCAGCATAACTCTCTGCTTCAACAGCAGGGGGAATGAAGAAAAGTGGATCTATATACAGACAACAACCAACAAGGACTGAATTACATAGTCTGGGTAAACAAATAAGCATGGGTGTAGCTTGCTTATTGCGGCGGTTAATACCCCTAACTAATTAAGCAAGATTTTTCATTTAGATGCAGTTCCAACACTGCTCTCTACATTAATGGTGGGGGTGGAAGGGAAATAGAACCAAAAGGTTACTAAGAGCCAAGAGTAACAGATAAGTATTGGGAAAAAATAGTGCAAAACTTTCTGGGCAGACTGGATGGGCCGTTTGGTCTTCTTCTGCCATCATTTCTATGTTTCTATGTTTCTATATAATTGGAGGAGCTGAGGCAGAAAAAGAGGTACATTGATGAGACCTTCAGGGACATAGTAGCCAAGTACCAAATCCAGTCTGGCAGCCCCAGTGCTGCCTTGGATCAGAAAGGTCTCCCAGTAGGAGAACATCACCCTGGTGTAGCAGGAAGTGATCCTGTAGCAAGGACCTGCTCTCCAGATAATGTATTGTCCTCTTGCACTGAGGACAAGTCTCCCAGGGCTACTTCCCAGGAGGGAAGGATTAGGCCGGCCATCAAAGTTGGTGATTCGATTATTAGAAATGTAGATAGCAGAGTGGCTGGTGGACGTGAGGACCGCCTGGTACCTTGCCTGCCTGGTGCAAAGATGGCAGACCTCAACATCACCTAGATAGGATTATAGACAGTGCTGGGGAGGAGCCAGCTATCATGGTAGGAAGCTGAAATCCAGAATCTTCAGGGTGGCATTCTCTGAAATGCTTCCTGTTCCACGTGCAAGTCCCCAGAGGCAGGCAGAGCTCCAGAGTTTCAATGTGTGGATGAGACGATGGTGCAGGGAAGAGGGATTCATTTTTTTAAGGAACTGGGGAAACTTTTGGGGAAGGGGGAGACTTTTCCGAAAGGATGGGCTCCACCTTAACCAGAGTGGAACTAACCTGCTGGCTCTAACTTTTAAAAAGGAGATAGAACAGCTTTTAAACTAGAACAAGGGGGAAAGCCGACAGTCACTCAGCAGTGCATGGTTTAGAGAAATGTATCCTTGAAGAATGCTAATGAAACAGGAGAGTTAGGGCATCCCAACAGAGAGGTTCCAATAAAAGCAAATGTAGTCCATGTGCCTATTGTTATGTAGCGGCCTCGAAAGGCCTTGCATTCTGTTATGTAGCGGGTGTTTTAGTGTGCCCTTGGGCCTCAGCCCAACCTTCACAGATCCAGGACTGAACCGAGGGTTGACGGCATGTTACAGCACAGTGGGACTACAGTCTTACCCTCTGCCAGGCCTGCAAGCTCCCAGCGCCAACAACAAGATGATGTTGGTAGGGGAATGGTCCTCAGACAGTTCCGAGCCCTTTTGGACCTGCCGCTAGGATCGGCATGGAGCAGAAGGCCAGCCTAAGGATGAGGGCAGACAGAGGCCTTGACATGAAGACATGACAACAGGGCTGTTGAAGACATGACACCAGGGCTGATGCAATGGCACCAGGGACGAGACGAGGACCTTGATGAAGTCTAGACAAGACGAAAAGCTGGGCAGAAGGACATTGGCACTGTCTCTCAGGACACCCTACTCAGTCCCCCTTCACGGGCTGACCCAATGGGCTGGTCGCGGACCACCCTGTTCCACTGCGTGCGCTACACAGCCCGAGGAGCTGGTCACAGACCACATGGAGAGCGGGACAAGTGCAGGGAAGAATCCAGCCGAGGCAGAACTTTGACGATGGAGCCATATGTCGTCCGGAGCTCCACAAAGGCTGGCAGGACAGGATGGCTCAGGAGCACAGGAACGAATTCCACCTGCAGGCCACTCCAAGCTCAGGAAAGACGTCATCCGAGAGACCAAAGGCCTGACAGGAACAGAAGGCTCAGGAGCGCTGAAGACACAGGAGCAAGACACCAAGGAACCTGGGACATCAGGAAGCGGAAGATCAAAGTCGAGACACCAGGACACCTGGACGGGGACCTCAGGCAATCAAGACAAGAAAAGACATGACATGACAAGAAGACAAGATGATGAGGAGCTCCACGAAGAAGACCTAACGGAGCTCTGGCAGGCAGGAACCTCCAGAGTGAAGTAACTCCAATGCAAGGCAAGGAACAATGGCAAGACCAGCCCTTTTATACTCCATAGGTGGTGCCCAGGGCATATCCGGCCGTGGGCCCTTTAAATTCTACAGAGAGGCACGGCTGCACGCCTAGAGGCAGGAAGGAAGCTGTGTAGGACCGTGGACTGCACAGACGTCGACGTCGCAGATGGAGCAGGGCTGGGCCTGGATGCAGGCCCCAAAGACGGCAGCAGCTCTAGCCACTGCAGGAGGCCCCGAGGGCAGCTCCAGCCACCAATCGAGCTTTGGGAGGCGGCCTCCTGCCGCGAAGATCATGAAGGTGTCGGCGGCAGCTTCCAGCCGTGAAGAGGTCAGAAAATCCGTGGCTCCAGCCACGGTGAAGCATGATAGCAAGGGTGGCCTCTGGGGTGCGTGAGGGAGGAAAGTCCACGGCTCCAGCTGCACAAGAAGGCCTGACTCCAGTGGCAACAAGCCGTGTCGGGAACAGCATAGGGGGAAGGTGAGTACCTGCTCGCGGGGATTAGCTCCACGGGCAGGGTTCATAACAGTACCCCCTCCTCAAAGACCCCTTCCTCAAACCTCCTATCAACAGTCCGAGGAAGAAGGTAACAGTCCATAAGCAATGGAGGTATTCGAGGGTCCAAAAAATGGAAGCTAGTAATCCCGGGGACTGCATGAAACAGACAAGAAACAACAGGAAACTACAGAGACACAAAAATACAACGACGAGAGACCATGAGACCGAGGGACCACAAGACCGAGGGAGCGGTGACCACGCAAACAGTGACCACGCGAACAGAGACCGTGCGAACGGCAAACAAAAAACACAAAAGAGAGAGCAAGGGAACAGAGAGCAAGGGAGCGGAGAGCGAAAGAACGAGAACACAGGAACGAGGAGGACGAGAAACATGAGAACAGATAGCAACAACAGGGAAACAAAACAAACGAACAACAGAGATGAAGACAAACGAGCAACAAACAAAGAACAGCATAAACAAGACAAGAACCACAAAAGACACCAAGAAGACTTGAGGGAACCCAGGGTAGGCAAACAAAACCAGTAACCAGCAGGGGTGCAGGTGCCTCCTGCAGGTCATAAAAACCCCAAACTGGCAAACATGACAAAAGGTCTGGATGCAGGCACCTCCTGCGGGTCATTAAAAAAAAAATCCAGACAGCTGGCACCTCCAGCAGGTCGGATACTAGAGTCCTGAAAAAATGTTTCGGTCTCAAAACCAGTCCAGGAACAAACAAGACTGAAGATGGATTTCAGGAACAAGGCGGATCCATCACCGGAAAACAATCGTCGGGCACATGGCCTTGCATTCTGTTACGTAGCGGCCTCGAAAGGCCTTGCATTCTGTTATGTAGCGGGTGTTTTAGTGTGTCCTTGGGCCTCAGCCCGACCTTCACAGATCCAGGACTGAACTGACTGTTGACGGCGTGTTCCAGCATGACGGGACTACATTCTTACCCTCTGCCAGGCCTGCAAGCTCCCAGCACCAACAACAAGATGATGTTGGTAGGGGAACGGTCCTCTGACCGTTCCGAGCCCTTTCGGACCTGCCGCTAGGATCGGCATTGAGCAGCAGGCTGCCCTGAGAATGAGGGCAGACGGAGGCCTTGACAAGAAGACATGACACCAGGGCTGTTGAAGACATGACACCAGGGCTGATGCAATGGCACCAGGGACGAGACGAGGACCTTGACGAAGTCCAGACGAGACGAGAAGCTGGGCAGGAGGACATTGGCACTGTCTCTCAGGGCACCCTACTCAGCCCACCTTCACAGGCAGACCCAATGGGCTGGTCGTGGATCACCCTGTCCCACTGCGCACCCTACACAGCCCGAGGAGGCAGGTCACGGACCATGCGGAGAGCAGGACGAGTTCAGGGAAGAATCCAGCCGAGGCAGAACTTCGACGATGGAGCCATATGTCGTCTGGAGCTCCACAAAGGCTGGCAGGACAAGACGGCTCAGGAGCACAGGAACGAATTCCACCTGCAGACCACTCCAAGCTCGGGAAAGACGTCGTCCGAGGGACCAAAGGCCTGACAGGAACAGAAGGCTCAGGAGCACTGAAGACACAGGGGCAAGACACCAAGGAACCTGGAACATCAGGAAGCGGAAGAGCAAAGACGAGATACCAGGACACCTGGCGGGGACCTCAGGCAATCAAGACAAGACAAGACATGACATGACAAGAAGGCAAGATGATGAGGAGCTCTATGAAGAAGACCTGATGGAGCTCTGGCAGGCAGGAGCCTCCAGAGTGAAGTAACTCCGATGCAAGGCAAGGAACAATGGCAAGACCAGCCCTTTTATAGGGCTGTAGCAGGAAATAGTCCATAGGAGGGGCCCAGGGCATTTCCGTTCGTGGGCCCTTTAAATTCTGCAGAGAGGCACGGCCGCGCGCCTAGAGGCAGGAAGGAAGCTGTGCAGGACTGTGGACAGCGGCCTGCACAGACATCAATGTTGCAGATGCAGCAGGGCTGGGCCTGGACGCAGGCCCCGAAGACGGCAGCGGTTCCAGCCACTGCAGGAGGCCCCAAGGGCGGCTCCAGCTGCCAATCGAGCTTGGGGAGGTGGCCTTCTGCCGCGAAGATCATGAAGGCGTCAGCCCGGGAGCAATCTCCCACTCTTGGGCCATCGGCTGCAACTAATAAAAATGGCGCCGATGGCCCTTTGCCCTTACTTTGTGACAGGGTATCCGTGCCATTGGCCGGCCCCTGTCACATGGTAGGAGTAATGGATGGCCGGCGCCATCTTTAAAAATGGCGCAGGCCATCCAGTGCTCCTACCTTGTGACAGGGGCCGGCCAATGGCACGGATACCCTGTCACAAAGTAAGGGCAAAGGGCCATCGGCGCCATTTTTATTAGTTGCAGCCGATGGCCCGACAGCGGGAGATCGCTCCCAGGACCCCCCCTGGACCACCAGGTAATTTTAAAACGTTTTGGGGGGGTCGGGAGGATGGGGGAAGCTAAGGGAGCTGTTTTAAAGGGTCGGGGTGGGTTTTTTGTTTATCGGCTCGGGCGCAGCCGATAAAAAAAAAGCCCAATCGGGCCGCCCGAAAAAAAATTCACGATGTGAATCGGAACCAGAATCAAAACCAATTCCGGTTCCGATTCACATCTCTACTATCAGGTACTTGTGAATTTGATTGACCATTGTTAGAAACAGGATACTGGGGCTTGATGGACCCTTGATCTAACCCAGTATGGTGGTTTTATGTTCAGGTTTCCTCCAATTACGGAAGGAAACTTGTGATGAGAACCAGCTATAACAAGTTGGACTTTGGTGGTTACAATGATTTCTTCAAAATGCACAAATAGAACTGCTGCTAAGTCTGATGAATTAATAATACTGACCAATCTGACTAAAGGCTTAGAAATAAAGGCAGCAACTATGAAAGTTCAATGCAGTTTCAAGAAGTCCAATTCAGAGACTCAGACTTCTGTCTCTGTGACTAGACTCTCTGGATAAAGAAGAGCTCCCATTTGCACAGGGGTTCTCAACCCAGTCCTCGGGACACACCTAAACAGTCAGATTTTCAGCATATACACAATGAATATGCATGAGATAGATTTACATACAATGGAGACAGGACATGCAAGTCTACCTCATGCATATTCATTGTGTTTATCCTGAAATCCTGTGACCGAGGAGTTAGGAAGTAATTTCCCCAAAGACATCCACTCAGTCACTGAAGGAACAGGAATAGTGACAAAGAGTAAAGAGTAAGTTTTGCCTGTAAAAAAAAAAAAAAAAAATTGAACTTGGATTTTCTCTTCAGTTTCCTGTTTCATTTTGTTTGCTCAGTTTGGATCAGGAGCTCATTCATTTCATTCTGGTCATTGTTTCATTTATTCCCTTTAAAGTCAACTCTAACTCTGGAATTTCCATCCACGTTTTATGAAACTTGCGGGCAGACATCAGCAACAGAGGCAACAGCACAGAAGACATTGTGTGGCATGAACACTCCATGACACCAATAGAGAGGCAGAGGGCACCAACAGTGGAATGAACAATTCAAACCATCTTGAGAGGGGTAAAGTAGCACATAATATGGAATGAAGAAGCCAAGGTATTGTAAGAGAGGAAAAGGTCACCTAAAGTGACATAAACACCCCAAGGCATAGTATGAGGGGTGTGACAGGAAGCACAATAGCATGAACATCCCAAAACACTGAGTATGACAGAAGGTAGCATCAGCATCCCATGGCAAATATCACCCTGCACCAAGCCTGCCTTATTCTGTGCCTTCACCATACTAACAGTGGAGATGTGGGCAGTCAACCTTGCCTCTCTCGCTGTTTTCCCTTTCTTAAAAAAAAAGCCTCTCTTGATCTTGGCAGGGGAAATCTGATTCTTCATGAGGCTATCCCTGTCATCATCACCACTGCTACTTGTGCTGGCTTCAGATCTCTCTGAAAGAAGAATAGCCTTCCCTCTTCCTCTTCCATTGTTATGTCTGCCAGTGCCTCGTGATGCTAGTGACATGATGGAATTTATTGAAACATCACTAGTGAGTAGGAACTTTTAGTGCTACAATTAATGTCCACCCTATTGTGGGCACACACAGGCCACTCATTTAAGTTATCCAATCCAGTAGACCAGACAATCATTTAAGTTACAAACAGTGTACAGTGAGCCACTGAGGCTGCATATGTATCCTAAGGGGTTAAATTCAGTTGTAAGATGCAGCCCTTGCTTTGGGCCTCAGTTTATTTCTTAGGCTAGACACCAGCCTTGGGCCTCGGATTAGGCCCGATAGGTGACTTTTTTTTTTTTTTTTTGGCAGTTCCCAAAATGAAACGTGAAATTAAATTTCTGTAGATTTTCAATTGTTTCATTTTGAAAATTAAATGAAACAAAATCAGAAATTTCACTATTACACTTCTCTATTAAATCATGCAGGTAACATTTTCTGGGTTCCTGGACCCCTATCCCTGGGTCTCCTTTCTACTAGGTATACAGTGTGAGCAAAGCATCATACACCTTGATATCCCCTGTTGGATATGCCTTTACCATGTTAGAGCAATTGTCAATGACAAAGAACCCTGCATTTACACTTCTGGCTTTCTATCAAGCTGCCAGCCCTTCAGCATTTCTCTAATGGCTCCTAAAATATTGGCCAAGTTATGGGCTCTGTCCACCAGGTGAATGAAATGCAAAATCCACCTTCGCCCTGATATTCCATCCCCTGTGGAGTTGCTGCCTACCCCTACCTGAGCCAGGTGCCACCAATGTGCCAACAGAGAGAGAGGAAGGAGTGAGAGGCATTTGTGGATGTCTAGGTATAACTAGTGAAATGCACAATGCACTCCTGTGCCTTTACCAGTAGTGCCTGGATGTGACTATGGCAATGAGAATGAATGGGAGCCTGCCTGGGGATCAGTGTGTGTTTCTGTGTGTGTGTGTGTATGTGTGTGTGTGTGTGTGTGTGTATGTGTGTGAAAGAGAGAATGACTGAGAGCTTGCCTGGGTGTGTGTATTTGTGTGTATGTGAGGTAGTCAGTGGGAGTGAGACCTTGTGTGTGTATGAGAGAATCCAGGGGAGTAAGAGCTTTGTGTGTGGGGGTGGAGAGGGAGAGGGGGAGAGGGGGCAGAGAGGGTTTTAGAGCCTGAGAGTGTGTCAGTGTCTGTGAGTGAGAGAGGTTATGGTGGGTATAAGAGCATGTATATATATGTGTATGTGACAGTGTATGTGTGAGAGAGAATGGATATATGAGTATGTGTGAGAGAGAGGATAAAGTTTGTGCACTCCCCTAACCTCCTAATCCTCGACAATCTCAGGGTGACTGGAAATCAAGAGTTCCCAGGTATGGGCAAGCAGGGGATTTTTTTTCATCCTTATTAGTTTTAATTATTGGGTGTTATTTGATATATGTACTGTTTTGAAATATTTTATTGATGCTTGGGAAATTTTTAATAAATGTATATGATTTTAATTAATAGAAATTATTCTATTTATCAGTAGTTTTAAAACATTATTTTATTATTATGGTTTTACTAATATAATTTATGCTTTATGTTTCTTGATTTTATTTGTTTTATGAGGAATGGTGATTCTGTTTTTCCATTGTTACACACAGAATCTGGCTTCTTGGGGTTTCCATTTCAGTTTTTGTCTAATTTGTCATCTTTTATTCTGTATTTGGTGAGGGTCTGTGTCTGCTCTCTGTGTGTGACCATGATGAGAGATTCTGCTAGCGTGTTTGTGTAGGGATCTATAGCAATCGGGGTTGTTTTGTTCCCTCAGTAGGTGGTCTATTGGTAGGGTTATTGTTGTTTGAGTCCTTGGTGTTACTACTATTAAGTTACAATAGGTTTGCTGTATAGATTTTGAGTGTCTTTTTTGCGGGGTTTTGTGTTAGTTCACAATGTGTTTGGCAGTGGAAGGTGTTTGTGCTGCTATTACTGTGAGGTGATACCAGAATTTGAAAATATCTTTTTGTATGATAAGCTGTAAGGGAAACATCCAAGCTCCGTTGTTGGGAGAATTTCAATGGATGCACAGTGTGTTACAGAAATGGAGCTGCAGGATTTATATTGACATTCTTTTCCTTCCTGTATACATTCCAGACTTCACTCTCATAGCCCTATAGAATTAGTTGAATGAAGCTATCAAATAATTTTAAAGTAGTTTAACTAGAAGTGTGAAAATAGCCAACTTTTTAAAATTACTCAGAAGACCCTTTAGACTTTCTTATTAAGACTTTTTTTTAATAGCCAATGCTATGTAGGTGGATGTGATGAGGACATGTCATTTTGGCTATTCCCCCCCCCCCCCCCCCCAAATTCTTCTGTCTAGAGACACCACTGATTTTCTGAGGACTTAACCATTAGTACAAGAAGGCTTTTTTTTGGGGGGGGAGAGCTGGAGAGAGACACATAAATGCTTTGTCCCCTACTTAGCGCTGCGGATTAGCAGCATATACAATTTTAAAATAAATACATGTAGGCACCAGGTGGAATTCCTACTGTCTATCGCTACAGAGATCAGCTGAATGACAGACAGCCCTTTATCTATTGTCTCTGGAAAGCAAGACAGGTTTGAACTGCTCCCCACCCCTGAAACACCGTGATTGGTTATATATAGGACACAGATTGTATAAATTCTAAATTTTCAAAGATTCAATAGAGTATCTCAGTTTCAAAAGCGTTATCCAAGGGAAAGATCTTCTGTATAATCAGCATCCAGGAGGAGATGTTAGGGGGTTTCTAGCAGGAACAGGGTCTTGTATGAAAGATGTTGCTGTTCATAGACAGGCGCAACACAGGCTCAAACCCCTCACTGAGAAGGATAGTTATAGGCTAGTCATACTGTGTGACCCGTGGGTAAAGGGGAATATCACTGTCCAGTCCAACACTCTAATTCACTGGAAGGAAAGGCCGGTAGCCAGGGTTTGGGAATTGTACCACTAGAAGCAGATGAACAGAGGGGTTGCAACACAGGAAAAAGTGAACATCCTATACAATACTGTCAGCAAGAGCAGCACCACTTCCTCCTCTAACTTTTTTCACTAGCTCCACCCCCCCCCCCCCCCCCTCCATGTGGCCATAGCAGTCGCATTGCCATCTTGCAGAGCCCATCAAGGACATGGCCACAGATTCTTTGCCATATTGGACACAAGGTTGGCCACTATTTCCTCGTCTACCCACAATAAAGCATGCCTAGTGAATGGGCATTCTCAATGGCAGGGGACATTGTGAATCCACATCATTCATGGCAGGTGCCAGAGCTGGTGGAAAAGTTGGTTTTAATTAAAATAAATATAAACAATAAGTGGATAGCAATTACCATACCATCATTTATACTGTATCACCACACACTTGGATTATAAAAGGTGCATTCAAATGTGGGACTCCAGTTTACATTTATGCTTGAGAAAATCACTTGTAATCAACTGCCAGTTCTTCAAAAAACAGGCTCACATTTCACAGATAATTTTTAAATATTTTTCAAGGCAATGTCCACTAGTGATATCTTCTTAAACATGCATAATTAAATATAGAGGCCACACATCAGTCAACTTTATCCAAATTCCATCCAAAAATACATGAAAAATTTAGTTTTAAATCTAAGAGAATGCACCAATGAATTCCATTCAATGGGTCCCAGCACTGGAGTTTTGAAGGTCCTCAAAGTGAACAAAGCTGACCCAATCCTGTAGTAGGACCCTGGGGCAGTGCAGAACACAGTTGACTTCTGCTACACTCCTGCCAACTTTAAAAATGTTGCTGGCCTACCTTTTATACAATATTGCCCATGCAGTTCTGCATGGTAAAATGGGGTAAGTGGTTGGCCAGTGCCATTTAGATGTTGGGGAGAGTCGGACAGGAGGCAGTCATGCTCTCACCTGCTCCATCTTTTCTGCCAGGACTTCAAAAGGAATAGGCAGGGAAGAAGGAGGTGGGGAAATTAGACAATTTTAATTCTTCTGCCTTGTGTTTGTGTGCAGGGTCTTCAGGCCATCCTAGGCCCTTCAGCATTGTATCAGGGGAGTGGGGATGGTGGGAGCTGGGGATTGTGCCATATCAGTCCTTTAGCCTTGTGTTGGCATGTGTATGTATGGGGTGGGGGGAGGCACTGGGCGTTTTTGTACTTCACAGGGAAAACTAGGAAATTGCCATTGGAGTAAAGAGAATAAATTCCCCCATGTTAACCCTTCTTTTCATTTTGGACTTGTAAGTGTGTGGGATTTCAACATGAAGATGATAGAAAGCACTGTAATTGTGTGCAATAGCTATAGGGGCAGATTTTCAAAGCCTTACGCACGTAGGGAGATTACGTGCGCCGGGCCTATTTTCAAAAGGCTCAGCGGCGCACGTAAAGCCCCGGGACGTGTGTAAGTCCCGGGGCTTGAAAAAGGGGTGGGGCATGGGTGGGCGGTCTGGGGGTGGGGGTGGGGTCAGAGCCTCCAGGCACAGTGGTCATTTGGCACTGTGCCCGGGATCATAGGCTGTTGGCTAGCGCGCGCAACCTATGCCTACCCGAAGGCAGGCACAACTTATAAAATAAAGGTTGGGGGGGGGGGGTTAGGTAGGACTGGAGGGAGGGGTTAGGTAGGGGAAGGGAGGGGAAGGTGGGGTGGCAGAAGGAAAGCTCCCTCCGAGTCCACTCCGATTTTGGAGCGGCCTCAGAGGGAACAGGGAAAGCCATTGGGGTGCACATGTTATAAAATTGGGCATACATTTGTATGCGCCGGGTTGCGCGAACAAATGTATGCCCGCGCGTACATCTTAAAATCCGGCCCATAGTGTATTACACACAAAGAAATGTTATGTGAATTTTAGTACATAAGCCTCTAAGTCTTAAGACTTCACCTCAGCATGTGCAACACCCCTGGTGAGTACTTTTACTGAATATTTACTTTATGTGGGAAAATTGAGCAAATATCAAATAGCCTGCATAATGTCATGGATGCTTTTAATATTTGTACTTACAGAATCTTTTGAAACATGTATGTGTGTGAGATTGAGCGGGGTGGTTGGAGGGAGAACTAGCACACGTACATTTGAAAATCATGTTATTTTCCTCATCTGACCTAAACATATGCACAGGAATGTATTTTTTTTTTGTTTCTAAAATTATGCATTCTATCAATCCCACTTGTTCTTTTAGCTAGATTTAAGGAAGGCAATTTTAAGTCAGTCATGTAAAATTTCTCTCTCCAGTATCTAAATTTTGAGCCACCTACAGTAGCATCACTCAAACTTCCTCTGTGAGAACAAGATCTAATAATTTCCTTCCCCAGTAGATCTTGTTGCTAGTTGCATTTCCAATTTACTTCTCCAAAACAAATTAATGGCTTAGAATTTTTATGTTTTATCATATATTCAACTATGTAAAAGAAAACATTTCTAAGTAAAAATGTTATACAATCTTGCAAAAAATGCACAAAAAATATGCATAATAAAACCTTCACATAAAACTTTCCATTCTGACCAATTAATAAGCTTGATGAAAGAAAACTGGACATCATGGTAACGGAGAAAAACCCAAGAATTGTATTATTAATAGAAGTGTCAGTACTAAGTGACTATTCTGTAGAATATATATAGAGAAAAAAGATCCACAAGTACTTAAGGATTCAAACAGAAACAAAAAAAAATGTGGTAGAAAGATAATGAAATTGTGACCATTGGATCCAGCAACACTGACGAGATTAGAAAGAACTTCTAAATCCACCTTGATATATTGCCTTTACATGTCTTAAACCTTGTAAACTCTAGACTAAAGCTCTCTTTAGCAAAATGCAAGTTTTAAGAAAAGCACTGGTAGTAAATCTGAGAGATTGAGATCATATTCAACATCACTTGGTTTAAGAGTGAGGTTTATTCCTTTCATGGATGCACAAGACAATCTAGTTTGGAGGCACTGTCCCCCTTCCTGAAATTATGACTATCTATCTATTGTATGTGGTTAAAATTTGCTACCTGTTTTCTGTATACATATTCACTGCCTGAAAGCTTAACCTGGCCCTTTTAAGGTGTTGTGAAAAATAATAAAGGTATAGACTGCCACATTTAGAAATGAAAAACATTGCTTTTCTTTAAAATCTAGTAAATCTAATCTGAAATATCTAGCAGATTTCTACCATCAGATGAAGCTTGCTGAAACTTGGTCATGATTGCCTGAGAACTGTGTTCTTTTGTTTTTTTGTTATCAATAACTTTTTGTTGGCATCACATAGAGGTTCTGCCTTCTAATCCTAACATAAAAAAAATGGTGGAAACAATTTAACCCAACTCACCTGACGGAGCAAAGCCTTAATTTTGTTATGAATTGGACCTTCACTCTGAAAATGGTTTGACATTCAGTCATTGAGTCCTGTAGGGTTAATATCTGCTCCTGTCTATTCTTATCCAGCTCAACCTATGATTACGCATGCTGTGTGCAGCTCCAAGCCAGAATGCAGAAAAGCCTGTCAGTCACAATGTGTTTGAACCACTATAGGAACACCTGCTCGAAGGAAAATAACTGCAGTCAGGGTTTTATTTGCTATTGTCCTGGTCTAATTCTAATCTCTTAAAATCTTTGGTATCATATAAAGCTGGGTAACTCCACACTGGATTATTTATCCTTATCAGACATATGGAGTCAGTTACATCAAAGTAGAAACCTAGCCACTGGCTTCACATGGTTGAAAATCCATGAGTTTGGGTGCTCTGGTATTTTTCTTACTTGGGTAATGTTAGAAGCTAATGGCATGCTGTAAAAACAAGCATACTAATATTTTTAAATTAGATTATGTGCAGCCAACTTCATGTTCAGAAGGGGGGTAGCAACAATGAGGAGTGTGAGTGACAGAGCAGAGAGTGAGGCAGGCAATGAAAATATTATATAAAAACTGAGGGAATGGAACTAAAGAGAAAGAAAGAAAGAAGGAGAGAAAACATTATAGATTTTAGAGAACGTAGCCCTGAAATAGAGCAAGAGCTCTGCAAATCTACCAGGCACAGAAAATGTTGGTGCTTTAAGTTGTGTTAATAATATGGTTTATTGACGTATAGAAAATAAATCATTTATAAACAATGGCTTTTTTTCTCTATCATATGCTTCACATCTAATTATTATTCTGTTATCTAGGTTAGAACAAGTTTAACAATAAAAGGGAGAACAGCAGGAGAAAAAAAGCATTCAGTGTATCAGGGAGAAAATTTAAGGAAACACGTTTACAAACAAAACGCCCGATGCAATATGATGTGAGCAAAAACATTCACTGAACTTCAATGAACTCATGCACTAAAAAAAGAGTTAACTCGTGAGGCAGTAAATAATTGGTATGCTAACAGTATTGGGAATTTTAAAAAAAGCATAGTAAACCACAAATGTGCATGACAAATATGCTTAATGCACCTAAAATATGTTATGCTCACAAATCATATTTTCAGCACATAAATCCTGAGTACAGGACACCCACATTAAATTCAGACCCATAGTCTAACACTTGCCTCAGAAGCTTTGCTTCACCTATAACCAGGAGTTAAATTTCTATCATCAAGTAATAATGAGTTAATCCTATATACCTCTCTGCATTGGGCGTAGTAGATAATAATTAATATGGGATTTGCGTGGAGGAGTGCTAATTTGTTCACACTTTTTATTGGCATTTGCGCACACATTTTTTGTGTGTTCAATGCCTTGTTAAATCAGAAGTAAAGTTGAATGCACAGTTATTTATGCACAACCACCCACGTGCACACAGCCATGCACAACTTACTCCATCAGCCTCAAGATGGGTAGAAGGAATATGAATGGAAGATCAGAAGTATTTCACCTAACATCTGTCTGCTTTGCTTTTCCTATATACTTATATTAGTTCATACGTTCACTGCATCTCAGATCCTAAGCTTCCATTTTCTTTTCCATGTCAAATTTGTACCCTCTCACAATTCCATTCTAAATATTTAGAGGATAAAATTCAGTAATATGCATGCAAGCCCATGTAGGTACATAGATGGACTTGTGTGCATATACAGTAATATTTTGTAATCTGCTTGTGCACATATGTGTAAATTATAAAATAAGTGTATCTTTTCAAAAAAATATGTATGTGAAAGTTCCCTACATGCATACATGTTTGCATGCAAGTGGCTATATACACGCAAATGTCACCACAAACATATATATCTATGCATGTTTTTTGGGTGACACATGCAAATTTGTATATCCTCTGGGGCAGGATCAGTTCAGATGAAACCCCCCCCTCCCCTCCCTAGCAGAATAGCAAACCTTCACCTCCATAGATGTGGCACAGCTGGTATTTCTGGTGGTAAAAAATAAGGAGCTCCTATTCCCCATTGCTCGGATCTGCTGGAACTGCAAGCAAATGAGGTTGGCCTGGAGGGACTCCAGTCTTAATACAACAGAGATGCATCCTACCCCCAAAGGGCAAGTACACTGTGGGAATCAATAAGGTGGGTGGTAATAAGTAAGGATGTGCATCATTTTTTTGACAAATTAAAATATCGTATGCTATTTCCTAATTCATCATGTATCGGAACAACCGATAAACGATCACATTTTCCACGAATTTTCAGGAAAAATAGTTTTTTGGTTTAGATCACACTAATGGGAGTTAGCACGCACTAACTCCCGTCAGTGCACACTAATGGTTTTATGTTAGCGCGCACTAATGGGAGCTAGTGTGTGCTCCCATTAGCGCGCACTAACCTGGAAACGATTCTCCATGCAAAAAAAAATACCGAACCGCGGGAGATACGAAATTTCCCGCGGTTTTACGAAACTGAAAGCAGAAACGATCACCGGCATGATGCACATCTCTAGTAATAAGGATGCAGGGGTAGGTATGAGGTTCATTGGGGTGGGTGTGGGGGGCATGTGGGAGTTGTTAGTGGTAGATTGAGGCAATTGGGGTAGGGTATTAAGGGTAGTTAGGGGGCCTATTGGGGGTGATAGGGATGGGTTTGAGGCAATAGGTTGGGGTGTGTATGCAAAGAGACCAATATGGCCTACTGGCAGTACAAGAGGCAATATGTTTATATGGAAGCTTTTATTTGTTATTATTTATTTATGAACATTTGATATTCTGTGTCTTCAAAAAAGTTGGTCTCAAGGTGGATTACAATAAATTTAGGTCTAACTGCACCCTCTCCTCCACTCTCTCGTCCAGTATCTTTAATCTGCGGGCATTTGGAATATCAGACCCTTGCCTTAGTAGACTCTAGGGCAGGGGGAAATTTCATTTTGAAATATCTAGTGGAAAATTTGCGATCCCTACCACTACTATGACGCCTCCATTACTTCACCCTTACCGGGTGAAGTAACTCTGCTTACAGAACCAGTGAGCTTGCGTACCAGTGCTCTTCATACAGAGACTATTTCCTTTTTATGCTAGAGAAGGCCATGCACACTTTGGTACTTGGGCTACCGTGGCTGCAGAAACACATGCCACAATTCAACTGGACCACTTTGGAGCTTTCATGTTGGGGTCCAGACTGTCATAGCAAATGCTTAATGGAAGTCTTTTCAGTATCATACATGCCAACTACCCAGTTGTTGCCTGGGTTGCCGCCTCAATATGCATCTTACCAAGATATATTCTCAAAAGAAGCTGCTGATGTGTTACCTCCACACATATCATACGACTGCGTAATTAATTTGAAGCCAAATACGGAACCACCCAAAGGAAGAGTCTACCCCCTTTCCGTAGTGGAGAATAATTGATGTCAGAATATATCCAGGAGAATCTCCAGAAAGGCTTCATAAGTCCTTCTAAATCTCCTGCCGGCACAGGATTTTTCTTCGTGTGGAAAAAGGACAGAATGTTACATCCGTGCATTGACTACAGAGGTCTGAATGAGATCATCATAAAGGACCGCTACCCTTTACCACGCAACTCGGAGCTATTTGATAGGTTACAGGGAGCCAAGATATTCTCCAAGTTTGACCTCAAAGGAGAGTAGTATAATTTAGTTCGCATCCGCTCTGGCAATGAATGGAAGACGGCTTTTAATATCTGGGATGGACACTTTGAATACCTGGTGATGCCCTTCGGCTTGTGCAATGCCCAGGCTGTCTTCCAAAACATGATGAACGATATTCTGCATGATTTACTCTAACAATATAGAAACATAGAAACATAGAAATGACGGCAGAAGAAGACCAATCGGCCCATCCAGTCTGCCCAGCAAGCTTCACACTTCTTTCCTTTCATACTGATCTGTTTCTCTTGGCTCTTAGCAACCCTTTGTTCTATTTCCCTTTCACCCCCACCATTAATGCAGAGAGCAGTGATGGAGCTGCATCCAAGTGAAATATGAAATATCAAGCTTGATTAGTTAGTGGTAGTAACCGCCGCAACAAGCAAGCTACACCCATACTTATTTGTTTAACCAGACTATATTATTCAGCCCTTATTGGTTGTTTTTCTTCTCCCCTGCCGTTGAAGCAGAGAGCTATGCTGGATATGAGTGAAGTATTAGATTTTCTTCTCCCCTGCCGTTGAAGCAGAGAGCTATGCTGGATATGCATGAAGTATTAGTTTTTTTCTCCCTTGCCGTTGAAGCAGAGAGCTATGCTGGATATACATTGAAAGTGAAGTATGCATTGAAAGCCACATTAACTATCAACAAATATTGAATAAGCCTAATTATTGGTAATACCTATAGCCTATGAATTCTCTGTTAATTTTATATACTCTTGCCCACCCATGTTTTTTTTTTTTTAATTTAATTTGGAGATGGTAGCCCTCCATCCTTCCGCTCCATGAAGGTGGAACACCAACCACTGGCCACTGGCATCCCGCTCCGTGAATGCCTCTGTGGCTACTGCCGCTCCGTGCAGTGTTTTGCTGCTACCTCTTTATACACGTCCTCTAGACCTGATGGATCCACAATGTTTATCCCACGCCCCTTTGAAGTCCTTCACAGTTTTGTACTTCACCACTTCCTCCGGAAGGGCATTCCAGGCATCCACCACTCTTTCTGTGAAGAAATACTTCCTGACATTGGTTCTTAGTCTTCCACCCTGGAGCCTCAGCTCGTGACCCCTGGTTCTGCTGATTTTTTCCTGGCGGAAAAGGTTTGTTGTTGTCTTTGGATCGTTAAAGTTTTTCAAGTATCTGAAGGTCTGACTCATATCACCCCTGCTCCTCCTTTCCTCCAGAGTGTACATATTCAGATTCTTCAATCTCTCCTCGTATGACATCCGATGAAGACCCTCCACCTTTCTGGTCGCCCTTCTCTGTACCGCTTCCATCTTGTCTCTGTCTCTTTGTAGATACGGTCTCCAGAACTGAACACAGTACTCCAGGTGAGGCCTCACCAAGGACCTGTACAAGGGGATAATCACTTCCCTTTTCTTACTCGATATTCCTCTCTCTATGCAGCCCAGCATTCTTCTGGCTTTTGCTATCACCTTGTCGCATTGTTTCGCAGACTTCATATCATTAGACACTATAACCCCTAGGTCTCTCTCCTGCTCTGTGCACATCAGCCTTCCCCCCCCCCCCCCCCCCATCGAATACAGTTCATTCGGATTTCCATTCCCCATATGCATTACTTTGCACTTCTTGGCATTGAATCTCAGCTGCCATATCTTCGACTACTCTTCCAGCTTCCTTAAATCCCATCTCATTCTCTCCACTCCTTCCGGCGTGTCCACTCTGTTGCAGATCTTAGTGTCGTCCGCAAAAAGACAAACCTTACCTTCTATCCCTTCCGCAATGTCGCTCACAAAGATATTGAACAGGACCGGTCCCAACACCGATCCTTGCGGTACACCACTTAACACCGCTCTCTCTTCAGAGAAAGTTCCATTTACCATCACACATTGTCTTCTGTCCGTCAACCAGTTTGCAATCCAGGTCACCAAATCAGCACTCACTCCTAAGCTTCTCGTTTTATTCACCAGTCTCCTGTGTGGAACCGTATCAAAAGCTTTGCTGAAATCTAAGTAGATGACATCGAGTGCTCTTCCTTGATCTAATTCCTTGGTTACCCAATCAAAAATGTCAATCAGATTTGTCTGACAGGATCTTCCCCTGGTGAATCCATGCTGCCTCTGGTCCAGCAATTCTCCCGACTGTAGATAGTTCACTATTCTCTCTTTCCACAGTGACTCCATTACTTTTCCCACTACTGAAGTTAGGCTAACCGGTCTGTAGTTTCTGGCTTCTTCTCTGTTCCCACTCTTGTGAAGCGGGACCACCACCGCTCTTCTCCAATCACTTGGCACCACTCCCGTTTCTAGGGATCTATTGAACAGGTCACACAGCGGACCCGCCAGCACATCTCTGAGCTCCCTCAGTATCCTGGGATGAATTTCATCCGGCCCCATGGCTTTGTCCACTTTCAGTTTCTCCAGCTCTTCCCATACATTTTCTACTGTAAATGGAGTTACATCTACTCCACTCCCCTCCAGTTTCTTGTTAACTAGCGACGGTCCTTCTCCAGGGTCCTCTTTAGTGAACACAGAAGTGAAGTATTCATTTAATATTTCTGCCATTTCTTCGTCTCTCTCCACATATTGATTCTTTCCATCTTTCAATTTCACTATATCACTTTGAACTTTTCTCTTTTCACTGATGTATCTGAAAAATGTTTTGTCACCTCTCTTTACCTCCTTGGCAATCCTCTCTTCCGCTTGACTTTTTGCCGTCTTGATTAATTTCTTTGTCTCCCTCAGTTCTACCAGATATTCTTCTTTGTGCTCCTCCCTTTGGGATCTTTTATATTTCTTGAACGCTGCTCTTTTAGCCTTTATTTTGTCAGCCACCTCCTTTGAGAACCAGATAGGTTTCATTTTTCTTTTGCTTTTCTTTACTTTTCTAACATATAGATTAGTTGCCTTCGTAATTGCTCCTTTTAGATTGGTCCATTGTTGATCCACATCTCTCTCATTCTCCCAGCCTTTTAATTCTTCCTCCAGGTATTTCCCCATTTCATCAAAGTCCGTGTTTTTGAACTGCACAACTCGGGTCTTTGTGCTTCTTTTCTGTATCCTTTTTGTGATATTAAACCATACCGTTTGATGATCACTGGTGCTGAGGTTGGCGCCCACCTGGACATCAGAGACATTATCTCCATTAGTGAGCACTAAGTCGAGTATAGCTCCTTCTCTCGTGGGTTCCATTACCATTTGTTTGAACAAAGCTACTTGCAGGGCATCCACTATTTCTCTACTATTATTAGATTCTGCAGATGGGATTCTCCAGTCTACATCAGGCATATTAAAGTCTCCAACAATCACCACTTCCCCCTTCTTTCCTATCTTTTGGATGTCTTCAACCAGATCTCTGTCCAGTTCTTCCTTTTGGTTTGGAGGCCTGTAAACCACTCCGATAAAAATGGATGTCCCATCTTTTTTTAGGTCAGCCCATAATGCTTCTTCATTGCCCCATCTTCCTTGCAGCTCAGTTGCTTGGATATTGTTTCTGATATAAAGAGCCACTCCTCCCCCTTTCTTATCCTCTCTGTCCTTCCTTAACAAGTTATAGCCTGGTATTGCCGTATCCCAATCATGAGATTCTGTGAACCATGTCTCCGTGACAGCAACAATGTCTAAGTCTGCCTCTATCATTAGGGCTTGCAGATCTGGGATTTTATTGCCTAAACTACGAGCATTTGTGCTCATATCTTTCCAACTTTCCTTGTTCAGGTTATTGCTGTTCCTGGACTCCTTTTGTGAATTTAGTTGAGTTTTGTTGTCCGCTTCACCCTTCCCCTTTGCATTTGTGCAAAGGAAGGGATTAGTGCCTTTGGTGACAGATTCATCCAGCACAATGACCTTTTTCCTTTGGTTATGGATCTGGATTTTTTTTATGCATTGGGTTTCTTCTTTCTTTTCAGATATCACTTCAATCACTTTCTCAAGAGTTTCTTCAGTATTTACTACAGAGAGGGCTTTTTGTACTTGTTGCACCTGATACAGGGTGTGTCTCTGCATCGCAGGTTCAATACCACCAGAGCCCACTGTAATCTTGTTTTTTGAGTTCATTAATGCCCTGTGTGAGTGTGGGGGTAGTAGACTTGTGGGCTGCACAGCTATCAAGAATGGGTGCCTGTGGGTCATGGGTCTTATCCTACCTGAGCCCACTGTAAATCTCTTTAACCTTGACTTTTTGTTTTTCTGTGGTAATGGGGAATTAATTTCTGATAATTGTAAAGAGGGTGAGCCTTTCTTCATTGAAGCTAATTCAGCTTTAACTTCAGCGAGCTCCTTTTTCAAGGAAGAGAGTTCTGAACAAATGGGGCAAGCCCTAAGTTTCCAGATGATTTCCCTCAGAATGAAGGCTCCACAATAGTTACATTGTATAGTCCTCATTTTGGTAATTTGGTGGTTAACACCTGAGGTAATACCAATTTACTAATTTATCTTGTTGCCAATTATGTATTTAGGAAGACTATATCAGAAATACAAACCTAGGGGTGGGTGGGTAGAGGGGTAGGGTGGGAGGGAGCTAAACAGTTAACCCTTGGCCAGGGCTGTTCCCTGGACACTGTATCTGCTGCTTTTGAACAGACCTTCCCCCAGGTAAGGCTAGCTAATGTAAGCTTTTCCTCTGGTTATCCCTAATAAGATGGACTTCTGTCTCCTTCAATGTCCAAGCAGACTGAAGAGGAATTAATTCCCTCCTGCTATGCACTATGTCTGTTGCCAATTGCTGTTAACTACTCCCCTTACTTTGTAGTTTCTCTTTTGATTAGACAAACAGCACTTTAAAACAGCAATATCATATACTAGAAATATACAGATAATATTAACACTACCCAAAAACAGTAAATTTCTATAATAAGGATGAAATAAAGTGAAATAAAGTTTAAATTCCTTAGCTTTGCCCAAGGAGAGGGATTTCTGTCTGTCTCCTTCAGTGTCCAAGCAGACAATGTGTCGTTGTCTACTTAGACTACATCTTGATATTTTCTCAGGACCTGCAATCCCATCAGAAAGATGTCAAAAGAGTTCTGCAGAGACTTTGCGATAACCGCTTGTACGCCAAATTGTCTAAATGTGAATTTCATAAAGAATCCGTGCCTTTCTTAGGTTACATTGTCTCAAACAATGGTTTCCAAATGGACCCTCACAAGCTTGAGAGTATTCAAAAATGGCCATAACCCACTGGCCGAAAAGCTCTAAGATGATTTTTGGGATTTACAAATTACTACCAGACCTTTATTAAAAATTACTCCTCATTGACTGTTCCATTAACAGCAATGACTAAGAAGGGAACCAACACTGCTACTTGGTCTATGGAAGCTGTGACTGTGTTCCAGAAGTTAAAAGAAGCCTTTCAAAGCAGACCATGTCTCCACCATCCAGACCCTACTCGACCCTTTATTGTGGAAGTCAATGCCTCTGATGTAGGTGTAGGGGCCGTGCTAATCCAGACCAGTGATTCAAAGATCTTGCACCCCTGTTCATTCTTTTCCTGACGCTTCTCACCAGCGGAGAAGAACTTCGGCATTGGGTATAAAGAACTGTTGGCAATAAAAATGGCATTTGAAGAATGGCGCCCCTGGCTTGAAGGTGTACAACATCAGATTACTGTTTACACTGATCACAAAAATCTGGAGTACCTCCGTCACGCTCAACACCTCAACCATAGACAGGCGAGGTGATCCCTGTTCTTCAACAGATTTTACTTTTTGCTGATGACAAGAATGTCAGAGCAGATGCATTATCTCGCTCTTTCCTCTCAGAGAATGTACCTGATGAACCCCAGCATCTTATTGACCAGAAGACAGTGGTTCTCACAGCTACACATCCAGTACCCCCGGGCAAGGCCATTGTACCCTTCAATCTAAGAAAGAAATTGCTAAGATGGGCTCATGATCAAAACTGGCCGGACACCCTGGTCAACAGCGAACACTGTCCGAGCTACAAAAGTATTAATGGTGGTCCACCATGAAAGAAGACACTCTAGTTTACGTAGCCTCCTGTTTGAATTGGCCAGACATAAACCTCCACCCAAATGTCCTTGGGGCCTGCTTCAACCCTTGACAGCACCGGATGAGCCCTGGACCCATATTGCAACAGATTTTATGGTGGACCTGTAACATTCCAGAGGTAATAATACCATTTGGGTTACAGTGGACCGATTTTTGAAGATGGCTCACTTCGTGGCTCTCCCTGGCTTGCCATCAGCCATGGAACTTGCTAAGTTATTCATCAGTCACATCTTTCGCCTACATGGCATGCCTAAACATATTGTTTCTGACAGAGGAGCTCAATTTACAGCAAAGTTCTGGAAAGCCTTGTGTAAGAAATTCGACAACACACTTGACTTCACCTTCGCGTATCATCCTCAATCGAATGGCCAAACTGAGAGAATGAATAGAACTCTCAAACAGTTCCTCCATGCCAATGTCAGTTCATGATAGAATGACTGGGCTGAACTGTTGCCCTGGGATGAATTTGCCATCAATTCGCATCCTGCGTCATCTACTGGATCTACTCCTTTTGAAGTGGTCTACAGATGACAACCTTTACCACCTTTACCGCTTCCACTTTCTGTGTCATCCCCAGCAGCTCAATCTACTATCAAAAATATACAGCAGCTCTGGAGAAAGACTGAAGAGATGCTCCAAAAAGCAGGACAAAGAGCAAAGAAAGGCTATGACGCTCACCGAAGCAAGGTTCTTGAATTCTAGCCTGGAGATAAAGTTTGGTTTTCTACTAAACATCTGAGATTTAAGCTTCTATTTCCTTGATTTGCTCCATGCTTTGTCAGACCCTTTCCTATTCTCCGGCGGTTGGGCTCACTCACCTATAGTCTAAGACTCCCTCCAGCTATGAGGATTCACAATGCATTCCATGTTTCGCTGCTGAAACCACTTGTCCTTAGTGAGTTTTCCACCAAGACATCTGAACCTACTCCATTTGATGCAGAAGAAGACATCAAATATAAGGTTGATGCCATCCTTGATGTAAGAAAGAGAGGCAGAGTTTGGGAGTACCTCCTGTCATTGGAGGGATACGGACCAGAAAAAAACTCTTGGGAACCATTGACTAATATCATGGACAAAGAGATGCTTCATTAATTTCATCGATCACATCGTCAAAAACCTAGACAAGGTAGGAGGTCTAGAGGGGGCCCTTTAAAGGGGGGTACTGTTGCGTCCATTGATCTCAGTTGGTTTCGACCTCTGCGCCTCACCTTTCTTCCTTCTCTCTCCTAAAGCCTTTGGAAGATGGCTGCTGCTGCATCTTCATGCCACTCTCTCCGGTGTCCCCAGATTGGCAACGTCGATGGTGTTCACCATGATTTTCCTGAGGGCCTCCTAGGGTACGCACGCACATGCCACCCATGTCTTTATCCACGTCATGGCGGAAACCTCGGGGGTGTCCTCTCTGAGTGACATCATCACATCCTGGTATTTAGCCTGCCCTTCGTTTGCTAACAAACTGAGTTAGCAAGGATTGGATTGCCTCCGGTCTAAGCTGCTCTGCTGCTTCCCAGATGCCACAGGAAGATCTCTCTGCTCTTCGGGGTATTTCTTCACTAACCTGGGTACCCACTACTCAGGGGCCCTTCTGCTCTATTTCAGGTACCTATCTTGGGATACTGGGTACTCGCTCCTCGAGGGCCTGCTCTCCCTAATCTGGTGCCTGCCTCTGAACAACTTCTGCCTGTCAGGACCTTCTACAATACAGCTTTCTGCTTCAGTGAGTGCTAACCCTTTCAGTCTGTCTCATCTTCAGCTTCAGCGCTCTGTGTCTACATCTGGGACATGTCCCTGCTACACTGTACTGCCTATCAATTACTCGAATGTGAGACTGGTCTCCTCTGCTGAGGACCCCTGGACTACTTCACTGGGTTACCTTCACTACTGCCTGCTCCCCGGGCAGTACCATTGAGCTCTACAATAAATACTACTTCTCTGTGTCTGCATGTATAGAGTCTAGCCTAGTACTGTGGTTCCTCATGGGGCTCCTCCCAGTGGGAGTGGCCATTACCGCAGTACCCAAGAATCCGCTCTAACACCTCATAACCATAACACCAGGAATAGGAGACTGGACTGTTTAAAAAGGCATTTCTCAAGTTTGTCATAGAGATGGTGGATCCTAAGCCACTGGAGGATTGTCCAGACATGAGAGCGATGGGGCTCCAAGTCTTTAAAAAAGATCAAGATGTCATCCAAATAGACTACGATAAAGGAGTATAAGAGGTCGCGGAAGATCTCATTCATCATTCTCTGGAAGATGGCAGAAGCATTACATAGCCCAAAGGGCATCACTACATACTCGTAGTGTCCATCTTGCATATTGAACGCCATCTTCTAGATGTCTTCGGGTTGAATGCAGCCAAAATTATAGGCCCCATGCAGGTCCAACTTGGTAAAAATCCAGGCCCCGTGGAACTGATCGAATAGATCACTGATGAGCGGAATGGGTACCGGTCTTTGCGAGTGACGGTGTTCAGGCCACGGTAGTCAATACACGGCCTTATGGTGCTGTCCTTCTTCTTTACGAAAAAGAATCTGAATCTGCAGGGGACATAGAAGGCCTGATGAATCCTTTGGCCAAGTTTTCTTTGATGTAAGCTGACATGGCCTGGGTCTCGGGAAGCGAGAGTGGCTATGTTCTCCCTTTGGGAGGCATGGTATTGGGTAACAGCTCAACTGGGCAGTTAAACTTCCAGAGAGGTGGTAAGAAGTTGGCTTGTTGCTTTGAGAAGACATCTTGGTAGTCAGCATAAGGCGTAGTTTACCCAGGAAGGGTCGTGGATGTTAACATAGGTATGGATTGGGAAAACCCGCTGTAAGTAATGTGTCTGGCACTGAGAACCCCACTTGATGAGCTGGAGTGACTCCCAGTCGAAGTGTGGGGAGTGTAGTTGTAGCCAGGGTAGACCAAGGATAATGAGGTGTACTGACCGTTTCAGGACCAAGATGGGAATCTCTTCATCGTGGAGAGTCCCTACGGTCAGCCAGATGGCTAGGGTGTGATGGGTGATGTGGTTGGGTAAGGGTTCTCCATGGATGGAGGATATTCACAGTGGAACCTCAAGGGGTTGAGTAGGAATCTGGAGTAATATGACTAACTCTTCAAGAATAAAATTCCCACCAGCCCCAGTATCCACAAAGGCGGTGGTGGAAAACGAATGTTCTTCCCTGAAGAGGGAGACAGCAAGCAGTAGTTGAGGGCCTGTAACTGTAGTGCCCAAGCTCTGGACCCCCTCCGGGCTTAGGCTTTTGAATTTTCCAGAGGCACTGGACAGGTCTGGATATGAAGGCCTGGACCCCCATAATAGATGCAGAGACCAGACGTCCGCCTTTGGAGGCATTCCTCGGGAGTAAGATGACCGTTGTTGATCAGCATCAGTTCTTCCCTTGATGGAGAAACTGCCGGTGGGGCCCTTGATCTGGGGCTGGCGGACAGAGGTGGTTCCGGGGTCGCTCGTCGTATGGCTCTTACTTCCTGATACCGTTCCTGGAGGCGGTAGTCAATCCGCCCAACCAAGTAGATGAGGTCCTCCAATGACGCAGGGATCTCTCGGGCTGCCAGTTCGTCTTTTAGAGTGGATGACAGACCTTCGAGATAGAGTTCCTGCAGGCAACCCTCCTGCTATCCCAATTCCATTGCCAGGGTTCAGAACTCCACGGTGTATTCCGTGAGGGAATGGGACCCCTGGCAGAGGTGGAGGAGATGGTGTCCAGCGACCGCCTGTTGGCCTGGGTCATCAAAGGTGCATTGAAATGTAGAAATGAAGAGAGGGAGCTGCTGTAGTAGGGAATCAGAATGCTCCCAAAGCGGGGAGGCCTATGCCATGGCCTTCCCCTCCAAATGCGAGAGGATAAACGTGATCTTTGTCACTTCGTCAGGAAAACAGAGTCAGTTGAAGTGCAAACTGTATGTAACACTGGTTAATGAAGCCTCGGCAGAGACGAGGGTCCCCATTGAATCGGGGAGGAGCTAGGAGGGCCAGCAGTGCCCTTGAGGGTGCTGAACCAGAGGAAGCGCTATTAGGAAGAGTCCCAGGGTTGGCCATGGTGGACTCTTCAAGATGTGACCGTAGTTTCTCGATCGAGGTAGCCATTGCCTCGAGGTATTGCTGCTGCTCCCGGACACTTGTAGCCAAGCCTGGAATAGCCTGTAAGGCGGAGGACTCCACCGAGTCCATGACCTTGGCAACCTGTTGCACTGGAGGTGGACACTTGGCCTGGCGCAGGATTAGTATAACCCTCTGAGGGATCCCAGATGGTGCCTGCCACCAGGAGGCGGAGCACATAAGGAGACAGAGGCAAGTTGGAGCTTCACCAATAATGGACCAGGGGCTCCGCGGTTTGAGCCCTTGGATTCCCGGGCTGCCTGGGCTTTTAGGTGGGCCTCTGGGGTTCTCCCAGAGAGATGGTGGTGCGCAGCTGACGGTGAACAGATGAGCTAGTACTGGAGACCACAGGTATGAGGCAGGAACTGAAGGTTCTCCGGGCAGGGTAAGCAGCGCCTAGTGGACTAGCTCGAGGAAGGCCGCAGACAGCATCAATTCAGGTGGATCTGGTGGTCTCAGGAGAAGCAAAGAGAGTGTCCGAATGGAGTGCAAGGGTCAAAGCCAGGGTATTCGTCCGAGGATGGTCAGCCAAAGCAAGGGTCAGTTCCAGGTATCAGTCCTAGCCTGGTCATGGGCAAGCAGAGGTCAGTTCCAGGTATCGATCCACACGTGGTCAGAGGCAAACAGAGGTCAGTTCCAGGTATCAGTCCAAGCGTGGACAGAGGCAAGCAGAGGTCAGTACTGGGTATCAGTCCGAGATGGTACAACCTGGGTTGCAGAACGTGGAACAAAACTCAGTAACAAAGGAACACAGGAACAGGCGCTGGAACACAGGAAGGACCACAGGAATACAGGAGCAAACACAGGAACACTGGAACGAGAACGGGAACACAGGAACAGATGCGGGAACACTGGAACAAGCACAGGAACACAGGAACGAGGACGGCAACTAGCTCACACAAGTGTAACGACCCTTTTGCCAAGGCAAGGAATGGAGGGCTAAGCTCTACCTTATATGCAGGGCTCAGGTGACATCATCACTGGGCGCCAGGGAGCGGTTTCCTGCCGCGGCGCCTTTAAAGGTCGGACCTGTGTGCATGCGCCTAGAAGCCAACGCAGTGCACCGGAGCAGGAGGGAACCGAGTCCAGAGTTGAGGAGGCCAAGGGAGAGACCGGGGGAGCAGTCGAGGCTGGGTGTGGAAGGTGAGCAGGGCCGGTCACAGCCCTAGTGCGACTGGGGTGCACAACAATGACTAAGTAAAAATACCATAAGTGTAGTAGACAGGGGGAGGAAAAGTGAAACATTTCTACAAAAAAAAGTGAATTAATGGGAATTATATATTGTCATGGAGAACATGCTACCACAGGTAATCTACAAGCCAGTAAGCAGATTTATAATTAGTATTCTAAGTACCATAACAAGCTATTGGTGAAAGAAAGATTCAATCAATAATTACCAGCAAGGCATGTAAATGGCTCATTTGAGATGTTTACAAGGCTTGAGCTTTCCTGCACCTCATTTTAAACATTGCCAGTATTTACAAAACATACAGAAAAAAAATCTGATTTCTAAGGCTTAAAATATTATAATAAGGATTCAATTCACCAAAATTTGTGACTTCGAGAAATTTACAGCCATAATTGTAGTTTAGCATATACAAATATTTATATTCTAATTAAAATTCAGTGTAGACGGCCTGTGTATCCTGGAAAAAGGTTAACTCTCTGGGGTCCATATTCAAAGGCATTTAGCCTGATAACTTCTGATTTATTCAGTTATATGCAGATTTTTGAATATTTTGGGTGCTTATCTAGCTAAATTTTGGCCTGTTCATTCATTATCCAACACTTAACTGGATAATGCAGGGGCATCCTTAGACAGAGTTAAGTTAACTGGGTAAGTTTCCAACTAACTTTACCATTCAGAGTTATCCAAATAATTTATTCTGCTAATTTTAAGATAGTTGGTAATAGGTATATTCAGACCATCCCCTGCTTGGCATGGAGTAATAAATTATAAGCTGCATTGCAATATGTATGAGGCTCATTATATATTTTATAATATGCAAAGTCAATCTCCTGATGTTACCAACTTCTGGAACTGAGCAGGTGTATTCAATTGACCATGTTCCCATACTGAAGTCAGCTGTAACTAACAACAAAAGCCAAAATTGTTTGTGCACACCACTGGCAGTCAATGCCCTTACTCATTTAAATATATTCAAAAACAACATAAGTGGGACAACTTCTGAGAACTGAATAGGAAAAATGATGCCTAAATATGTTTTAAACATTCATTTATAGTCTATAAAATGTGTTCATATTTTCAAGGTATGAACTAAGAATGGGGAACAGGAGTTGAGATGTATTACGCGTTTACTCAAATTTTAAAAAGAAAAAAACACTGCACATTTTTCCTTGCCCTCACTTCTATATCACTAGCAGTGTACATCAAAAAGGAATATTTCATGCTTAGACAACACATGTACAGTTTGTAGCACTTCATGTGTAGCATGCACTCACAAATATGCAATGCACAATTCAAGAACAAACTGGCCAAGTTGAGGGGAGAGGAGTGAGAAGGGCTTGGAGGTTGAATAAGGAGTGCCCCTCTGGCTAGGATGCCAAGCATATCCTCACATTCATATCTCTTTGAGAAAGTGGCATTCGTCAGCCAAGCACATTGGGCCCACTTCTCCATTGTGTATGATACAGTCATAGTGGATATGCTGGAGAATTGTAGGAAGCCATTCCAGCCACATAGCACTGAATACACATTTGCAGAGAAAAAGCTAATGGTATCTACATCTTCATTTCAGCCTTGGGTTGGAATCGCTATGAAAATTTTCCTTCAAAAACCAATTTTACTATGTGATATAGAACCAAATTGTGAACTAAAGGTATTTATCAGCAACAATGGTCATAAAATAGGACAATGAATCATTAACCTTCACATATAATCATTCCATTATTTAAATCATTTTGTGGAATCAATTCCATTAAAATCAACTCTATCGTCCTTTCACTTCACTCAACAGAACCAACCTTGTGATCACATTAAGGCCTCTCATGCTATGCCATCCCGTGATTCTTAGCATTCCCTGATAAGGATGTGCTTTGTGCTTTGTTTAATTTGTTTTTGTTTCTTATTGCACGCTAAATTTTCTTTCAAACTAGTGTGCAGTATTTCAGGATAGTGTGCACTAAATGAAAAACAAAAAATTTAATGAAAGCAAAAAAAAAAACAAAAAAAAACACACAAAACAAATTTAAAAAGTGAAATAAACTGAAAAAGATAAAGAAAATGTTTAGGCTGCTTATCCCTTTTCCTTGACTATTCAGCAGCAGTGAAGGCAGAACATGTACCTGTGTGATATATATTTAAACAAAGGAAAAACATACCCTTGTTGAATGTCTAATATAATTTTTCTTGCTTTAATTTGCATAAATTCCCCTTATAAAAACATGGGAACATAAGACTTGGCATACTGGTCAGTCCAAGGGTCTATCAAGCCCAGTATTGTGTTTCAAACTATGGCCAATCCAGGTCACAATTGCTTGGCAGTATCACAAGGGATAGATAGATTCCATGCTGCTTATCCCAGAGACAAGCAGTTGATTTCCCCAAGCCCACCTTAATAATAGTTTATAGTCATTTCTCCAGAAACCTGTCCAAAACTATTTTAAACACAGTTACACTAACAGTTTTCACCAAATCCTCTCACAAAAAATTCCAGAGCTTAAGTGCTGAATAAAAAAAATGTATCTTATTAGTTTTAATTGTTTCACCTAGTAACTTCATTGTGTGTCCCCTAGTCTTTGAACTCTTTGAAAGAGTAAACAACCAATTAATGTTTACTTGCTCCATTCCAGTCATTATCTTATAGACCTCTATTATATCTCCTCTCGGCCATCTCTTCTCCAAGCTGAAGAATCCTAACTAGAGATGTGAATCGGAACCGGAATCGGTTCTGATTCCGGTTCTGATTCACATCGTGATTTTTTTTTTCGTTAGGCCCGATCGTTTTTTTTTTATCGGCTGCGCCCGAGCCGATAAACAAAAAACCCACCCCGATCTTATAAAACTATTCCCTTAGCTTCCCCCCAAAAAAAAACCTTTTACAGGTTCCTGGTGGTCCAGTAGGGGTCCCAGGAGTGATCTCCTGCTCTCAGGCCGTCGGCTGCCACTAATAAAAGTGATGCCGATGGCCCTTTGCCCTTACCATTTGACAGGGTATCCGTGCCATTGGCCGGCCCCTGTCATATGGTAGGAGCACTGGATGGCCCGCGCTATTTTTAAAGATGGCGCCAGCCATCCAGTGCTCCCTCCATGTCACAGGGGCTGGCCAATGGCACGGATACCATGTCACATGGTAAGGGCAAAGGGCCATCGGCGCCATTTTGATTAGTGGCAGCCGACGGCCCGAGAGCGGGAGATCACTCCCGGGACCCCCACGGACCACAGGTACCTGTAAAATGTTTTTGGGGGGGTCGGGAGGGTTGGGGCAAGCTAAGGGATTAGTTTTAAAGGGTCGGGGTGGGTTTAGGGGTTATTTTTGTGTGCCGTTTTTCCCACCCTCCCCCAAAATGATAACCCCCATGAACAATTTCGTGGCGTTTTCCTATCGGTTTCAGTGAGTCCCCGATTTCTGATGACTTTGAAAATATCGTACGATATATTGAAAATATCGTACAATATTTTCAATCGTCAGGAATACGATTCACATCCCTAGTCCTAACCTCTTTAGCCTTTCCTCATAGAGCAACAGTTAAATCCCATTTATCATTTTGGTTGCCCCTTTCTGTACCTTTTTAAATTCTGCTATTTCTTTCTTGAGATGTAGTGACTAGAACTGAACACAATACTCAAGACGAGGTTGCACCATGGAGCGATAAGAGACTTTATAATATTCTCTGTTTTATTCTCCATTCATTTCCTAATAATCCCTAACATTCTATTTGCTTTCTTGGCTGCTGATGCACACTGAGCAGAATATTTCAACGTATTATCAGTGATGATGCCTAGATCCTTTTCCTGAATGGTAATTTCTAATGTGGAACCCTGTATTGTGCAGCTATAATTTAGGTTACCCTTCCCTAAATGCATCACTTTACACTTCTCCACATTAAATGTCATTTTCCATTTGCATGCCCAATCTCCCAGTTTTTCAATGTCCTCTTTCAATTTCTCAGAATCTTCTTGAGATTTAAACAACTTTGAATAATTTTGTGTCATCAGCAATGTTATCACCCTCACATGTTGTTCCCATTTTCAGGTCATTTATAAATATATTAAAAAGCAGTAGTCCCAGAACAGATCACTATTCACCTTTTTCCACTGGAAAACTTTACCCTTTACCCCTGCTCTCTACAATCTTTAAATCAGATAGCAATCCACAATAGGACACTGCCCCCAACTCATGACATTTTAATTTCCTAAGATGTATCTAAAAAAAAAAAAAGTAGCTAATTGGTAAGGCAAGACTTCCTTTGGCTAAATTCATGTAACATGCATTTTACATGTGCTAGTCAATAGGTGTGTTTTGGGATTTTATTATGTAGTTTAAGGATCAACACAGTATACTAGTGACCTGTAAATTAATAGATATGGAGTATACTGATAGTTGCTAGGGATGTGCATTCATTTTCAACGCATAAGTCCCTATTCGTTGCATTTGTGGGTTCACAAAACGCATTGCGATCCCCCACGAATACATTTCATACTATTTTCATTCTTTTGGCTTGCAGTGATTTCTTAGCAGCCATTTGAAATAGGAGATAGAAAAAAACAGCCCTTTCCTGAGTCATAAGTGACCTCACAGACCTGTCATAGAGTGGGTCAGACAGGTTGGCAAGGAGACCAGAATGCAACCTATCAGAGCTAAGCATTTTTCTAATGCAGCCAATCACCACTCTCACTCAGTGCTCTGTGACACTATTCCTGATGATGCAGCACTATTTATACGTTAAGCACGCGGCGTGCCAAGCACTTTTTTTGCAGGGATGGTCTGGGGAGGTGGTCCGTGGAGGTGGATCCACTGAGAGCTAGTCTGAGTGTCTGAAATCTGTATTCAATTGCTTGCTACTTTGATAGAATTTTCCATTGAAAAATATATTTCTTTGATTTGGCTGCAGAGCAGCCAGCTAGCCATACTTTATTTGACTGCACTTTTTTTTTTTATTGATCTGAGATGGTCTCTCTGTCTGTGCTACTGAGAGAAGCTGCTAGCAGTGGCATGTTGCTGGTTATTTTTATATTTTACCCCCTGAGGTAGGTTGCAAGCAAGATTTGGATGTTGTGGGTGGGAGATATATTCAATTTTTAGCTAGTTTGATAAAATTTTCCAATGAAAAAGATATTCCTTCTTTTTGCTACTGTGCCAAGCAAGGCCATGCTTTTTATTTAACTGCAGTTTTTTTATTGAACTCAGGCTGTCTCTTTGTGCTCTTTTAAGCCAAGAAGATAGTGAGTACACTAACTGGGCATCAGTGGTCACTGGGCAGTTTTGCAGACACACATATATATTATTGGGACAGCAGTTCTCTCTGAAACCAAATCCCCAGTGGACCTCTTTTGTAGTTACAAGCTTGGTGTGAGCACACATACAGCGGTCCCAGTTTTAGTGTACATCTCGGCACAGCCACGTGGGCCTGGGGGTGGTTAGCAGACTCATGTATATTGGGACAGCGGTGCTCTCTGAAGCCAATCCCAGTGGGCCTCTTTTGTAGTTACAAGCTTGGTGTGTGCACAATACAGCGGTCCCAGTTTTAGTGTACATCCAGGCCAGCATCCCCAGGGTAGCCGGCCTATCTCTTAGTACCTGTTGACCCATGTTGAACCGCTGTTCACATGGAACCCTCCTCCACATTGCCATGCTTTGAAGGCTCGTGCTCCACTCTAGGGGCCAACCCATTTCGGGGAGCCCTTTCTTGCTCAAAGGAAAGGGAACTCTCCCTGGGGTAGCCGGCCTATCTCTTAGTACCTGTTGACCCATGTTGAACCGCTGTTCACATGGCACCCTCCTGCACCTCGGCCTTGAAAAATCTCATTTGTATATCTGCTAACTCCACCAGATTTTTAAAAACCAGCGAGAGCTCACTAGACGCCAATGGAAACACCCCACTCTAGGGGCAAACCCATTCTAGGGAGCCCTTTCCTGCACAAAGGAAAGAGTACTCTCCCCGGGGCCAGTCTGTCTTGCCCCTATCAAAACCACAGGGACATGATTACATCCGCTCTGCCAGCCTGTCTTGCCCCAATCAGCTTTCTGCTACTCTGCCTTGCTGCCATACACCAGATGACTCACTCAACTCCTTGTGGTGTTCTTGCCACTATTAGAGATGAGCTTCATTTTTTTGTACCGTGTCATTTTTTGAGTTGTATGCCAGCCGTCCATTGCTCCTACCATGTGATCAGGGCCGACCAATGGCAGCCGACAGCCCCTGTGACATAGTAAAGCTATAGGCACCATTTTGATGCGAGGCAGGCTCGACAGCCCGACAGCAAGGAGGGAGAAATTGCTCGCGGGACCCCACTGGACCACCAGGATGTTAGTAAGTCTTGGGGGAGGGATTGGGATGGTGGGGGAGGGGGGTTGTATTATAGTAAATTTTAATGCTTGGGGTGGTTTTTTATTTAAAAAAATAAAATGTGCCCCTCCCCCCGTACAAACCCGAAAAACAAATTTTCCCTGAAGTTAGGGGAAAATCCGTTCGGGGTTCGGAGCCCCAGAACCATGACAAATTAAGCAATTTCGTTGAAATTGCCTAATTCGTGATAAATGAATGCACATCTTTAGCCACTATCATGGTTCCTCAGTGTGTTAGTGCTAGTCTTTCTGCTTGCTATGTTCCCCCTTCATTGTGCTGTAGGATGTTGATGCCACTTGTCTTGCCACTTTGCCTGCCGTGCTGCCTTCGAGGGTTCATGCATCTGTTATTGGTGCTCTCTTTTGAAGCTGTGGTGTGTTTTTGACACTCTCGCTGCTGCTTTCGGCCTCTGTTAAAGCACTCTTGCTACTCCTAGTACCCCTTTGCCCCTTTACAGTGCCTAAGGCTATTCATGCCACTTTGGTGCCACTTTGCCACAGTCTAAGTAACTTAGAGCTCTTTTCTCGTTCTGATAATTGATCCCCAGACGTTCATCAGAATTGATAAGAAAACTCCAATTCTGCAGCCAAAAATAGGCTGCAAATACTTCCCCCATTGACTTTAATGGGAAATCGGAAAACAAATAAAACTAATCAACAAATTGGTTTTTCCCCCTATGAAACAGAATTTGTGTCCCGGCAAAATGAAAACCGAATCAAAACAATTTTTTTCCTTCTGCACATCCCTAATAGTTGCAGAGGAAGGGGAGCAGACATTTCCCAAGAGAGATTAGGGAAACAGCGTAAAGCGAACAACTTAGAATTCACACTAGGTATATGTTCCATTGAAAATGTCAATGGGGACTACAAAGCTGTTGCTCCTGAAGCAGACAGGCAGGAAGAAGACCTTTTGATAATAATATGGGAGATGTAGATGTATATAAGCCTATAAAAACAATGTGTACCTTTAACAAAAAAATCAGTCTTCCTCATTAAAGCAGCAGACTGAAGTAAGAGCATGGAGAAACATCTTTCTATCTCTCTACCTTTTGTGGAACTATTTTGTGAGACCCAAAAAAATCAGCCAAAGTTGTCAGTAACTCTCAGTATCAGTGCCTATAGTTATCTAACAATTTGGGGAGCAGAAAAGTGAATTTATAGTCTACTACTACTACTTAACATTTCTATAGCACTACAGAACATACACAGCACCGTACAAACATTCAAAGCTCAATAGAGCTTGCCATCTAGTAAGACAAAAATATAGGACAAGAGACATGGGGTATTTCAAAAAGCAAGTCAATGGTTAAAAAGAAAAGAAAGAAAAGAAAGTTAGTTAACAAGACTAAAAGCAGACAATCAGGCATAAGATTTAAAAGCAGTTTCAAAAAGGTGGGTCTTTAGATGGGATTTAAACATGGCAAGAGAGGGAGCATGACACTCCAGTTCAGGAAGACTATTCCAAGCACACGGCACAGCCAGGAGAAAAGCACTCAGTCTGGAATTGCAGTAGAGGAGAAGGGCACAGATAGAAGTGACTTATCTGATGAGTGGAGTGCACAAGGAGAGGTGTAGAGAGAGATAAGAGAGGAGAGGTAGTGAGGTGCAGCAGAGTGAAGGCATTTGTAGGTGAGAAAGAGGAGCTTGAACTGTATGCGGGAGCTGATAGGGAGCCAATGCAGTGACTTCAGAAGAGGATATATGCAAGCATAGCGACTTCGGCAAAAGATAAGTCATGCAGCTGAATTTAGGACATATTGCAGTGGAGAGAGATGGCTTGCCGGGAGACCTGTGAGGAGTGGTTTGCAATAGTTTAAGGGGACGAGAGAGTGGATAAGGGTTCTGATAATGTGTTCAGAAGGGAAGGGCAGATTATTATAAAGAAAGAAACAACATATTTTAGCAGTGTTTAGCTGTCTCTTATTTAAATTCAGATCGTTCTTATCCCTTGAAAGTTAAAGTTCACTTGTTTCACAAATTTTAAGAATTTGGAAAAATTGCACAGATATTAAAGATTTGAAACATAATTCTCAGGTTTTGGCAACTAAATTGACTCAGATATGATATCCTTTTTCATGTATTGGAAACACTATCAAAGAGCACTTTATTTTAATTGAGATCTACTGTTGAAAACTCCTGTAATAACTATTACATTGGATATATTACATAAGAACATAAGATATGCCATACTGGGTCAGACCAAAGGTCCATCAAGCCCAGTATCCTGCCTCCAACATGGGGATCCATGCTCCTGTCATGGCTTCCTTAATCAGTGCTTTATGCAGTTTGTGTTACAACCCTCATAGTTTTTGAAGGAGATCACTAAAATCACCTTCATTCTGTCCCGGTTAGAAGGGAAGGTTCTGGCATGGGCCTCTCCCTTAAGGGAACGTTTTGATCCCATCCTTTCCAAGCTATCTGACTCATTGCTCTCTTCAAGCAGACCTTCAGAGACCTAGGTCACATGGCTATCACTAGTCATAGCTTATTCCACCTCTGTCAGGGGTCAAGGACCCTCTCCGAATACACAGTGGAGTTTCAGACCTTGGCCATAGAACTTGGGTGGCAAGAAGATTGCAAGCCATCTTCCTAAATGGACTCTCCTGTGCTCTGAAAGATGAGTTCTCTGTCCATGAGACTCCCACATCTCTAGAAGACTTGATCTCCCTTGCCAGGAGGACTGATCATTACCGAGGATCCTGAGACTGCTACATCCAGACTACCTCACTACTGCCACCTCTGGTGGTATCCTACAAGCTGTACAATAAAAGATCTAATTCTGTGTTTATGCGTCCCGAGTCTGGAACAGTACTGTGGCTCCCCATGGGGCTCCTCCCCGTGGGCGTAGTCATCTGCCACAGTACCCGAGAATCCACCCAAACACCGCTTAACCATAACAGATTGCTAACTCCATGGATTCGGCTTAGCTCTCCATATTGCAGGCCATTCCAGGCCTGGCCCAGTGAATCTCCGAACAGCAGAATGCGCTGGAGAATTTGACTGCTGCATTCAACCAGCTGCACTCACAGATGAAGTTACCCATCACCTCAGGTAAAGAAGTTACACCGCCAGAAGTGATGGTCAAGACTATTGTACCTCTATCTGCTCCAACACGCTTCTCGGGGGAAGTTTGGAGATGTAGAGGTTTTATTAACCAGTGTTGCATGCCCTTTGCCCTGCAACCTAGCCACTTTCCTACAGCTTATGCCAAGACCACCTATATCTTGTCTTATCTGAACGGAAGAGTGTTGGCTTGGGCATCTTCGCTGTGGGAGTGCGAGGATCCTATTCTACATGATCTTGATGGATTCCTTGAGCTGTTCAAATCAGTTTTTGATGACCCTGCCCGATATACCACTGCAGGATCTTCATTGGTTCACCTGAAGCAAGGTACTAAAACTTTAGCTGAGTTCGCTATCAAATTCAAGACACTGGTGTATGAATTACATTGGGACCCTAAATGCCTGAGGACCTTCTTCTTTGAAGGACTGAACTCTTGTTTAAAAGACAAGCTCACTGCTCGTGAGATGCCTGAGACCTTGGCTGAACTGGTGAAGTTGGTAACAAGGATTGATCACCAACTTCATGACAAAGTTCGAGAACAAGACTCCCAGAAGACCTTTTCAGGGTGGAACTAGAGTTAAGTCCATACCCAGGCCTGTTCCGTTGGGTCCAGTTGCGAGCGAAGAAGAACCAATGCAATTAGGCCACAGCCATCTGACATCAAATGAGAGAAGAACATGGAAGAAATTGGGGTTGTGCATGTATTGTGGACAAGCTGGCCATGCTGTTCAAACATGCCCTATATGTCCGGGAAACTGGCAGACCCAAGTCCTGTGGGAGGACTCTTCTTAGGTCTTACTGTACCCTCTCCTCTGCTCTCTTTTCCTGTATCCTTGATCTGTGGACCTTTAGAGTATCAGACTCTTGCCCTAGTGGACTCAGCTGAAGGAGGTAATTTCATTCTACGATTATTGAAGCACTTGCGGATTCCCACAACCACCATGACGTCTCCACTACTCCTATCCTCAATTCATGGAGAGCCCTTACCAGGTGAAGTAACCCAGCTCACCAAGCCAATATGTCTACGAACTGGCACTCTCCATTCTGAAACCATCTCCTTCTTTGTTTTAGAGAAGGCCATGCAGCCTTTAGAACTGGGGCTACCATGGCTGCAGCAGTATATGCCTCAATTCAATTGGGCCACTCTGGACCTTTCATGTTGGGGTCCAGATTGCCATGATAAATGCCTGATGGAGGTCGCTCCTTTACCCTGCATGCCAACTACCCCAGTGATGCCGGGGTTGCCACCTCAATATGCATCGTTTCAAGATGTCTTTTCTAAAGAAGCTGCAGATGTACTACCGCCACACAGACCTTATGACTGTGCCATTAATCTGAAGCCTAATACTGAACCACCCTCTCTCTGTGGTAGAGAATAAAGCCATGTCCGAATATATTCAGGAAAACCTTCAAAAGTGCTTCATAAGACCCTCCAAGTCTCCTGCTGGCGCAGGCTTCTTCTTTGTGGGGAAGAAAGACGGGACGTTATGTCCATGTATAGAATACAGGGGTCTCAATGAGATAACTGTGAAAGATCACTATCCCTTACCACTCATCTCAGAGCTATTTGACAGACTACAGGGAGCCAAAATATTCTCCAAACTTGATCTTAAGGGACCCTACAACTTAGTTCGCATCTGTGGTGGCGATGAATGGAAGAAAGCCTTCAGCACCCGGGACTGTCACTTTGAAAATCTAGTGATGCCCTTTGGCCTGTGCAATGCCCTGACTGTCTTTCAGAATGTAATGAATGACATTTTGTGGGACCTCCTCTACAAATGTGTTGTCGTATACTTAGATGATATCTTGATATTCTCCCAAGACGTGACTACTCACCTGGAGGATGTCAAAAGAGTGTTGCCAAGACTCCGCGAGAATCATCTATATGCCAAGTTGTCTAAGTGCGAGTTTCATAAGGAATCAGTGCCTTTCTTGGGGTACATTGTTTCCAACTAAGGTTTCCAGATGGACCCACAGAAGTTGGAGAGCATTAAGAAATGGACACAACCCACTGGTCTAAAGGCTCTCAGTCATTTCCTTGGTTTCACCAACTATTGCAGAACATTCATCAAGAACTACTCCTCACTCACTGTTCCACTTACTGCCATGATGAAGAAAGGTGCCAATGTTGCCAATTGGTCTGCAGAGGCAGTAACAGCATTCCAGAAACTAAAAGATGCAATCTCGAGCAAGCCGTGCCTCCAATACCCGGATCCAACCAATCCCTTCATCGTTGAGGTCGATGCCTCAGACGTCAGTGTAGGGGCCGTGCTAAGCCAGGCTGGTGATTCCAAGGCCTTACACCATGCTCATTTTTTCTCCCATCGCTTCTCACCAGCAGAGAAGAACTATAGAATAGGAGATAAAGAGCTCCTGGCTATAAAGATGGTATTCGAGGAGTGGCACCCTTGGCTCGAAGGATCACAACATCAGATCACAGTCTTTACAGACCATAAAAATCTGGAGTACCTCCGCCACACACAGTGCCTAAACCACAGGCAAGCAAGATGGTCTCTGTTTTTCAACAGATTTGACTTTGTACTGAAATACCGGCCTGGAGATAAGAACATCAGAGCAGATGCCCTATCTCGCTCATTCCTCTCTGAGGACATTTCAGATGAACCCCAACATATCATCAACCCGAAAAGAGTTATCTTGGCAGCTACCCACTCTGTACCTGCGGGTAAAACCATTGTACCTAAGAACCTAAGAAAGAAGCTGCTAGCATGGGCTCACGACTCCAAACTGTCTGGACACCCTGGTCAATGCAGAACTCTGTCTAAACTGCAAATGTTTTACTGGTGGCCCACCATGAAGGAAGACACATTCTCCTATTTGCTTCCTGCGCTAATTGTGGCAGATGAAGGCGCCATATGGCCGTCCTTGGGGCCTACTTCAACCCTTGCCAGTACCAGACAAGCCATAGAAACATAGAAACATAGAAATGATGGCAGAAGAAGACCAAATGGCCCATCCAGCCTGCCCAGCAAGTTTCACACTTTTTTTTTTCTCATACTTATCTGTTACTTTTGGCTCTTAGTAACATTTTGGTTATATTTCCCTTCCACCCCCACCATTAATGTAGAGAGCAGTGTTGGAACTGCATCTAAGTGAAATATCTAGCTTAATTAGTTAGGGGTAGTAACCGCCACAATAAGCAAGCTACACCCATGCTTATTTGTTTACCCAGACTATTTAATTCAGTCCTTGTTGGTTGTTGTCTGTATATAGATCCACATTTCTTCATTCCCCCTGCCGTTGAAGTAGAGAGTTATGCTGGATATGCATTGAAAGTGAAGTATCAGACTTTCTCCCCTGCTGTTAAAGCAGAGAGCTATGCTGGATAAGCGTGAAGTATCAGTCTTGCTCTCCTGCTGTTGAAGCAGAGGGCTTATGCTGGATACGCATGAAGTATCAGTCTTTCTCCCCTGCCGTTGAAGCAGAGGGCTATGCTGGATACGTATGAAGTATCAGTCTTTCTCCCTTGCAGTTGAAGCAGAGTTCTCCCCTGCCGTTGAAGCAGAGCCATAGACACACATTGCTACAGACTTTGTGGTAGACTTACCACTCTCAGGAGGAAACAACATGATTCGGGTAACTGTTGATTGGTTCTCTTAGATGGCTCACTTTGTGGCTCTCCCTGGCTTACCTACAGCCATGGAGCTTGCTAAGATCTTCATCACGCACATTTTCTGCATACACGGCATGCCTAAGCACATAGTCTCCAATCAAGGAGCCCAATTCACAGCTAAGTTCTGGAAGGCATTGTGCAAGAAGTTTGATATCTCTCTCAACTTCACCTCAGCATACCATCCACGTCTAACGGGCAAACAGAGAGAATGAATAGGACACTCAAGCAGTTCATTCATGCCTATGTGGTCACCCGCCAGAATGATTGGGCTGAACTGTTGCCCTGGGCTGAATTTGCCATCAACTCTCATCCAGCAACATCCACTGGATCAACACCATTCGAAATGGTTTACGGACGACTGTCATTACCACCATTACCACTTCCACTGTCAGTGTCGTCCCCTGCAGCTCAATCTACTGCCAAAGATATTCAACAACTATGGACTCAGACCAAAGAGAAGCTTCTCTTGATGCTTTAGGTTCATCATGCCACTCTTTCTGCTGCATTGACACTTTATCATGGCCTTGGGATTTTTCCTGTCACTTTTTGTGATATGCTTCCCCTTCATGTTGTTTTGAGCAGTTCATGACTCACATGATGCCATTTTGCCCCTCTCATGCAGTCTTGGGGTATGAAGGCACTGTTAATGGTGCCTATTCCCCATTTTTGGAGTGTTAGACATTCTGGACACACTTGCTGCTGCTTTGCTTTTTTCACAGTGCCTTGGAAAACTCCTGCCACTGTTGATAGCATTTTGCCTCATTGCAGGTCCTTGGGCTCTTCATGCCACTTTTGGTGCTATGTTGATATAGTCTTGATGTGCTGGAGTGTCTTAATGTTTCTGAAGATATCTACCCTTAGGTTTCATTAGAAATTATTAGAAAACCCAATTTGGGAGCCCCAAATAGGCTACATTGCTTCTTCAATTGACAATTAAAGGAAAACAATTGAACAAATAAAACATATAAAATATTTTTTTTCATTTGAAATAAATCAAATGGATGATTGTAATGTATATAATGTATAAACAAACCTAAACAAAATGTTTGCCTCTGCATATTCATAGATAATTATTTTCCGATGATGTCATTAGTAGTGTTATTTTCTTGATGGAGGGAAAAAGACCTCATCGGAGAGAGAGCACTGCTGAATGTAGTCCATTACAGAAGATTCTGAGACAACAGGAGAAACTGCAGTATCAACATGACATTATGTATCAGGTATTCAAGGAACCAACTGCTGCAAATAAAAAAAAATGGTGCATGGTACAAGTGTCTAAAGACCAAGGTTCTTCAGGGAATCCATGGCAATTGTCACAATTATGTCAGTACCACGGCTCCCCTCTGGTGCTCGGCAAAGTTCCTGGGAGCTGCTCCGACCTGCCACCTCTTGCAGTCTACCTTGTCTGGCACTTTGCACTGCCTCGTGAGACTCGCGAGTTTTTTTAATCAGAGTGCCAGGGCTAGTACCCGACACTCCCCAAACCACATAACACAAAGTCTTTATGAAATCAAGGTTTATTTTAATGGCATTGCAACCACTTTGCTCTCTTGTGCCTATATGATACAACAACCTGTTCGGTTTTGACAACCTCTGTCCACTAGCACTAAGCTATCCTTAGTCCACCCTATGGCTCCCAGTTAGGGAAACCCCCAACTCTCCTCTAACACGCCTCTTTAGGTGCGGTTAGAAGCTTCCTCTGCCCTACTGCTTGTGCCCCAACTGTTTAGGCACTACAGTAAAACTATTCCTTTTACCTTATTTCAGTTAAACAGGTTTTGAAAAACTTTTAAACCCAAATATTTCTTTTAACATATCATACTACACATTCTTTTAAAGTATAACTTGTATATCCTCCCCCTCCTCCTCTCAATTACTCCACTTCCAAGGCAGAGCTGGTGGATCCTTCCCCTCTTGATCCTACCTCCATGTCCTCCTCCTCTGATTCTGAGGAACTAAACTTTTGAGTCCAATGCCACCAAGCCGGCACGCCCTCTTCCTCCAGTTCCATAGATTCTGCTGAGTCATAATCATTACTCTCTACTTCCCACACCTGTTCCTGCTCTCCCTCAACCCAGGAGTCAGGTGACAGGTCTGGGAACCTGGGAGTTGTAGTTCTTGCTGCCTTCCTGCTCGCCCTCTGGTGTGTGCTTTTAGTACTGCTTGCCACAGTGTTTTTATATCTTGTCTGCTTCTGCCCCTAGCTGGGTGATACTACATCACACAATGCAAGAAACCATAATCAGATACACTTTTTGTGCTTAGCTAGATAGAACATTTTTGTCCCTGTGTTGAGAATTTCAGGAATTATGTTAATCAATGAAAGTGATGCACAGTAAGTAAAATATTTCAACCACTACAAGAAAGACCACCTTTGGAATCTATGAAAACTATAGCTCTCCTAGAACTGGAAAAGGTAAACTACATTCATAACTTGATTTGAACCACGCAGGATATTTGCTTATTTTGACAAATCTCTCCCAAATATTATCAAGCAGCAGTCATATTGATTGATGGATCTGTAAATTAGAATGTTATGTTATATACCTATTTAGATTTAGAAATTGCATGCATACTAGGGATGTGAAACGTTTTCCATATCGTCTTAACGATAGAAATCGTGTGGCAGGGCAAGAAAATTGTGTTAGGCACGATTTTTTAGTTAAAAAATCGTTAAAAATCGTTTTTTCCGATTAGTGCGCACTAACGGGAGTTAGTGCACAGTAACTGGGAGTTAATGCGCACTAACTGAAAATGATACAATTTGACACTTTTCAGGTCAGTTAAGGTCAGTTTAGGAATGAATATGTATTCCTATTGGCTGCCCTCTTATTTATTCATGTTACCAAGTTTCCCACTGACAGTATATGGGGGATGGGAAATGGAAACAGCTGGTAGCTTGACAAAACAAGTAATGTGATCAGTCAATGTGACTAGAACTTGTGCCCTAACCCTGATACCAGGGGTATTGTGATCTTCCTGCACACAGTGCCCTATCCCTATTAATACCAGGAGTGTTGTGATCTTCCTGCACACAGTGCCCTAACCCTGGCACCAGGGGTGTTGTGATCTTCCTGCACACAGTGCCCTATCCCTATTAATACCAGGAGTGTTGTGATCTTCCTGCACACAGTGCCCTAACCCTGGCACCAGGGGTGTTGTGATCTTCCTGCACACAGTGCCCTATCCCTATTCATACCAGGAGTGTTGTGATCTTCCTGCACACAGTGCCCTAACCCTGACACCAGGGGTGTTGTGATCTTCATGTACACAGTGCCCTATCCCTATTAATACCAGGAGTGTTGTGATCTTCCTGCACACAGTGCCCTATCCCTAATACCAGGGGTGTTGTGATCTTCCTGCACACAGTGCCCTATTCCTGATACCAGGGGTGTTGTGATCTTCTTGCACACATCCCGGTATCAGGGATAGGGCACTGCATGCAGGAAGATCACAACACTCCTGGTATTAATAGGGATAGGGCACTGCATGCAGGAGATCACAACACCCCTGGTATCAGGGATAGGGCACTGTGTGCAGGAAGATCACAATACCCCGGAGGAGTGAGGGTCAGGCAGCTCCCCCCTGTCTGTGAAGCCAGCCTCTCACTAGTAATGCAGGGAGGGAGCTGTCTCAGACTTCACCATCCTCCCCCCCCCCCTCCCCCACACACCATTCACTAGCTGGGACATGGGGGAAGTCAGGAGTGAGGGTCAGGCAGCTCCCCCCTGTCTGAGAAGCCAGCCTCTCACTAGTAATGCAGGGAGGGAGCTGTCTCAGACTTCACCATCCACCCCCCCTTCCTCACCCACACACCATTCACTAGCTTGGACATGGGGGAAGTCAGGAGTGAGGGTCACGCAGCTCCCCCCTGTCTGTGAAGCCAGCCTCTCACTAGTAATGCAGGGAGGGAGCTGTCTCAGACTTCACCATCCACCCCCCCTCACCCACACACCATTCACTAGCTGGGACATGGGGGAAGTCAGGAGTGAGGGTCAGGCAGCTCCCCCCTGTCTGTGAAGCCAGCCTCTCACTAGTAATGCAGGGAGGGAGCTGTCTCAGACTTCACCATCCTCCCCCCCCCCTCACCCACACACCATTCACTAGCTGGGACATGGGGGAAGTCAGGAGTGAGGGTCAGGCAGCTCCCCCCTGTCTGTGAAGCCAGCCTCTCACTAGTAATGCAGGGAGGGAGCTGTCTCAGACTTCACCATCCACCCCCCCCCTCACCCACACACCATTCACTAGCTGGGACATGGGGGAAGTCAGGAGTGAGGGTCAGGCAGCTCCCCCCTGTCTGTGAAGCCAGCCTCTCACTAGTAATGCAGGGAGGGAGCTGTCTCAGACTTCACCATCCTCCCCCCCACCCTCACCCACACACCATTCACTAGCTGGGACATGGGGGAAGTCAGGAGTGAGGGTCAGGCAGCTCCCCCCTGTCTGTGAAGCCAGCCTCTCACTAGTAATGCAGGGAGGGAGCTGTCTCAGACTTCACCATCCTCCTCCCCCCCCCCCCACCTCACCCACACACCATTCACTAGCTGGGACATGGGGGAAGTCAGGAGTGAGGGTCAGGCAGCTCCCCCCTGTCTGTGAAGCCAGCCTCTCACTAGTAATGCAGGGAGGGAGCTGTCTCAGACTTCACCATCCACCCCCCCCCCCTCACCCACACACCATTCACTAGCAGGGACATGGGGGAAGTCAGGAGTGAGGGTCACGCAGCTCCCCCCTGTCTGTGAAGCCAGCCTCTCACTAGTAATGCAGGGAGGGAGCTGTCTCAGACTTCACCATCCTCCCCCCCCCTCACCCACACACCATTCACTAGCTGGGACATGGGGGAAGTCAGGAGTGAGGGTCAGGCAGCTCTCCCCTGTCTGTGAAGCCAGCCTCTCACTAGTAATGCAGGGAGGGAGCTGTCTCAGACTTCACCATCCTCCCCCCCCCCTCACCCACACACAATTCACTAGCTGGGACATGGGGGAAGTCAGGAGTGAGGGTCAGGCAGCTCCCCCCTGTCTGAGAAGCCAGCCTCTCACTAGTAATGCAGGGAGGGAGCTGTCTCAGACTTCACCATCCACCCCCCCCCCCTCACCCACACACCATTCACTAGCTGGGACATGGGGGAAGTCAGGAGTGAGGGTCACGCAGCTCCCCCCTGTCTGTGAAGCCAGCCTCTCACTAGTAATGCAGGGAGGGAGCTGTCTCAGACTTCACCATCCTCCCCCCCCCCTCACCCACACACCATTCACTAGCTGGGACATGGGGGAAATCAGGATTGAGGGTCAGGCAGCTCCCCCCTGTCTGTGAAGCCAGCCTCTCACTAGTAATGCAGGGAGGGAGCTGTCTCAGACTTCACAATCCTTCCCCCCCCCCCCCACTCACCCACACACCATTCACTAGCTGGGACATGGGGGAAATCAGGAGTGAGGGTCAGGCAGCTCCCCCCTGTCTGTGAAGCCAGCCTCTCACTAGTAATGCAGGGAGGGAGCTGTCTCAGATTTCACCATCCCTCCCCCCCCCCCCTCACCCACACACCATTCACTAGCTGGGACATGGGGGAAGTCAGGAGTGAGGGTCAGGCAGCTCCCCCCTTTCTGTGAAGCCAGCCTCTCACTAGTAATGTAGGGAGGGAGCTGTCTCATACTTCACCATCCTCCCCCCCCCCCTCACCCACACACCATTCACTAGCTGGGACATGGGGGAAGTCAGGAGTGAGGGTCAGGCAGCTCCCCCCTGTCTGTGAAGCCAGCCTCTCACTAGTAATGCAGGGAGGGAGCTGTCTCAGACTTCACCATCCACCCCCCCCCCCCCTCACCCACACACCATTCACTAGCTGGGACATGGGGGAAGTCAGGAGTGAGGATCAGGCAGCTCCCCCCTGTCTGTGAAGCCAGCCTCTCACTAGTAATGCAGGGAGGGATCTGTCTCAGACTTCACCATCCTCCCCCCCCCCCCTCACCCACACACCATTCACTAGCTGGGACATGGGGGAAGTCAGGAGTGAGGGTCAGGCAGCTCCCCCCTGTCTGTGAAGCCAGCCTCTCACTAGTAATTCAGGGAGGGAGCTGTCTCAGACTTCACCATCCTCCCCCCCCCCCCTCACCCAAACTCCATTCACTAGCTGGGACATGGGGGATGTCAGGAGTGAGGGTCAAGCAGCTCCCCCCTGTCTGTGAAGCCAGCCTCTCACTAGTAATGCAGGGAGGGAGCTGTCTCAGACTTCACCATCCTCCCCCCCCCCCCCCCCTCACCCACACACCATTCACTAGCTGGGACATGGGGGAAGTCAGGAGTGAGGGTCACGCAGCTCCCCCCTGTCTGTAAAGCCAGCCTCTCACTAGTAATGCAGGGAGGGAGCTGTCTCAGACTTCACCATCCTCCCCCACCCCCCTCACCCACACACCTTTCACTAGCTGGGACATGGGGGAAGTCAGAAGTGAGGGTCACGCAGCTCCCCCCTGTCTGTGAAGCCAGCCTCTCACTAGTAATGCAGGGAGGGAGCTGTCTCAGACTTCACCATCCACTCCCCCCCCCCTCACCCACACACCATTCACTAGCTGGGACATGGGGGAAGTCAGGAGTGAGGGTCAGGCAGCTCCCCCCTGTCTGTGAAGCCAGCCTCTCACTAGTAATGCAGGGAGGGAGCTGTCTCAGACTGGTATCAGGGATAGGGCACTGAGTGCAGGAAGATCACAACACCCCTGGTATCAGGAAGAGGGCACAGGTTCTAGTCATATTGACTGATCACATTACTTTTTTTGTCAACTACCAACAGTTTTCATTTCCCATCCCCCCAACCATCACCTCAGTTGGAACCTTGGTAACATCAATATATAAGAGGGCAGCCAGCCAATAGGAATACATATTCATTCCTAACTGACCTTTACTGACCTGGATAGTGTCAATAATTTGTATCATTTTCTGTTAGTGTTCCTGAGTTTCCATTTCCATTTCCCATCCCCCCAACCATCACCTCAGTGGGAACCTGGTTAACATCAATAGATAAGAGGGCAGCCAGCCAATAGGAACACATATTCATTCCTAACTGACCTTTACTGACCTGGAAAGTGTCAATTTGTATCATTTTCAGTTAGTGCGCACTAACTCCCGTTAGTGCGCACTAACACGATTTTAACGATTTTTAACGATAAATCGTTAGAATTTCTATTGTATTGTGTTCTATAACGATTTAAGACGATATTAAAATTATCGGACGATAATTTTAATCGTTGAAAAGTGATTCACATCCCTAACATACTAAGAAATAAGCACTACAGATGTCTGAAAAATGTGTGATAGTTACTTAACTATATAAGCATTTGTTATGTTCACTTTTGAAAATAGTGATGCTGTCTCGAGATACTTTGGTTTAGTTATTTTACAAATCCCTGCAAATCCTAACTTAAAATGCTATTGACATATTCTATATTAGAAATATTATACTGTATTTAATTAAACCAAAAATTAGTATCGCTTAATAATTTAAAAAAAATGACCTAGCATTCAAACTTGATGAAAACATGTAAATAAAGCAATTTTTTTTCCTTTAAAATGCAATTTTAGATTGCTTTCCCTTCTGAGAGATATAACGTGAAGACATTGGATATGACTTCTACAGCCAGATACAGATTGTTCATCAAATGTAGCTGGGTTAAGCACATTATATCTGGAATTATATCTCTTCACAATTGGAATTGTCTGTCCATTCTGTGACATCAGGACCAGGAACCTCAATTATTCTCTGATCTTCCCCACAAGCAAGATAATAATTGGAAGTTGACAAAATTCAGGCTCAGGTTGGAGGGTATTGATTTTTGTTTGTCTTGCATCTTAGCATCAGGAATAAGACTGTCATGTATACTAAAACATGGAATTTACTGTCTTCATAAAAGTTTTACTAAATCAGCCAATACAGAAAGGCACTGCTGGTAGCTTTATCATTACTAAACATGCTATGGCTAAAACATCTGATTGTATTTGCATTCCAAGGACCAATATAGTTTTAGGTGTATACCAATAAGTATTAGCTCATTTAAAAATTCAGAGAATAATTTTAAAACCGTGCTCCTAACAAGGTTGTTGCCAAATTGCTTTTACATTTGCTTGTTGATATATGGTTTTAGCGTTCATGTTTGGAGGCTATCTGTATTTTAATTTGATCTTAACCTGGTTAATATTATTAAAGTGACTTTGTCTAGAAATACCACTGAAGTAGATAAATGGTCTTCCTGGAAACAGTTCATTAATACATTTCTCTGTAAACTACTAGCATAAGGTTATTCCATAAGCAAACAGGGATGCTAAATATGTTTGTGGTTTTCAAAATAAAATATCATAGAAAAGTAAGAACTTTGAAAAAAGGAAGTGTAGCTTTGGCCAAAAATTATATCAAGAAAAAGTGTATGTGTTTGTGTGTGTGTGTTTGTGTATGGGGGGGGGGGGGGGGTGAGTGAGTAGGAGCTACATGGTATGAAGGTAAAGAAGCACTGACCTTATCTGTACTTAATTGTTATTTGCTTCTTGTTTGTCTGTTTTACAAGGTGGGACTTCATTGCTTCCTTCTCAGAGCTGCTTGTCATCATTGGTTTTACAGACACTAATTGAGAGTCCAGGACGAAAAGTGTGCTTTAAAAAGTCACTAGGGGAGGCGACTAACAATTGTGTGAAATTTGAACATGCATTTAATATCCTAGAAATTGATACCATTTAAAATGAGCGAATGTATCTCGTCCTCTTAGAACAGCAATATATTGTTTGGGAGTATGAGTTGTTTGGTGGACCAGATATAAGTAAAGTACAAGATTACATTTGTGACTCCGAATAATGTCGAATGTAATAGAAATTTTATTTACATATAGTATTCCTCATTCAGAGTACAAGGCAGTTTACATTAGAAATGCCACAGTCTACTTTCTAGTATAAAAACAATAACATTGCACTTAATGAGGCACTTGGAGAAAGACAGATTAAGATTAACAAAAGACAATAACTGGTTAGTCTGTATGGACAACTTTTATTATTTTATTATTAGTTCTTGTGAATTATATGATTCATTCTACTGTGGTAGTTGGTGAAAGTGTTATAACATAGGGACTCGAGACCATCAGTCCGCTCCGTTATGCCCCCCCCCCCACCCTCCGCACCCCTCTCTCCCTGTACAAAAACACATGAACAACAATATGGCATTAAATTAAGGACGCAGTTTATTAAAACACAACCTGAGACTGCAACTTATACATAATATCAAAAGTTAATACCCCCCCCCCACCTCCTTCTCCCTCATGCCCCTCTTCGCTTATCACCTCGTCCCAATGGTAAGCCGACTTCGGCACCCCCCATCACTTACCCCACCACAGCACCAGCGAGGGTAAGCGTGCGGCCTGATCATCGGCTCCCCCCTTGCTCTTTAGGCCTTCCCATGTAGCAGCCACAAACTACACGATCATTCCCCCCCCCCCCCTCCAATGTCCTTCGCAAATCAAAACAATACATTACAACTTATAGCTCGGGTTTTCCGCCACAAACAAAGACATCCCATTTGCCTTTGTTCCCCCACTGCGGCCACTTACTATTACAGTTGTTGCTTGAATACTTCCTCCAGGGCATTATTAAATAAATCCATGCCAATGTCCGAAAGGTTAACCCCATCACCAAGAAATAAGCCCCCCAAAATATCCCATGACCAATTATGTCTTACCCAGAAACCATCCTGTTGAACTAACCATTTTCCTATTTGGCAATTTAATTTCTTAACACCATTCTGCCATAAAGGCTCATTCTGGTGTTTAATCCGAATTATAATATCAGACCAACCCTTTTTCGTACCCGGCATACTATTTATAATAATTGCCAAATCTTTCCGCATAATTGTCACTAATTCCCTGCAGGTTAGCCTACCTATGTCAATTCCCCCAAATGAATGATAATTAACTTTGGAACGCCCCATCTTAGTATTTTGCTCTGGAGAAAAGCAAACAACTCCCCCCATCGCATCCCCCCTTTGCCGAACCAACGCATGATCCACTGGCTGATATTTAAATTCAAGTTTTCGCCATATGGCCTCTTCACAGCTCTCCGCTGTGCACGATGGACAAAAGAATGACCCACAACCCAGGCACATTCTCGATTTGACGCCACCGCTTCCATTTCTGCAAAACAAAGAATTGCATTAGCCATCATACACGGAATCCCCTTACCCCTAGCTCGCATGGCAAACTACTTCCGTTCGTAACTCCAAAATACTTCCAACATCCAACGTCCGAGCACCTGAATCCTTTGCACCGACCACCCCAACTCAGCCACTGTCATTGCTGCCCCAATCCTAAATGAAGGCGGCGAGTACTGCCCCACATCCCATCCTAAACCTTCGACCGCGCGATGCAACACACAAGAAAATTGATAAATGGTTAATGGTAAACCATCGTCATGTATCAAAAAATGCCCCCCAATTTTGAGCCTTACACATACAAAGGCTTTTGCATTCCTTACTGGACACACAAGTTCATTACGGGCTCTTATCAATGAAATCCAAGCTCCTTTTCCTTTTTGGTCAGTCTTGGATTTCTTAATGCGCATTGTCACTCGATGCACGTAAACTCGCACATCATGAGCCAGCAAGCCAGATCCATCCCTGCAAGCGTTAGATCTAGCAACCAATTCGCTGATCCTAAAGGCTCCGAAAAAAGCCAAAGAAAGTGTAAACAACAATATCTCAAAATCCGACCGACACACTACGTCCAAATGTTTGGCTAATCTTAACAAGTCGGTATATCATATCGGCTGCCGTTTATCCTTACTCATGTCAGACCCTCGGCCCCAATCTTCTAATATCTTTCTCACTAGAAAGCTGCAAGTCGTATTTCCCCAACCCCCCAATTTCTGAAAGAACACGAAACCCGCCAACTGACACCGGACAGATGCTAAGGAATAACCTGCCCCTTTAGCCCATAAAATGAACTGGACCACATCACTTTCCTGTGCCTCCCCCCCCCCCCCCCCCCCCTCCATTCCATCCCAAGTATATCAAAAAACGAGACACAGCTCTTCTGCCTGCCATGTAAGATTTCCAGATCGCCGGTGCCAATGATTGGCGGATCAAGTTCCACGTTTCATCATGCCGAGTTGCCAAAGATGCTCTGGGACATTCTCTCCCTGCAAACTCGCATGAGGAGCCTCTGCCCTGAAGATGTCCCACTTGAAATGAGAAAGAGCATCTGCGATCAGGTTCAAGGTCCCCGGCACATGTCTTGCTCGTATTGTTGCATTCCATCTCAAGCATAACATTACCATCTCCCTCAGCAAGACCAACACCCTAGGGTACTTTGCAGCCTGTTTGTTAACCACTTGAACCACCCCTAAATTATCACACCACCACACTACTTTCTTATTGGCCAACCCTGTAACCCAAATAGTTAAAGCCACTATGATCGGGAAAAGTTCCAGGAATGTTATGTTCCTCATTAACCCATCAGATACCCACTGCTCCGGCCACCACTCTGCGAACCACTTCCCCCGAAAATATAAGCCAAAACAGGTCTCACCTGCAGCATCTGAATACAATTCCAAATCCTTATTTGAAATCTCCTTTTCCTGCATTATGCAGACATCATTAAAGGAATTTAGGAAACCCTCCCAAACCGCCAGCTCTGCCCTCACCGCTTCCGTCACCTTAATGAAATGCTGCCCTGCCCTTACTCCCACTGTTCTAGCTGACAATCTATGAATGAACGCCCGCCCCATTGGTATTACCCGACAAGCAAAGTTAAGAGAGCCAATTAAGGATTGCAGCTGCCTCAAAGTCACCTTCACCGATCCCCGGACCAACCTGATCAAGTCTCTCAACTGGACCACCTTCTCATATGGTAACCTCAACACCATCTCAACAGAATCCAATTCAATTCCTAGGAATGTCAATTTAGTAAAAGGCCCTTCTCTTTTGTCATGTGTAATAGGCACCCCAAGAGACTTAGCCACCGCCAAAAAAACATTTAGCTGACGCTGAAAAACACCTGATTCTCTAGGCCCCACAAACAAAAAATCGTCCAAGTAATGCAATGAATCCTCGCAATCATTGTACCGCATCATAGCCCAGTGGATGAAAGTGCTGAATGACTCAAATAAAGGGCATGAAATAGTACAACCCATAGGCAGACAACGATCTACAAAGCAACCACCTTCAAAGTAAAACCCCCAATAGGGAGAAACACAAAGGATGAATTGGTAATAACCAGAATGCAGATTTGATATCTGCCTTGGCTAACAAAGCCCCAGGTCCCGCCTTGCGGACCAAAGCGATGGCTTCATCAAAAGATGCATATTTCACTGTGCACACATTCTTGGGTATGAAGTCGTTAACTGACAATCCGTCGGGATATGACAAATTGAGGATTAACCTGAATTTTCCAGGCACCTTCTTGGGGATAACTGCCAATGGTGACAAGTGCATGCGCTCAAAAGGCCGATCAGTAAACGGCTTCGCCACTCTCCCTAATTGAATTTCAGCCTGTAATTTGTCACCCACCATATCCGCCATTCTGTACGCTGATCTAGAATTCCTCACCCTCCCTCCCATCCCAGGGCCCTCATATGGGATAGTAAAACCAAGACTAAACCCCTCGGTCAACAAAGAAATAGCATTTGAGTCTGGATAAGACTTCAAACCCTCTACTAAAGCTGTCAGCACAATGGGAGACTCCGCCTTTAGGTACAATATCTCATAACTTGGCACTTTTGGTAACGATTAGGGATGTGAATCGTGTGATCGATCGTCTTAACAATCTATTTTGGCTGGGGGGGGAGGGAAATCTGATCGTCATGTTTTGGTTTTTTTTTTAAATCATTAAAAATTGTAAATCGCGGGAGGGCGGGAAAACCGGCACACCAAAACAACCCTAAAACCCACCCCGACCATTTAAAACAAATCCACCACCCTCCCGAAACCCCCCAAAATGTTTTAAATTACCTGGGGTCCAGTGGGGGGGTCCCGGCGCAATCTCCCACTCTCGGGCCATGGCTGCGTTAATAGAAATGGCGCTTTTGCCCTAACCATATGACAGGGCAAAGGTAGTGCCAGCGCCATTTTGGTTCCTGTCACCCGACGTCACGAGTGCAGGAGATCACTCCTGGACCCCCGCTGGACCCCCAGGGACTTTTGGCCAGCTTGGGGGGCCTCCTGATCCCCACGACTTGCCAAAAGTCCAGCGGGGGTCCGGGAGCGACCTCCTGCACTCGCGCCATATTGCCAATATTCAAAATGGCACCGGCGCTACCTTTGCCCTCACTATGTTTTAATGGGTCGGGGTGGGTTTTAGGGTTGTTTTGGTGTGCCGGTTTTCCCGCCCTCCCCCCTCCCCCGATTTACAATTTTTTGACGATAAATCGGGGGAATTGTTATTGTATCGCAGCTCTAACGATTTTTGACGATTTAAAATATATCTGACGATTGTTTTAAATCATCAAAAAAAGATTCAAATCCCTAGTAACGATTGCCCCCTGTCCTTGCAGGCACTTAATGGGAGAATGCGCACCTCCGCATGTAGTGCAGGCATGCCTGAATTTGCATTTAGGGAATAAGCACGTGAGCTTGTTAAACCTCCAGCAGAGGACCGACCCACTCCCGGCGCTTTTAGTACTTGGCTCGATCTTACGAAAAGTTCCGGGACCTCGAAAAGAAGCACCCTTGATTCCTCCGACTGCATGACCCACTATGCTGGCACTAATACCCCCTCCCACTCCCCCACTTCTGCTAGCACTCATTCCCTTATTTGTCATCTGTGTTAACCACAAATGAATGTCCTGTGAGCCCCAAGACATAAATTTATTCCCAGCCATTTTGTCCCAGAACTTTTCATCATAATTGAGCCATGCCCAACCTTCGTAATCCTTAAAAGCCCCTAAAATATTGTCAGCAAACGATAACAGGGCTCCATACTGAGTAGGATCAAAGTGACTGATGACACATGCCAAACGTAAAAAACCATGGACCCAATTGACTATATTCTTGGAAATGTTGGGTCCCACCCCTTCTCTCTTATTCTTCTTCTTGGCCTTCTTTGAAGCCTTCCATCCGCCTCTTCTACCCTCTAACAATTTGAAATTATTTACGAATTTCCTTCTTCTAATATGCTTAATTAAACGCTTGGGTACCTCTTCCCACAATTCTGTCAAGGAAGCCAAGGCAGGATGGCCTACATCATGCCTTGGCCCCTCGTCCAGTGCCGTGCGCAGACCCGAACCCCGATCAATCATACTCGAAGAGGAGGAAGAGGAGCTCGAACTGCTGCTAGTGGGAGACCTCCTCCTCCGCCTAGCATGCCCTTTATGCACGCACCCTCCTTCTTTTCCAAGCATACCTTTCTCAACTCCAGATGCGCTGCTGTTCAGTACGCCCGATACACCACTGCCCCAGCATTCCGCTGCACTCCCCTTCGCCTCCATCCTCTCATGCCTCGAGTCCTTCCCCTGTGCTGTGACATCACGCTCTCTCCATGCCTCACAGCTGGACAGCCCTGGAACCTCGCCATCCTCTTCACCTGCAAAAAATCCTGCATCCCTGACTTTCTCATGCCCCGCAGCAGTGCCGCCCTTTGATACCCCCAATACCTGGCAGATTCCCCCATGAAGAACCGCTCGCTCTGCCACCCTTCCCAAAATCATTCCTTTGCCATTCCCCCTTTGGAAAAACCTGCTCTCCCAAGGAGTCACCCAATTCTGGATGCCAACCCCCGATGTCCTCGCTTCCTTCCTCCCCCTACCCCCACAGCTTGAAAATTCCCATATCCTGATCTAGCCAGGTGACCCAAGATGTCCGCAATTAGTGCGGCTGTATGTGCACCACTTGCCTCTGGAAGGCTGGAGGAGGGGGCCGGATGGCCATGGAGGTGGGCTGCCGTGCCCTGTCCTGCACGAGGAGCCTCAGGGTGACTAAATCTGCCTGCCTGCTCTCTCTCAGACCTCCTGCCTTTAATACCAACTCCACTCTGCTGACGAACCGAACGCTGGGTCCCAGTAGCAGCAGGAGCCCTAGAATGCTGATGCTTTCCAAAAAAGCGGATGTCGCCGCCCCCATGAGCTTGACTCCGTCCCCTGCACGGCTGAGCCTTAGCCAAGCCCGGCTCGGGCGGGGGAGCCGCGCACCGCTCAGGCTTGTGTTTGGGGCTTGTGTGGTGGCCGGAGCGCGCATCGCCCTTGCCGCAGCAGCACAAGTCTCCCTCTGCTTCGACGAATGTACTAATGTACGGCTGACTGGATCCGGGGCTTCAAGAACCACTGGGTAACTACTCCGCGAATGGACCTGAGGAAATGCAGCCTGCCTGCTGGGAGGTGATGGGAGAGGGGCACGGGGGAGGGAAGGGGGGAACCGCCAGCTCAGGCCCATTGTCGCCCGAATCAGAAAGCGGGGGGGGGGGGGGGGAGCCCTGGAAGGGCTCCGGTTAATGGAGGGGAGGGCGGGCCAATTACTGCAGGGGCTGTGGGTGGCCAGGCGCCAGGCCGACGCTCGCTTACCGTTTCTTGCCTGGGGGGCTGTCAAACCCAGCGCCTGACCCGCGCATACAGCACTCACTGAAAACCGGGAAGAGGCCCTCCCTGAGGCGGAGGGCGCCGGCTTGGCTCTGACTCTCCTCATTCCCAGGGAAACGAAAAAACCCGCCGAGAAAGTTGTTCAAAAACTGAAAAAAGGCAGTCAGGGATCTGCAACGCAGCAAAGCAGTCACCTGCAGCTTGCTTCGCTGCTGATACCCCAACTGCCTTTTCATGTGCCAAAACTTGTTATTTATTTATTTGGTAGCCAATAGCAACGCAGCAATTTGAAATTGCTGACGCTGCCATTGGCCACCTCGATTCCCCCTCCCCCTTTTTCTTCTCCTACCTATGCTCCCTGCAGCTCGTGCCCAAGTTATCTACGGTGGCCCGAGACTAACTCAGTCCGCCTTCTTGTAGATATAATCAACAGTCCAGTGTCCCAATTTTGAAAGATTTTTTAATTGCACACAAAATGTAATTGTTACGCCCGTCAGTCGCAGACGACTGCAACCACTCTTGCTCACCTCTTGCTGTGCTTCCCTGACTCCGTGGGGTAGATTGACAGCCTCCGCCAGCTGCCAGTGGCCTTCCTACCACTCCCAGGCCTCCCAGGGCAGCGCGGATGCTGCCGACCGCTATCTTACTGTTGTAAGTCCTTAGGCATGCACACACACTGGCCAGTCCTAAAGCCATCATGGCAGGAACCTTGGGGGCATCCCCTCCAGATGACATCATCCCTCCAGGATTTTAAGCCAGCTAGCCCTGCCTACCAACGACTTGGCACAGAGAAACCTTCTTGCTAAATCTACCTTGCTCTTAGAGGACCTGTGTTCCAATTCCTGCTTCCAGGCATAGATGTCTTGGGTACCCGCTCCTCAGGGGCCCTTTCCTCATCTTGGCTATCTGCTCCTCAGAAAACCTTTTGCTTGGGACTTCTACCTGCCCTGTTCCCCGGAGCTTCCCTGGAACCTTCACTACTCTTCCGTGAGTACCCCACTCCGTGGATTACTTCCTGTTCTACCGATGATTCCTCTGGTGTACCCGGCTTCGCGGACCACTACCATTCCTATTGAGGACCTCTCTGGTTCTCCCTGCTCTGCAGATCACTATCACCTCTACTGAGGCCCTTCACTGTGAGTACCCCGCTCCGCGGGCTATTACCATCTCTATTAGGACCTCATCAGCATGCCCTGCTCTGTGGACTGCTATCATCACTACTGAGGATTCTCT